>NC_089145.1:9342666-9648107 GCF_009819655.1 Sylvia atricapilla
GCACGTCCCGCAGAGGTGGCAGCACCTGCAGGGCCACAGTGAGGGTGACATGTCACTGTGGGCACCAAAGGCCTCAGCCACCCACAGCAGGGGTGTCTGGAGGGTGGCCACAAGGAGGGCTTCACTGGTCTCCCCTCCCCTCAGGGCAGCACCCCTGAACTGCTGAGCACAGCATACCCTGGCCTTCAGGAACTTCCTGGTCTGCCGGTGGACTCGGGCACTCTCCGTCAGCAGGTTCAGCACAGGGGTCAAGCTCTCCTTCAGCTTGTGGCCCTGCAGAAACATCCCCAGAAGGAGCAGCATGTCAATCATGCTGAGCTCAGCTTGTCTGGCTCATGCCGGAGAACATGAGCACAGACCATCAGGGAGATGGATAGACACAGAGCTTCCCAACCTCTGCCATAGGCATTCAGTGCCTCCTTCCTTCCCACACCACTTGCTGTGCACAGGCAGTGCCAGAAATATTTAGGCAGGGCATCCAGGGCAGAGAAGCGCAGTGGTAAAATTTGAAGGCCCTTTGGAACAACTCCAGAGGCTGAAAACTGTAGTCAGCTTGAAAACAACATGAACTCAGGTTTCCAGAACTGCCCACTGGATCACACAGTTAATTATCAGCTAATCATCCACTGTTCCACTGGTCTCACTGCCTGCAGCCCTCAAAGGCAGTCTCCTTCCCGGTTCAGGGATGTTGGTTTAGTCCCACCAAGCACACCTCTGCCAAAAGCTGTCCCTCCTGCAAAGGGCTAACTTCAAACCGAGTGTGCTGCTCCCACCAGGCTCTTCCAGGCTGAGGCAAAGGTGGGAAGAAGCAGCCCCACCACTCACCCTGTCCAGGCGCCGCTCCAGGAAGTCCAGGAGGATGCTGACCGCATCCATGTTGACACCCATGTACTCCAGAGAGCCCGGCCGCACTTTGGGAGTCAGGAGCACATCCAGACACTTCAGGGGCAGGTTGCCCAGCAGGTTGACTGTGTGGCTGTACATGTGAAAGAGAAGTGAACACACAGCAATGGAGCTTTGCTCACTGAAGTTCTTCAGCTCTGCAGAAATGAAGGCCTGTCATTAACTTGGTGTGAGGACCCTGCAATTCAAGTTTTCCTGGAGCATCTCAAGCTCCTCACACCACTCAAAGGGGACAACCTAAGGTCCTCTTTGAGCAGCTAACTGTATGCTGAGAGTCCAAAGATAGTTTAGTGACGTCTGAGAACCCACAGATCTTGACACAGAGCCAAGCAGGACCAATCTGGGTAGTCCAAGGTCTTTCTCTGGAGTTTCCTGTGTCACTCCTAACCTTGATGTTCCACGCCAGCACTGCTTGGGATCCCCCTGCCTATGTATTCTTGGGGACAGGGTGGTATCACCTGCTCCAAGCTGAAATCCCTGCACCAGTAATGCTTGGCAACATGACACAGCCAATTTCTCAGCATGGCTTAAGACTAATTAAGGCCAACTCATGAATGCCTCAAAGCAGCACCCTTCATTCTGGCCAGTTGCCCACTGAGGTGGACGTCACCATTGGGACAGCCTGACACAGAACACGGAACAAGACCTCAGGGGCCAGGAGGCCACAGCATTCACACATGGCATTCCCAGGGCAGGAAAGGCTGTTTTGGAGTTCTAGCAGCATGAGGGATCCCCAGGCTAAACCCAAGAGCTGCTGGTCAGCAGGGTCCCTCCCAATCACCCAAGGTCAGGCAGGATGTGCCTGGGGGAGCTGGTGAAGCTTTTCCCAACACACACCTGTGGAACTCCTCGGTGCGGTCCTCGCCGTCAGCAGAGATCATGAGGCAGTGGCGCAGGAGGGCACCCAAGTGCCTGTACAAAGCAGCATCTTCCTGGCCCCAACAGGGAGAAAGGAACACCTCGATTAGCAAAGGGGGTCCCACACATCCCAGAGCCTGCAGCCTATTCCCCCCTCCACCAGCCTGATCATGGGCTGCAAGGTATTCCAGGGAAAGCAGACTCTCAATTCTCCATTTGGGAATACTCTAAAAGCATAGGCAAAGTAAGGGATAATACTGCACTGGACAGAGGAAGTGGCCTAAGGACACCTGAGTCCCTCACCACCCTGAGGGTGCACAAGGATGAGTCTGGGAGACGAGAAAATGCAAGGGAGGAGAAAACCTGGAAAGCCAGAGCCCAGAAACTCATAAATGCCACAGGCCCAAGAAGCTCACCTCGTCCACCTCCCTCTTGCTGGAATCAAAGGTGATGTTGAAGAGCACTTTGAGGATCTCCATGGCTCGCTCCGTCTCCTGCCGAGGCAAAGGTGGGAGAAGTCCCTCCTCGGTGGCAACTTCATAGGGGTCCAACCACTTGACCCTGAGGGTCAGCTCCAGGGTGTCTGTCATGAGGCTGATTCCTCGGAGCTCCTGGGCGAGCTGCTGCCGGATGTCCACCCTGAGGGCCGTCAGCAGGAACAGCAGGCGCAGGTCGAAGAACTTGATGTCGTGAGGAAGACTCCGCTCGTTGTAGAGCTTGATGCGCCGGGCCAGCCCCACCACCAGCCGCCCCTCTGCGGTCAGCTCCTGTGCCATGGCGCTGCTGAACACGATGTTGCACAGGCATTTCAGGGATTCCAGGATCACATCCAAGTCTGGGACCTCCCGGATGAGCTCCTCTGAGTAATCGATGCCGGCATGCCTGGAGAGGGTCTTCAGGCCTTCCTTGGTGGTGAAAGGGTCGAGGCAGTGCTTGTCCCGTGACAGGATGCGGATGCTCTCCAGGCAGGTGACCTGGCAGGATGGCTGCAGCTCCCTCTCCAAGAACTTGATCAGCAGCTGGGCCATTTTCTGTGCAGTTGGAAACAAGCAGTGCTTTGGATACTGACACTTCCCAGTGCTCCCTAGGGCCCTGGCATGCTCTGCCCTGGACAACAGCAGTGTCACCTGGGCCTGCTCAGGTGTGCACTCAGCAGCACTCAGCAAGTGCCTGGCTCTGGCATCGATCCTGACCAGTTTGGGCAAGAACAGCCATGAAGAAATGCCTTACAGAGGGTATTGGGTGCAAAGGGAGAGCACAAACAGGTCACTCTTGTAGCTCTGCCATGGTGAGGATGGTTCAGGCTGACAGTGCCGACCTGCCCACTGCACAGGGGAAGGACACAGGACCCAAGGGAGATGAGGAGAGCACCTGATGCCTTGGGAAAAGAGGTGAAGAGACCATAGGACACTCAAATAAGCAGCATCTCCTCAATTTCAGTGCTGTCTAGAGACCTACTGGCCCAGATCTTCCATGGGTACAGACTGGCAGAGCCCCACTAACACAATTCACAGGAGCTGCAAAGCTCACGGGGAACAGTGAGTCATGGAGCAGCACGAGAGCACAGGTAAGGCCTCACAGACATGGGCAGCTCAGGCTGAACCACGTGTGGCAACACTTCATGTCACACCAGTAACCCACACACACTGCTGGGGGAGTCCAGCAGATCCTCAAACACAACACAGATCAGGGCATGGGTCTTTCTGTGATGTTACAAGAGTGAAAGAACCCAAAAAATGAGGCCTGTAACTGGCTTAACAGCTCCATTGGTTACACTTCGAAATAATTGGAGAATCATTAGTCATTAACCATAATCATCCACATTGGAAAAGACCTCCAAGACCATCAAGTTCAACCTCTTACCAATCAGCACCTTCACAACCAGACCACAGCATGGAATGCCACATCCAGTCATTCCTTGAATACCTCCAGAGATGGATGATGACTACATCACCTCCCTGGGCAGCCCCTTCCAATGTCCTACCATCCTTTCCATGAAGAAATTCCTCCTGATATCCAACCTGACTCTCCCCTGGTGAAATGAAGCTACTGAGGGAAGGAATGAAGAAAAACTGAACTCCAGTCCTTAACATGAGGCTCATGGTGTGCCCCACACTCACATCCTGGGGAAATGATGAAGTACAGCTGTCCCACGTCTCCTGCCTCACAGGGAAACAGAGTTCCAGAGTCAGTCCCAGCAACCAAAGCCTCAGGCTGGCTCAGGGGAAAGAGATCTCGGGATGTGCCTGAAGCTGAACCATCAGAACACCCAAGCAGTAGGAACTAGTGGCGATGTCCATCTCATATTTCATGGCATACACCCCAAAAGTGGGACACTGTGCCTGAAGGCAGGTCCTGGGTGACTGTTCCAGCTCAAACAGTGGGTCAGTGAAAGGCAAAGAGCTCGGATCTCATCAGATCCAGTGCAACATTCAGGCTGTGCCTGGAACACTGTGTGGCAGCAGCTGGCCCTGGCACAGACAAAGGAGGTCCTGCTCTCCACCCAGGTCACCTGGCCTGCGCTTGCTGTGCTAACACAGGCATTGGCACCATCCACCACAGAACTGAGCCAGCTGGAAAATAATTCAGGGAAAAAAATCCTTCTTATGGCAGAACAGCCAGGCTGAGGCCTGCCCTGGCACGAAGAGCTGCAGGAGCAGGAATGAGCAGGCAGAGTATTCCTTCCCTCCAAGTGCCAGATTACACCAGCTCAAAGGATTTGCTAATGCACAGCTCCTGGCAAATCCCACTGCTGGCTTCCAGTGGAGCCTCTCACCCTTCCCCAGAGCCAGCACTGCTGTGATCCCTGTCCAGAGGCACCAGAGATCACTCACATCCACGGCTGGGACTATACGGATCATGGAACCATTGCTAGTGTCAGATGGATGTCAACATTTATCCAAAACCACCAACTACTGATGGAAAAAACAGAGCCAGACACTCCAAGCACACCATTCCCTAACTAAGTTAATGGGAAACTCTCATTTCTTCTCCTGTGGGAGCTGCTTGCCAAGCCCAGCTGGACATGACTACAGAGCAGCAGATTTACACACTGACCAGAGGACAGCAAGCAGCGTGTGCCTACCTTCCTCTCTTCCCGCTCCTCATCCTCGAAGATGAAGCACTGAGATTTCTGTGGGAAAAACAAAATCAATCAGCAAAAGGAACAGCGTAAACCTCCATGGGACCAGGGCAGAGCCATTCAGCTGGAAAGCAGTGGGTCCTAAACATGCTGCAACAGCAAACACACCATCTCCTGACAGTCGCCCCCCACATTATGGGCATCACCCCTGGATCCACTGCACCAGTGGAATGCCACAGGCCAGCTGACAGATGGATTTAGTTTAAATACTGCAGCAGCACAGTGAGTATTCATCCCAATCCCAATATCCCATAAGAGCCGGTAATTCCCTAGCTCAGCGATACCACTGAGCTGTGCCTACACGACTCCCCTTGATATTAAATTTCCTTTTCCTGACCCAAAGAAGTCTTGTCTCCCTGGTACATGAGAATGGATCCTCATGGTTATCCAGGTTGTTCTTTAAACAAAAGGGACTTGATCTCCACACTTCATCCTGTCCCCATGCTAACAAACACTCTTGATCTCCATTCATTGTGTTTCTCTTCCTATTTTGTTTGCTCTTCACTGATGGCCTCTTTCCTGACCAAACCTGCTGTCATGGAACTGAAGAGCAGGGGAGATCACAGGTGCCTGGGGAGAAGCAGCACTTCCCAGTGATTGAGGCAATCTTTGTTCATACCAAGAGAGCATTTGATCCCAGCCTAGAGAATGAAAATGTTTAACATCCATAAAACACAGATTTTGTGTGTCCAGTCACCAAGAGCCCAGGGATGGAACTGGTTCTGTCCAGCCTGGAAGCAGCAATGGACACAATGCCTGGAGCGGCCCCAGGTGTGAGGGCAGGACAGGTGTACTCCAGCCAGGCTGCGTGTGAGCTCCATGAGCTGATTCATCCAGGTTACCAGGAGCTGATGGCTCAGTCCTGGCACTGCCGTGTTCCACAGACAGGCTGCTTGTTCTTCCCTCAGCACATCCTCTCTTCAGGCTGTAATCCCATCTGGGGATACTTTAGCCACACCTGGGGTTTTGCTTTAGCTGTAGTTTATTCCCAGCAAGCAAAAACTGTGTGCACAACAGTGAATTACAACAAATCTTCAGGAAAAGGATACAGAACCATCAGTCTTGCAGCAGAAGCAATGCCAGGCTGTGCCAGGTTTATCTGCAGTTTCGTAATCCTCTTTGACTGCTCCATTTCCTCCAGACAGACCAGCAAACCCTGTGGTTCCAGTTCCCTAGGCTTGACACCCCAGGAAGTACCCAGCTGGGGGAATCCAGCAGGAAATATAGTGGTTTGGGAGCACACAGACACTGTTTGCACCCTGAGGATGCCAGCCCTGCACCTGCTGCTGGTGCTGTTAATCCTCAGTGCTGTCCTTAACAGACACCTGCTCCTTCTTGGCCAGTATCTCCCCATTCCAAATTTGACTGCTAGGAATAGTTCCACACTCTCTCTCTCACACACTCTTGCAAAATATTCCTCAGGTTTTCCCTGCCGGCTTCCACCTACTCCAGCCTGGTGCAGAGTGAGTCAGAGTGATCCACAGAGCCAGCCCCTCCTAGGGGAAACCTCCAAAGGAAATTTCCCTGACAACCAGAGTCTGTTTCAAACAGCATTTCACAGAGCCATAGAATATCCTGAGCTGGAAGGAACCCACAGGATCATTCAGTCCAGCTCCCAGCCCTGTGCAGACACCACAACAATCCCACCTTATGCCTGAGAGCACTGTCCAAATGCTCCTGGAGCTCTGGCAGCCTTGGGGCTGTGGCCACTCCCTGGGGAGTCTGTTCAGTGCCTGACCACCTTCTGCGGGAAGAAACTTTTCCTAATATCCAGCCTAAACCTCTCCAGCAGTTCCCTTGGTTCCTATCACTGGTCACAGAGAGCAGAGATTGCAGCTGCCCCTCAGGAGGAAGCTGTAAATGGCTGAGGTCTCCCCTCAGTCTCCTTTCTCCAAGCAGAGATTTAGCACCATGGCTAATCTTTTCCTACCCTAAGGCTAGAAATGCTCCCATCTCTGCTTCCAGATCATTGAGGTTTGACATTCTATATTCATTATTTACTGCTTTCAGAGCTGTGCCCATTTGAGATCCAGCAGTCACCTCCGATCATCTTTGACTTGCAAATCCCAACAACATTTCACCTGCAGCCCCTCCCTGGACTCTCTCAGCACCTCCAAAACTGCCTTAACACAAAAGCTCCTTCTACTCAGTCCTCACACTGACTCTTACTTCCTGGCCAGGTTTTACTTGGGATCTGGATAATAATTTTTATAGGAGTCCCCGAGCTGAGGGAGGGGATGATGTTCACTCACCGCTTGGTTGTAGACCTGCAGCACCTTGAGAACCGTGTCCTGCTCCCCACTTTCCAGCGTGGACACCACAGCCTGGAGCTCCATTATCCCAATAGCTCAGCTATGGCACAACCCGGAGGAAGTGGAGAGAGGGGATTTCCAGGGTGATGGAAACGCAGCTCGGCACACAGATCTCTGAGAGGGAAGAGAGAAAGGGGTGGAGAGAGCAAGGAGGGAAAAAACGCAACACAAAAAAAATCCTGAGTGATATTGCTCACACTGCTGCATCCATAAAAGTGGAGCAGATGGATAACCCGAGCAAAGCCAGCAGCCAGCTTCCTCTCTCTCTCTCCTGCTAATCCTCTTCTTCCTCGCTTTGCTTTTCAATGTTCAATAGATGCCCTCCCAGGAAAGCACTCAGGGAAAACCTTCCCCCACCAGCTGGGGATTAACGTGGAGCAGATAACAGCAGCTCCCTGAAATAGCTCCCTGCCTCCTCCTCCTCCTCCCCGCCTGCCCTGATTTCTGCTGCCGCACAGGGGGGAAAATAACAAATAAAAGGCAGAAACATTCTCGTCGAGTGACAAGAGATGGAGCGGCGAGGCAGCCAGGCGGGAGAGCATCCTCCGGCTGCAGGCGGAGCTACCTTCGCAGGTGGTGGGAAGCAGACGGAGGAGGGTTCGGCGGCGGGTTGGATTATGGCCGATCCCTGCAGGCGCAGCCAAGAGGCGCGTCCGGAGCCGGCAGCCCCCCGGGAGAGGCTGTCCCTGCGGACACGGCCAGCGAGCAGATGCGCAGCGCCGCGGGATTATTTTGGACGCGGCACCGGTTTAGCGGCTCACGGAGCCACGCGAGCCCACGGTGTTAGGACGTGACTCCCAGTGACGGGAAATCCAGCAGATTTGGGCTCGGACATGTGTTCAGCTTCCATGTTCCCGTGAGGATGAGGCTGAGCTGATCACACCAACCTCAACAAACCGGGGCCCCAGAGCCCCCGGGGTTTGGGAGTCACACGGGTTGTGCCCTCCTGCCCACGCAGCCTCAGAGGAGCTTTTTGGAGAGACCCAAAGAGGCAGATCCTGCATTTTGGAAGGCGAAATCTGTGGAGACAGGAGGCTGGGCTGGCCCGGGGCAGCATCCCCATGTGCAGGGGCTGGGATGGAGGGGAGCCACCTCTGCTTTTGGGGGGATGACATGAACCAATGGATCATTGGGCATAGCCCCCTTTTCCATACTCCTACTGGCTCCTCACACTGCCATCTCCTTCCGCCACCATTTGGGTAAACTCCAAACTCCCTTTTTTGTCCCCAATACCCTATTTATGTCCCTAAACCCCTACTTCCCCACACACACACCTCTATTTTTGTGTCAAGCCCCTATTATTTCCCCAAAACCTCTATTTTCTCCCCAAACCCCTAATTATTTCACTAAAACTTCTTTTTGTCCCCAGACCGCTATTCTTGTCCCCAAAGCCCTATACGTGTCCCCAGTCCCCCCCTTCCCCTCCGCTCTTTTTTATCCCCGAGCCCCCTGTCCTGCCGTGCCCGGGCAGGGCGCTGGCCGTACCTGCGGCCCGGGATCCCTCGGGGGGAGTTCCGGCCCTTCCGCCCCGGCCCGGGCGAGCGGCCCGAGGGTCCCGGTGCCGGGGGGAAGGAGGAGGAGGAGAAGGAGGAAGAGCGGGCGGACATTTCGTGGCGGCTCCGCCCGGCGGGGCGGGACGGGCCGGGGCAGCCATGGCGGAGCGGGGCCGAGGTGAGGGGACAAGGGACAGCGACAGGGACAGGTTTGGGGAGCAGGAGGGGCTGGAGCGGGTCAGAGGGAGGAGGAGCTCCCGATCCCACTAAACCCCACGGGGCCTCTTGCAGTGCCCTGATTTCTCCCCTATTGCCCCGGAGTCGCACCCCTATAAGCCCTAATTGCTTGCCTGGCCCTCTTTTGGGATACTCGGTTGCACCCCCCCGAACCCCTGATTGCCCCCCCTAACCCTTAATTCTCCCCATGAACCCCTAAGCGCCCCCTATAAACCCTAAGTATCCCTTTGAGCCCCTAACTGCCCCCATAGCCCCTAATTGCCCCCGAAGTCCTAATTCCACCCCCGAGCCCCCAACTGCCCCACAATGCGGAGCAATGCCGAGAGACCCCAACACGGCCGAGGGGCAAAGGGCCCCGGGTTTGCCAGGTTTCACCCAAATCTCACCCCTGGGTGTCCCTGGCCATGGAACCCCCGCAGCTGCTGCTGGGCCGTGGTGGCAATTCAGGGTGCAAGTCTGGGTTCTTGCCCTGGCCTGTTTGGGGGAAGTCTGGGGTGCTTTGGTCACATCTCTTGGAGGGTTCCATGGTGCAAACCATGCGAGGAGGGGCTGTGACGATGTGTGCTCCTCATTCTTCTCCCCAGGGCAGAGTCCGAGCGCCATGGAGGACCTGCTGGATGTGGAGAACAAGCGGATGGCCGACAGCCTGGCCAGCAAGGTCACCAGGCTCAAGTCGGTGAGTGCTGAGGTCACATCAGGTGCTGAGGTGAAGGACGTGCTCTGATTACCTGAGAGTACTGCAGGGAATCACAGACGCATGGAAAGGTTTGGGTTGGAAAGGACCTCATTCAGTCCCACCCCTTCCCATGGGCAGGCACACCTTCCACTAGACCGGGTTGTTCAAAGCCCTGTTCGACCTGAACACAGGGCTGTTGCTAAGCTCACCTCCTCGGGGAAAATGTAATGAAAAAAGGCAGGCAGATTAATTTTGGAAAATACCTGTGTCTCTGTGTAACTGTTCTTAAAGCAGGTTTGCTCCAATTAACATCAAACACTTTGATTTAGAGCTTTAAGCCGTAAATTATTAAAAATTTAGTACAAACCATGAAAGAAGTCAGTGACTCCATGGGTAAAAGGGTAGGCTGAATTCCTGCCATTGTGTCCCAGGGATTAAACTCCCCACTCTACCTGGCAGACTTAGACAGTCAGGCTTTATGTTCAGAGCTGGAAAGGTTTACCTTCCTGACAGGGAAATGCGAATAATTTTCCTTGTTCCTGCACCAGACAAGCTCCTGTGTGTCTATTGGAGCTGGGAAAGCAGTGGCTCATTTTAATAATTTGCATTTCAGATTTTAGAGGTTCTCTGGACATTAAAAGCTCATTAATGCCCATTTCCTGCCTTTCCCTGCAGCTGGCTCTGGATATTGACAAGGATGCTGAGGAACAGAACCGCTACCTGGATGGCATGGTAAGGACCTGGGAAATGGGAAGCGGGGCTTTCTGTGCAAATCAGGGAATTGGGATGAGATGTGGGATGACAAAAGCTCTTGAGGGAAAAGCCCTAAATCAGCACCAGGATTGTTGGGGTGTCCTTGTGAATCCTCTGAGGGCCTGTCCTTGTGAATCCCTCCATGTTGGGATATTCCATGGTTCTGCAATGCCTCCAATGTGTCTTTTCCTGGCAGGACTCAGATTTCCTGAGCGTGACGGGGCTGCTGACGGGCAGCGTGAAGCGCTTCTCCGGCATGGCGCGCTCCGGCCGGGACAACCGCCGCCTGCTCCTCGCCGTGTCCGTGGCGCTCATCCTTATCTTCTTCATCCTCTACTACCTGGTGTCCCGGGCGGGGACCTGAGCCCGGGCTGGGACGTGTCACAGGGCCCTCAGCAGGGCAGGTGTCACAGGCTGGACCCCAGCATCCACAGACCTGTCCACGTGTTTTCCAGAGGAGCCTCCAGCCACACCTCCACCTTCCCAGTGACTTTTCCTCTCTCCAGCTCCTCGTTGTTGCTCCAGCTGGGCCCAGACAGCTCATCCAAAACAAGTTTGGCTCCAAAGGGATCTTCATGTCTAACGTGATTTTGGTGTCGTGGCTCAGGCCGTGACCTCCTGTCTTGTCCACATCCCGTGGGCTGTTTCTAAGGGCCACTTCCACATCATCTCCCTCACTGAAAAACAAGAACTAACAAGTCCAGGGAGTTGTGGATGCTCCAAAACCCAGCTGAGCTTTGCGAGCTGTAGGATTTAGGATGCTGATTTACAGGATTTTGGGAGTACCAGAGTGTGACTTACATTCCGTGTGGCTGCTCTCTGTTTCCCTGGGACTTGCAGACCATATCCCTGGGCTGAAATGAAACCTGTGCTGCTTTTGGGTGGAATTAGCAATGGATCTGGGCCTGGATACTCTCAGACTGTGGCAGGGAAGAGACACAGGGGAGCAGGACTTTCATTAAATCCTGGCTTGGTTGTCTTTATCATCCTTGTGGGCAAACTGGGCTGGACCCTGTGGGAAGGGAGGGCCACAGTCCATAACCACGTGGACTTGCGCTTGTGTGGAACCTTCCAGAACCTTCCCTCACATGTGCAAATTAAGTTACTAAATCAGACTCCCCTGGTTTTAGGGCACTTTGGGGAGATGGTGTGCCAATAAAGCAGCGGTTGAGGTGAGGTGGAATTCCCCTGCAATGCTGTCAGGTGTGGGGGGAATCAAGAAGGGATTTGCTGATTTGTTTATGAATTTAGAAGGCAAAAGGAACCCTTTGCCTTGCCTTGGGGGGTGTCTTTCCTTATTTGCTTCTCTCTTCCTGTAACAGCCAAGGCTCAGCCATTCCTCCTCCTCTGATTTAGACTTTCCAGCAAAACCTCTTCATGGATGGCTGGGTGTTCCTTTGCCTTCTCCCTGTTCCCACTGGGAATTCCTTTGCCCTTGGGCTAACTCGGGTCCACAGCTATGAAGGGAATGTTGTCCCATGTACCAAACTGCTCACAAAACACACCCTGGCTGGATTAGGTGTGTTCTTTTTGACATGTGAGAATAAAAGGTGCAGGGAAGGCAAGGAGAAAGGAGGCAGCAGGAACTTCCTCTGGCTCTTCCTGCTTTCCTAGTGCAACGTGGCAGCTCTGAGTTCTTTCCTTTGGGAAGAAGCAGTGGCCTGTGATTCCTAGAGCAAGTGACTCCCGACAAAAGGCTCCTGGAGCAGCCCGGCCCTCACCGTGGCGGGGTTTATTTTACCTTTTCTGCTGTAAATAAAGCTGATTTTAGACCTTTTAGCCCAAATGTTTGTTCCTTGTGCGAGGTGCAAGGTCGATCACCTGGTTGTACTCAGCCCAATTCCAGCGTCACCCGGAGCCACCTCGGGCTTGGAGCGGGATCCTCGAGTGGGGTGGGGGTCCCCAGGCCCCTACTTCGTGTTATGGGGAGATGAGCGTGGGGAAGCACCGCGGCAGCGGGGACTCACGGGGACGCTGGGGAGGCCTGGGGACAGGTGGGCAATGGTGAGAAGGGGCAGTGGTTGGGGGTGCCACCGGCCGCTCACCCCTCGAGGGTCGGTGTCTCCACCCATGTCTGCGTCCCCAGGGGAGTTCTCGTCCCCAGGGCGCAGAAGGACACGGGCCGTGGCGGCTCCGCCCCAATCGCGGCCGCCCCAGGTCCCGGTAACTGGGCCCCGCCACGTCCGCTTCCCCGTCGCCAGGGCAACCGAGCGCTGCATCGGAAGTGACGTAAGGCGGAGCCGGAAGCGGCGGCTGGGACGGAAGTGGCGGCGCGATGGCGGCGGTGACAGCGGGGAGCGGGGCCGGGAGCGGGCCCGCAGGCAGCCCCGAGGCCACCGGCGGGAGCACCGGGGGCGGCGGGTGGCGGCGTCCCCACGGGCCGCTCCAGCGCTACTATGGCCCGTCCCCTGCCGAGGCGGCCGAGGCTGCCCCGGACCCCACCGACATCAACGGGCCCCATTTCGACCCAGAGGTGTTCATGACCAAGGTGACCAAGGAGACCCCTCCCGCGGGCACCCCCACCTTGTCGAGGGCTCCGGGACTCTGATGGGCCCCGGGAGATCCCCGCGGGGCCTCGTCGCGAGGGATCTCGGTGGGTGGCCCCAACCCTGGCGGGGGGAGGACCGCAAGGTCCCCAGAACCTTGGGACCCCCAGTATCCTGATGGGATCCCAGAAAGGGCCTCTTCGGGGACCTTATGGATATGCTTCCCTGTGGACACTGATTCCCTGTGGGAATGGTACTCAGGTGCTCTGGAGCAGCCGGATCCCGATCCAGTTAGCATTGCGCAGGGGGGATCCCTGGAGAGCAGGGAGAGGCTCTTGGGGAACCCTTCCATATCCCGGGAGGAATCCAGGGGGGAGAGTTTAGGGATCCTGCAGGGCAGCTGAGGGTCACACACTGACTGTGGAGGGCAGTTGATGATCTTAATTAGGGGGCTCCAGCGGGGGCACTGGAGGTAACCAGGGGCAGATGTGCATCCTTTGTCCACCCAGGTGCGCAACGAGTGTCCCCTGGGGCAGCTCCTAGCCCGCGAGGCCGCGCTGGGCCGGGAGATCCGTGCCCTGGACAGTGACATGCAGACCCTGCTTTACGAGAACTACAACAAATTCATCTCTGCCACTGGTGAGCTGTTCTTTCAATCCTACTGGTGGCAACAGTGGGAAATGGGGATTTGGGGATGTTCACTCCGGAACCCACTGATAGCAGCTCTGGGAAATGAGGATTTGGGGATGTTTACTCTGGAGCCTACTGATGGCAGCGATGGGAAATGGGGATTTGGGGATGTTCACTCTGGCAGCACTGGGAAGCTGCCCTGGGGAATGTGGTGGTTCACTCTGGAGACCAATTACGGCCAGTCCCATAACCAGCCTTCTCTGGGGGGTTATGGCTGTGGTGTGTTAATGGCTGGGCAGACTGGGGGTGTCCTGGACAGCTGAGGGACTTGGCACTTGCCTCGTGTTCCCCAGACACCATCCGGAAGATGAAGGTGGATTTCCGACACATGGAGGCAGAGATGGACGACCTGGCGGCCAACATGGCGGCCATCAGCGCCTCGAGCGCCCGCGTCAGCGCCGCGCTGCAGGACCGGCACCGCCGCGGCGCCCAGCTGGCCGGTACGGAGCGGGGCCAGCCCGGGGGGTGGATCCAGGGAGGTTTATTGGGGTGAATCATGTGGGGCAGGTCTAGGCTGTGGTGTCCCCCATGGGGGCAGATCCAGCAGATGGTCCCACTCCGGTGTCTCATCCTGCTCCATTTGTGTCCCCACCCCAACCCCGTGTCCCTGCAGGGGTGCAGGCGCTGCTGCGGAAGCTGCAGGCGCTGGTGGAGGTGCCGGGGCGGCTGCGGAGCTGGGCGGGGACGGAGCCCGCTCGTGCCCTGCGCTGCCACGCCCGCGCCCGCGCCGTCCTGCGCCACTACCGCCACCTGCCCTCCTTCCGCGCCATCGAGGACGAGAGCCACGCCATCATGGCCGAGCTGGCCCAGCGCCTCCGCACGCGCCTCCGGTGCGTCCGCTCTGGAGCCTGCCGATGGCAGCGCTGGGAAATGCGGGTTTGGGGGTGTTCACTCTGGAGCCTACTGCTGACTTCTGTTGCTTATTCCCTGTTTTCTGCCATGCCACTGTTAACCTCCCGACCACCAGAGAGGAGAAGCTGGACCCCAAGGAACTCACCGAGTGTGTGGAGATGCTGCTGCAGCTGGAGGAGCCGGCCGAGGAGCTGAGCGAGGAGTTCCTGAGCCAGGCGGGCGCGCGCCTCGAGGCCGAGCTGGCTGCACTGGAGGCCGAGCTGCCCGCAGCCGACCCCTCGGGCACGGCCACCACGCCACCGCCACCCGCCTCCGACATCCTGGACTTCGTGGACCGCGGCAGCTCGGCCTTCGTGGGCACGCTGTGCCAGCTGGCCAGCTCGTACCGCGCGCTGTTCGGCGGGGACACGGGGCGCCTGGAGCCCTTCGCCGCCGCGCTGGCCACCCGCTACTTCGCGCTGCTGGAGCGGCGGCTGGCGCTGGAGCGCGGCCTGGGCGACACGTCCCTGCTGGTGCGGGCGCTCGACCGCTTCCACCGCCGGCTGCGCGCGCTGCTGGAGCTGCTGCCCGCGGGCGCCGACGCTGCCGCCGCGCTGGTGGCCCGCGCCGCCCGAGAGCGCATCGACCGCTACCTGCGCGCCCTGCAGACCTTCTTCCTGGGCTGCCTGGGTGACGTGCGCCAGGCGCTGGCTGCCCCTCGGCCCCCCGGCAAAGAGGGGCCCGGCCTGCCCGACCTGCTGGCCACGCTGGCTGCTTCTGTGCTGGGCCAGCTCAAGGCCGTGCTGGCCTACGTGCAGCTCTTCACTGCCAGGGACGTCGCCTTTGCCAGCCTGCCCTACTTCAAGGTGGGGCACCACGGGCTGGGGTTTTTTGGGGGGCATTGGATGGGGTGAGGGGGCTGGGGGCATTTTGGGGGTCACTGGAACAATCTGTGGGCGGTATAGGGCAGGCTGGGGGGTCACAACAGGATGGTTTGGAGCCCGTACAGGGCAGTTTGGGGGGTTTTGGGGTGTGACCTGCCCCCCCATTTGTGGCACAGGGGGAGTTCTGCGTGACAGCAGTGCGTGAGGGATTGGTGGTGGCCTTCGTGCGCTGGCTGTGCCGCACCGCCCGTGGCTTTGCTGATGGTCCAGCTGAGCGGGGAGCTCCCGCTGCCCCCCCAGCCCTGCTCCTGCTCCTCGCCCGTCTCTGCCTGGACTACGAGAACTCCACCATCAGCTACATCCTCACCCTCACTGATGAGCAGTTCCCACCCCAGGTAAGCCTCTAAATGGCCCTAAGGGGATCCTGAATGTCCCCAAGGGATCTTCGAGGGGGTTCTGTATGGCCTCAAGAGCCCCTGAAGCCCTAAGGACATGTAAGAGGTGCACTGATGCTGCTTCAGGCAGCGTCCCACCTGTCCCCAAAGTCCCCGTGGCCAAGACATCAGACAGTCACAGGGAGGGGAGGCATCTCCACGTGTCCTCATGCCCCTCGTGTCCCCAGTGCTGCAGAGGAGGCGGGGGCTGATCCTAGCTGTGTGTGTCCCCCAGGACTCGGGGCCGGCGGTGACACCGGGGCCGGCGCTGTGTGCGGAGGCGCGGGCGGCGGCGCAGCGGCTGCTGGACCACTACGTGCAGGTGCAGGGCGCAGCCGTGGCGCAGATGCTGCGCAAGAGCGTCGAGACGCGCGACTGGCTGGGCACTGTCGAGCCCCGCAACGTGCGCGCGGTCATGAAGCGCGTGGTGGAGGACATCACTGCCATCGACGTCCAGGTCAGGCTGACACCAGGGCTAAGGGTTTGGATACCCCTGGAGGGGTCCAGGGGGTTTGCCCAAGATTCCTGTGTGGTCCTTTGGGGATCCAGGAAGGCTGTGGGAGGGTCACAAAGCCTTTGAGGGATGCTGGGTGGTTTAGGGGGTCACAGGAAGGGGCTTTGGGTGCTGAGTGTGTGGTGCCACTCACAGGTGGGGCAGCTCTTCGAGGAGGGGGTGAGGCGGGCGCAGAGCAGCGATTCCAGCAGACGCGCCTTCTCCGTCTACAGCAGCTCCCGGGCACCCGGCCGCTATGCCCCCAGCTACACCCCCAGGTCAGCCCTGCTGCCCCTTGGCACCCTCTGCTTGTTCCCGGACTGTTCCAATATCCTCCCACTATCTTGACAGCTCTCAGCTGTCCCATATCCCCAGACTATCTTAATGATGATCCGTTTGTCCCAACAATCAACTGTGTTACTTAAAACTGTTCCAGAATCCCCTGGTGATCCCTATGGCCCTTGTGTCCCTGTTGTCTTGTCCCTCCATGTCCTGGGACCATCCCCTACTTTTTTGTCCCCAAAACCATCCCTGCATCTTCTAACTCTCTCCATGGCCCCTAATATTTCCTGTCCCTACTTCCCTGGCTCTATCAAGTCCCTCACTGTCCCTGTGTCCATGTCCTCAGTGCCCCCATGGACACTCATCTGCTCAGCAACATCCAGAAGCTTTTCTCTGAGCGCATTGACATCTTCAGCCCTGTTGAGTTCAACAAGGTGAGGTCATGAGGACAACCACCATGTCCCTAAACATCTCTAGAAGCCCCAAACTACCCACCTTCCCACTGGCACATGTCCCTGGTGTCAGGGCTCGGGGGGTCCCTGGGAGCTGATGACCAGGACAAGGGTGTCCCCAGCGTCCCCTGTCCTAGTTATCAGGACTCTGGAGGGAGGAGGAGGATCTGTGTAGTGACCAGGCTAAGGGTGTCCATGTGCCACATGTCCCCATGCTCAGGAGTTCCTGAGGAATAGCAGTCAGGACAAGGGCTCCCACATCCCATGTGGACATGTGTCCCCCCTGTCCCCTCACACAGGTGTCGGTGCTGACGGGGATCATCAAGATCAGCCTGAAGACCCTGCTGGAGTGCGTGCGGCTGCGCACGCTGGGGCGCTTCGGGCTGCAGCAGGTGCAGGTGGACGGGCACTACCTGCAGCTCTACCTGTGGCGCTTCGCCTCCGATGAGCGCGTGGTGCAGGGGCTGCTGGACGAGGTGGCCGCCAGCGCCGCCCACCGCTGCCTTGACCCCGTCCCCATGGAGCACAGCGTCGTCGAGCTCATCTGCGAGCGTGGGTAGCATGAGCGACAGGGACATGCCACAGCTGGGGCCTGTTACACCTCTGGGGACACACTTGGATCCTCTGAGTCCCCACACACACACACACACACACAAGGACATTTTCTGTGTCCTTCCCGACAGGAGGACACCTTGTCCCCATAGTGGGTTACACCATGTTGTTCAAACCCCCCTTCCCCATTGCCTCCCCAGCCCAGTGACACAGTGTCAGCCCCCCACCTGGGTGACATCCCCTCATGCCTGGAGACAGCCCCTTTGTCACTAATAAATTATGTGTGAGTTGAATTGAGTGTTGTGTCCCTGTCTGAGCCTGGGGGGTGGGAGCTGCACACAGGGAGGGGTCCCACCTGCAGCCAGGCTGACAGCACAGACACAGGGCCTGGGCACTGATCGATGTCCTCAACGGAACCACAGCCATGAGGCCCCAGACTTTAAAAATCAGGCACCAAATGCTTCCATGGGGTGCTACAAATTGCTGGGGAGCCCCCAGGGACACAGATTTTCCACTGGAGATCAGAAGTTCTCCTCAGACCACACATTCTTGCCTCAAGGAACCGGCACAGAAGAGACAGAGTCCAAACCCTCAATTTTTGTAACAAAAAGCTGTGAGGAGCCCAGAGATGATTAAACTCACTTTATCCAACAGTGGCCAGCTCAGAAACTTTTGTACAAGCAATCAGTCGCGCGGATACAGCCATGGAAACACAGGCCCTCCATGGGTACAGACAGCAATAGCCAGACCCGGATCAAGCAACCCCAGAAGCACATACACTCCACAGATACAAATGTGCACATACAGAGCAGCCCCAGAATACAGACACCAGTGTATTTAAATACAAAACACATCTTTTGAAGAACGTTTGCTGCAAACAGTGCATTGGCTACAGAAACACAGACAGGGTCATGTCCCCTCACACAAAGCATAGTCTCTACAGAGGTTTTACAGGGCTGGGCTGGGTGCAGAAGGAATGACTAAACCACCATGGGCTCCTGGAATGGGAAGACTGAGCTAGAATTTTTGGTTCAATGAAATTGGGTTGGCCAGAGTCCGGTTAACAGTGGCTCATGAACAGGAAGTGCTAAATAGGCCAAGAAACAACTAGCTGATGCTGAGCCACAGCCAAGGTGAACAAGAGGGATTAAGGTTAAAAACATCCTCTCAGTCCCATCTGGCCTCACAGATGGGAATTTCACTGAGAAACAAAAAGTCTGCCAGAACCTTCGCAGAGTTTCTCCTGTTGAGGCCTAGAGCTGGCTCGCACACTTGTGGGTCCTCAGGGACATGGTCACACCTTGGTCTCATCTCTCCACAGCTGACAGATTGTCACTGAGACCCCCATTATGCTCCCACCACAGCTGTGGTAATGTCAGCCATGCCGAGCTGATAGACACCACCACACACGTGGAGGGGAAACAGAGCGATGAATTCCTTTGGGATTGCAGGAGATGAAGAGCACACCCGGGAACACCTTCCTGAGAAGAGCAGTGGACCAGGTGGACTGTGCCCTGGTGCAGTGGTTCCTGGCTGTCACTGGCCCCAAAGGCAGCACACGTACAACTGACGGCAGGTACTGCCAGGCCTGCATGACAGAGAGGGGGGATCCCACAGCTTCGGGTAACACCCCTCACCCACTGAAGGTCTGAGTCTATGCCAGCTCCAAGCTAAGGGTAAGAGAGAGCCACTTCCCGGGGCAGCACCTCGTGGTTTGGCCTGACAGAAACGAGCCCTGCAAATTGAGGTGCAGGAACCCAGGAAAAGCTGCCATTTATTCAATGCTAGAACCTAAATACTTAAAGTGAAGAGTTACTCCTTCCTCACCTGGAGACAGGAAGGCACACCTGCTGCACACCCATGCTCACCTCAGGGCTTCTTGAGGCCATAGGGCAGCCCCAGGGCTGGCTTGGCCGCCAGGGTGGGCGGGGAGTGCCACACGGCCGAGCTGGTGCGCTTGAAGTAGCGGGGTTTGTTCTTGTAGAAGATGTCCTCCAGCTTGGGGCTGGGGATGGCCCCAAACAGAGCGTCCACATCAGGGGGGTTGTAGTACTGCCGGATCACAGCCTGGCTGAGCTGATTCCCTGCAGGAACAGACAAGGGTTACATTAATTTTGTTAACTGGAATTGCTGTGTAGGCTGGTGTATGCGGCGTGTCCCCGTTCTGCTCATCTCTCATCACTCCAAGGCAGCTTAGCAGTGTATTTGTCCCCCATTACATTGTGACAAGATCCCCAGGTGGTGGAGGAGCCCCTGATTCCACATTCCACATAGAATCATGGAATGGGCTGGGTTGGAAGGGATCTTAAAACTCATCCAGTTCCAGCCTTCTGTCACAGGCAGGGACACTTTCCACTAGACCAGGTTGCTCTGAGCTCCTCTCCAGTCTTGGACACAGAAGTACTCATCCTGTGCTGGAGTACTTTACACTCCTCCAGGCAGGAGGAACTGGGCAAAACCCCACAGCAGGTCCCACAGTCCGCTGGGGGCCCTGGACACACACATCTCTCCACACACACATACCAGTGGCCCAGGCAGGGACAGGCTTGCGTGGCTGGCTCTCGTCATCTGTCGAGTCGTCACTGTTCAGGTCCATCCCGTAGTCGTTCGAGCTTGTCACAGGCACCTTGAGTTCCTTCCTGCTCTGTGGAGTCATCTCATACGAGTTGCAGACAGGGGAATTCTGGAAGGGAAACATATTCCACAGGTGTTGGACGCAGCAGCACCATCAGGCTCCAAGCTACAGCAGAAGCAGCTCGTCCCCACCTCATGCTCTGTCACCTCATAGCAAACCCTGAGTCTGGCAGTTCTCAAGTTTGGACCCGAGAGGCTGACCCAAGTTCCAGAGTTGTGACCCAGTGATGGCTGTACATGGCCTTCTCCTGTTTAATTAGGCTAATTAATTTGCCATCTGTGGCACAAGCACAAAGCAATAGATGAATCGAAAGGGTCTAATAGAATAGAGCTCCACTGCAGTCAAGCCAAGGTTAACTGGAGGTTTGATGTCACCGGAGCAGTCACACACTCTAAACACTCTGCAACCTGACTTCTGGGCTTGATTAATGATATAAAACTGCTAATTGCTGTACAGAGAATCTGCCCACCAGACCAGCCAGATCAAGCTCATGCTAATGGGAGCAGCACAGGCAGGAAGTATAAGGGCAGGAGAAAACACAGAACTGTGAATTTCAGGTTTTTCAACCGGAAATTTTCAGTAGAAATTCAATTTTCAATAAGGAAATGAGTCTCTGGAGAGCTGAACACCATTGTCCTTTCCTGCTAGAGAGGAATGGCTTTGTATCCAGTGACATTAACTCCCACCCACAGGTTCTGCACTTTAAGATTCTGAGCATTGCAAGGGGACAAGAACCACGTGTTTGTTGTCAATGTTCAGGACATGAACACACTCCTGCAGGATTCTCCCCGGCCAAACCATCATTTCACAGGCTGTGCTGCCACCTTGTGGCTGTTCCCAAATTTCACCCAAAATAAAACTTGGAGCACTTTCTGCCCCTAAGGTCCTTCCGGTATTTTTAAGAGGCACTTAAGACAGCTCCAACAGTTCCTGTCTTACCCACAGACAGGAACCCTGTCCAATCCCTCCTGCTTCTCTTCCCTCCATCATTGAAGTATTCATGGAGTCAACCCCAGATAACCAGGATTTACAGAATTCCTGTGTTATTGGAAAAGCAGATAAGAGCAGAGGGTGGAACTGCCCGGGGCAAGAGCGAGTCAGTGTTGGGAGTGAACGGTGCTGTCACCCCTAAGGACCAGTTACCTCCTTGTTCTCCAGGAGTGGTGCTCGGGCATTGTCTTTGGCCTTTTGCTCCTCTGACAGTTTCTTCTGCTCTTCCTCCTGCCTCTTCTTCTCCGCCAACATCTGCTGCTCCTGCTGCGAAGCACCACCCACAGGATTATCATTAGGGACTACACTGCCAGCCCAGCCATCCATCTTTGGCCAGCAAAATACCCAAGCACCTCATTACAGCTGTTCCTTGTGCTGCTTAGGAGCACTTGGGACATGGTGCAGCTCCCTCAGAAAGGCACAAACACACTGACTCCCATGCCAGAGCACCAGCTGCCTTTCCTTGACAAAGCCAGGGCCTCCTGCCTTGGAAAACTTGCTGCTGACTTTATCTTGGGCATATGATAACCAGAAACCAGCTGACCATCTGTAGAAGTCTGTGCTACTGATCTTGGCCTCTTTCTTGACTAGTAAAACAGTATTTTTAGAGGCCAAGTCTCTCTGCCATACCATAACTGTGTCAAACAGGTCCAACTTCCTGCTCAGAAGTGCTACAGTAGCTCTTCAGGGCTCCCCACAGCATCCCAGCTGAGCTGCTCCAACAGCAACAGCTGCTGAGGCCAGACTCTGTGGCTTTTATCCCTTCCCAAAATCAATCACTTACCTCCTTCTTCTCCATCTCCTTGCGGAGCCGCTCCTTAGCAGCCGCTGCTTCCTTCTGCAGGCGGGCAGCCTTCTCCTGCTGCTCCCGGAGCCTGGGAATCACAGCACAGGCCCTCACTCCCAGAGCCACACCAGGGCCCTCCCTCACTCACAGCTCTCCAGGCACTCCCCACAACACTCCTGACTTCCCTGAGCCCAGAGTTCTTCTTCCTTGGCAGCTCAGCCGCAGTCCAGAGCTGTGCTGCCGGGTCACTGCAGCTCCCCGCTGCTCCAGCCTTCCACCCCTGCCCTGTGCTCTGGCTGTGTTTCAATCCCAGCACAGAATTTGGTACATAAACGGGGATTTTGCCTTACTTTTCCGCCTGGATCCGCTCCTGCTCCCTCTTCCTCTCCAGTTCTTTCTCTGCAGCCAACTGTCTCTCCCGCTCCTGTTCTGCCTGCCTCTGCTCAGCGATCTTCCGGGCACGCTCCTGCTCCTCTTCCTTCTTCTTTTGCATCAGCTCCCTATACCGGCGTTCCTCCTCCTCCTCCTGTAGCCCAGGCAGGAATTAGTCACCTGACAGGAGCAGGCTCATGGGGCAGCACCAAGAACCCCTCACTTGACCCAAATCCTCATCACTACACGGCAGGGAAACACCTCGGGGGTAAATTCCCAGTGCCCAAGGCAGGTGGATCCCCTGTCCAGCTCTGCCCGTGGGACAGAACAGGCCCACACACACCTGCTGCAGAGCTTTTTGTCTCCTGGCCTCCTCATCTTGTCTGCGCCGGGCCTCAGCTTCCTCCATCTTCCTGGCAGCCGCTCTCTTCTTGATCTTCTCCTCTGCCAGCCTTTCTTCCCGCACCTGGAGCACACATAGACCCAGTCTCAGGTAGGATAGCACAGCAGGACAGCACAGCAGGACCCCTCAAGGGCAAACCCTCCCTCCTTTTCCTCCAGCAACCAAGGGGACCTGTGCTCTGTTTTTAAAAGGTCATATTTAGGGCAATGACCTTGTTTTACATCCTCCCAGGAAGAGCTGACCCTATCCTGAGGTTTATACGTCCAGTCCCACAAAGCCATAGGCATATGACCTCAGAGCCACACAGACAGGCAGCTGGGGATAATTAAAACAGAAAAATGACCACTGTACAAATTGCCTGGAAGTCTGGGATCGGAAGAAAGCTCTGAAGGAAGGATGTTTGCTTTCCCTTGTCCAGCTATTACTCAGCTAGGATAAACAGCAGATAAAACCTTGGGGCCATTAGGCCTCCTTTATCTACTGCAAGTCCTTCTCCCACCTACCAGAGCATTAATAAAGCCCATTTAGACTCGTGATTATGGAAAAACAAGGGTTCAGCTGCCATTATCTGTAGCCAGAGAAAGGCTGTCCCTCAGGATCACCAAGGCTCTGGAAAGTTCTTTACTCTACTACTCTTTGGTTCAGCCTCTAGAATCCAAGCAGCTTTTGTGCCCCTCTTTCCAGAGAGCACATGTGTGTGGTGCCAACTGCCTCAGTGGCTACTGATTGTCCCAAAAGAGCTCTGCAGCACCTTCTCGGTCTTCTCATCAAACAGTGCAATCTTCTGCTCGATCTTCCTCTTCCTCTCCTTCTCCATCTCCTCTACCCGCTCCCGGGCTTGCAGCACCTTGCGCAGGCGTTCCTCGCGCTTCCTGAGGAGACAGCCCAGCTCACCATCATGCTCCAGCCATGTGAGCTGCCCCGAACTCAGCACAAAAAGACACAGCAGGAAACTCAATGGCCCAAATTCCCTACTCACTTAAGCACAAGCCATGTTTAAGCTCTGTCAGAAAGTGGGCACTCAAGACAAAAAGCTGCAGCAGTGGACAGCAAGGACAGTCAATGCTTTGTATCAGCATTCCAGAGATGCCCCAAGGACAAATACTGCCTTGTGCCCACAGGAGTTTCTGCTGCTTGCACAGTCCCTTCAAGATAAAACACCTGGACACAGGAACCTACAGGTGCCAAGTGCAGTGTGACCACATCTACTCACAGCTTCGCTTCATCAAGTCGCCGTTTCTTCTCCTCCTCCAGCTTTTGCCTTCTCAGCTGCTCGGCTTCTTGCTTCTTCCGCAGAGTCTCCAGCTTCTGCCTCTCCTTTGCCTGAGAGGAATTGAAATGTTGTACCCACTGGCCAGCACTCTTTCCCACCTCAGCTGCTTTGGGCAAAGGGCCCAGAGGTGACAGCAAGGAGCTGTAGGCAGGAATATGGGTTGGTGACAGCCCTGGAGCAGAGCTCAGGCAGCCTGTGACCTGGTCATGAATGGACCTACGCAAGGAAAACACTGCTGTGAACCTCAGGGACAAATAGAGAGAAGCTGGAGTGTTGAAACAGGATCATCAGCTCTGGAAGCCCAGGCAGCATCCTCAGGAATTGCAGGCAGCCAGCCCCGTGCTTTCTTTTGGTGCAAAGGAGCCACCAAGCAGCGCTAATGCCTGGCACGGCTCCCGCCTCCTGCGGCGAGCGCGGGGACAGATGGTGCTCCAGGAAACACCTTGAGCTCCCGCTGGCGCCTGTGCCTCCCACGAGGAAAGAGCTGGTGGTGAACCACGAGCACTCCGAGAGCTCCCAGCCTGCTCCGGCACGCGGCCAGCTCCATGTGCCAGCCAAACAGGGGCTTTCTCCTCCTTCTCCTGACCCAGCCTAGGACACTGTCAGCCAGGGGAGCAAGATCCAGCCACCACTTCAACCACAGCAATTGGATTAACTTCAACCCAGTCCATGCCAGTGCAGGCCTGGTCTCAGCACAAACCCACAGGTCAGCATGGGCATTATCCAAAGGAATCCCTTACACTGGGCTCTGTGCTGTAAATGCTTGGTGCTGTCAGCATCCAACCTGGTTAATATAAAACTAACAATTATATCTTATTGCTCTGCTGCTATTTAGTTATGTTTAGCTCCCACATGGAAAAGCTCCCAAGGGGGAGCTGCCTGCACTGGAATGAAACCTAAAACATTCCGCAAACTGACAGCAGCAGAGGAAGCACTCCCTAGCCACAAGACTCTTTTCTCATCCTATTAACTCCTTTGTAGTACTGATACTAACATCAGCAGCAGCCCAATGAGACTGAAGCTGGAATCCTTCACTGTTTCCCAATGGCCTTCCCTGACCTGCTGGAGCACAGCCAGCCTCTGAGCACAGCTCTAGAAAGCTCTGCCATTAGGCTGCTAGATGCAGGAATACCAATTCCTGCATCCTGCCCTCCTCTTTCTCCCTCTAAGCTCTCCTGCAAGGGAAATCCAGCCCCAGAGCTGCCTACTTTGCAGGTGAGTTGTTTGGTATCAGGAGTATGAGTACTTCCTGCTCAGCACACGGGTTGCAGCATGGCTCTGAGTAAATCCAGGAAGCTACACCCTTGTCTAGACCTAGCCCTCAAATCCCTCTCTCCCAAACTGCTTGGAAAACCAGGGGCTTGGAAAGCTCCCTGGGGTAGTGCAGAAGCACCTGCCTGCAGCCAGCCAAGGTGTGCTGCTGGTCCCAACAGGATTCATCGGTGATACTGATGCCCACTTGATCTGGACACCAGCAGTTGTCTGACTGGCCCTACATCCAGGACAGCCTCATGTTTCCTCCTGCCTCAAGGGTTTGGAAAACCTCCAAAGTCTTTAAGGATTTAAGAGGTATTTGCTCAATCTCACTCATGAGAGAAGGCCTAGAAAGGAGACCTGGAATCTACAGGCTTCAGTTATCAATACAACTCAACATTCACAATCCACTAAATTTCTATTTCCCAGTTTTCATCTCTGACTGTTACTTGCCAATAGCACAGGGGAAAGATGAAGGAATAAAGCTTGGAGTTCAAACTGGAATTCTTCAGGAAGCTGACTAACCCAAATTTAATTTATTCAAGTGTAAACAGACCACTTCAAATCACTCAGTTTCAAATGGGCTGCAAAACTCCTCCCATGGCTGTGCTTTAACTTAGACACTTAATGAAACCACCATGTACTGGCTTACAGCAGAGCCTCCTCTTACCTTGGGATCAACCTGCTGAGGGGTGTTGTACCTGATGAAGGATTTTATGACCCCGTTCCTCCCCACGGAGCTCGGTGTCATGAGGAGCTGGTTCTTCTGCACGGTGTGCAGGAAGGTTTTGAAGGGACGCACCACCTGTGCAAGGAACAGCAAAGTGTGAGTGGGGGTGAGTAAAAAAGGGTCTTGGTGAGGCATTCCAGGGTTACACAAGGAACTCACCTTGCTGGCTGGGAGGACTGGGGATGGAGTCTTCCTCCTGAGAGGAGACAGCCCTCCCTCCTCTGCCTGCTGGTGGTCGTAGCGCTCGTCCACGGCTCTCTTGTAGCTCGGCTTCCTCCTGTGAGACAGCACAGCCCATCACACTGGGAAAATCCCCCTCGTGCCTCCAGGGGGCAGGGCTGGAAAGAGCCATAAACTATCCTGGGCTTAAGAGAGATTCCAGTGAGGAGGCTCTGGCACAGGTTGACCACAGAAGCTGTGGCTGCCCCATGCCTGGAAGTGCCCAAGGCCAGGTTGGATGGGGCTTGGAGCAACCTGGGATAGTGAAAGGTGTCCCTGCCCATGGCAGGGGGTGGAACTGATTGGGCTTTAATGTCCCTTCCAACCCATATCAGTCTATGATTTTAAGATTGTGCATGCACAGTTAGCCAATAAATACAATCTTAATGCAATAGAAAATAACAATTACATCATAAAATTATGGAGGCAGGGAAAACTTATTTGCAGAAGTTTCACAGTCAAAAACATTGAGACCAGCGAACAACATCCCAGCACTGAACCTGTTTGGAACAGGACCACAGCCCGTCTGAGACACTTTCAACCAGGACATACCTGGCACTCTGGGGTGGCTCCAGGGTCTCCCCATTCTTATTTAGGTTGTTTTCTGAAAGAGAACAGTTACACAGTGAGTTCCAGCAGGAAAAACCCCCTCCAACACAAACTTGACAGCAGAGAAGAGATGCAGCAGTTTACTGAATAGCAAAACCCCCTGCCTGAGTGGGCACGGCAGGACCTGCCTCACATGGCACCATTCCCACCTGGAAACTCCAGACAAAGCAGAGCTGCCCAAAGCTGTCTAGGTTCTGCACAGCTTCAGCAACAGAGCCTCCCACAACTCTCCAGCCTCATTATATCCATCTCTGTGTGCTTGCCAGGATGGAAATAACTACAGCACAGAGTTTTCTCACTGCTAATTGTCTGAAACAAATCCCTGCCCATCAAACATTAATTAATCTTTCAAACTGAACTCTCAAATTAACCAGTCAATCTTTCCAGCTTCCCAGCCAGCCTCCCGAAATGATACCTTCCCAAAGTACTGCCCCAAAACCCTCTGGAATTACCACTGCTGTTCGTCTCCTGGGCCTTCCCGTTTTTGCTGACTGTGTGGGAGCGAAGGGACATGCGAGGGCTTTGGAAATCCTGTGGGAAAAGCAAAAGGGTTTCAGGACAGTCACACACGGAAACAGCCCGTTCCTGGTTCAGATCGTGGGGTGGTTCTCACACAACTAAGGTCAGCAGCATTACCAGGGAATTCCAAACCACCTCTTGGCAAAGCCCTGGATGCTGCATCATGAGGAGAGGCAGGAACATTAACACGAGCATCTGCGCTGCTTAAACTCAACCATCTCATCAACTATTAAGGCTAGGAGCCTTCCAAGCTGTAAATCTGTGCTGCCGGAGCTCTGGCCAGAGCCAGCGTGCCCATTTCCCTGAGCAGTGATGAATGGGGAGCCTGGAGACAGCAGGCAAATGGCTCATTTCCATGATTTATCTGTTTGTTAGGGGATGCCCATCGCTGCTCGCTGCCTCTTGCACTTAGGCTGGAGCACACTCCGCTGGGATAACGGGTTGTGGTTCTGGAATTGCTCTTTGCTAGCAGCACCAGCATTACCTCCTGGTCAGCACTTCCCAGTGCTGCACTGGGAAGAGAAGAAAAGGGATTGATGGGGAATTCATCCTCCCCAGTTGCTTCTGCAGGGCCTGGAAAATTTGATTTTTTTTTTGAGTTTCTGCACAGCTGTAACAGCTCTCCTTGTTTTCACAAGTGCTTCAGGTCACTGCTCTGCTCCATTAATTCAGGCTCTGCTCATTGAAATTTATTCTGGACAAAACACTGACATGATCCCAGGATTACTTCCTCAGTGAGGACTGTGGATGGAAGCTGTTGACCTCAACAATATTCACAAATTTCTGCGTGTGTCCAAACTAACAAGTGTTGAATTAGCTGCAGGTCTGACCAAAAGGTCAAAAGAAGCTTTAAAAACAGTGTGCAAACTATGACACCAGCTGAACCAAATTTTCCTGAACTATAAAGTTTTTTTCAATCTGTAAAGATTGGAGACTGAATCTTCCCACACTGATCTCTAGCAAGAGGTTAAAAAGGAAGAGCTGAGCAAGACTCAACCCTGAGGTCAGACTCAGGGTAGTGTGCAACAGTTTCAACATATTTAGGAAAATGACAGAGGAAAGGCCATGTTTTAGTCAGAGAATCTTGGAAAGCATCCAAGACTGTAACACCCTTCTGACAGAACACCTCCACCTGAACCCAAAGCCATGGGTTATATGTGCTCATCTCCCAAAGAAAACTTTGCTGGTTTTAGTTTTGTTAGTTCTGGAATATAGTAACTGACTTGGAATGTAGAAAACACTTGCTCTAGTCTGAGCACCAGAACCACAGAGGCTTGGATGGGCTCACGCACCTCTGAGCCAGATGCTCTGTGCCTTCCTCACTCACTGCTATGAGACAGGTCACAAAGTCTGACAATCCACAACCAGAGCTCCCAAATTTCCCAAAAAGGTGTATTTTTCTCCCAAACCCACACAGACACAAATGCTTTTAATCCCTACCCAAGTCTTACCAGATTGGAGGGGGTGGAGGGTCCAGGAGGAGGCCTAGAAAAAAAAAAGACAAAAGGGGCCCTCCTTAGCAAAACTGAGGAAACTGGGAAGCCACTTGGATTTGACACCAAGAATGGCAGTGAAAAAGTCCTGCAAGCAGGGTACTGAGGATAAATAAATAACTGAAAGCATTCTCACCCAGCTTTGACAACAGTTTCCTCATGCTCTTGCACACTTATGGAGCTGGAGGCTGTGGGAGAAGAAAAAACACACCTGAGCTGTAAGGTTGGGGTGCAGCCAAGGATCTGGTGGGACAAGGACCTCCAGACACTGCAGAGGGGTTTGTCCTGTCCTGGGGCAGGGTGGGGCACGGGAGCATATCCAGTTGGCCCGACAGGAATGTGGCCAGCAGCTCCAGTGCAGGAAAGAAGTTTTCAATTATGGATGAGTTCAGGGTGATATTGCATGAGCTGGCATTAACTGGGCAGGGCTTGGCCTCAGGCTTATCTGCAAGGCCCTCCCTGACTGGACATCAACAGCAGTTAGAGCCAGGCTTATTTACAGTGGGAGTGCTGCTTCCCAAGCCAGCATTCCAGCTAGCTCTGCTGCACTGAGCTCAGAAGCTCCAGCACAGCCAGAATGAGCCATGAATAACCACAGCATCAAACAATCACAGACTGCCTGGGGTGGGAAGGGACCTCAAAGGTCATCCAGTTCCACTCCATGCCTTGAACAGGGACACCTTGCACTTGCCCAAGTTGCTCCAAGCCCTGTCCATCTTGGCCTTGTACGCTTCCAGGGGTGGGGCAGCCGCAGCTTTTCTATCAACACATGCCAGGACCTCACCTCCCTCAAACAGAAGAATTCCTTCCATTATATCCCATCTAAATTTCCTCTCTTTCAGTTCGAACCCATTTCCCCTTGTCCTGCCACTCCAGCTCCTGATGAAGAGTCTCTCTCCAGATTGTTTGTTTAATAATTCCAGCAGTTTAAATGAGACTGACATTGCCTAAATCTGCCTCTGCCATCAACTGTAAAATTGTGGGAGACTTTTTTTTTTACTATGTCCGGTCTCGAAATTCCCTTCTCAAACTCTAGAACCAGCAGCCAGATCCTGCTAAGGAGAAGGGAACTGGTGAGAATTTCACCTTGCAGGAAACAGGCATGGCCTTAGGAGAATCCATCAACCCTTTTGGTTCTCCAAATCCTTCTCAGCTTTGCCAGTTGTCCCCACAGAAACTGGGAAGATCAGCTGACCAGAGGAGCTGTGGCTGCCCACCTCTGGAAGTATCCAAGGGCAGGTTAGATGGGGCTTGGAGCAATCTGAGTAACCTTTAAGGTTCCTCCAACCCAAACCAGGGTTGGAATCTCAGTCCTGGGATTCCAGGATTAGCAACTTCTCCCAGCAAATCAGCAATGGTTAAAGCTACACTGAAACGGAGAGGATGATTTCCCAGGTGATTTACAAGGCTGAATTCAGCTACCTGGGTTTCTGTGCTCACTGGGGGCTCCAGAAAGCCAGGGAGAACTTCCATGAGGCATTGCAGCCTGTCTAGCCCAGAAAGTTCAGCTTCCATCCCCACACTGAAGACCCAGCCCCAGCACTTTGCTTTCCTCAGCAGCAGAAAGATCCCACGGCACCCAAACTCACCATCCACAGAGCTGCAGGACACGGATCTCTTCCGAGCCGCCTTCTTCTTGCTCGCTGCCCTGGCGATGGATGTCCGCATCATGCTGTCCCTCTTGCTGGCCAGGGAGTATTTCTCTGCCAGGGAAGTTCTGCGGCTCAGGGAGGCTTTCCCCATCAGGCTCCGGCGCACGGAGCGGCGGCTGAGCCGGGAGCCAGTCGGAGTCCCTGGGCTGTTCCTCAGGGGCTGGGAGGGCCCCTGAGCCCGGCTCTGTTCCTGTGGGGAGCCATCCCACTCCTCCAGCCCAGCCCCTGGGCTCAAGATGACAGTGACGTTGGCTGCCCTGGCTGTCTGCGGCTCGGGCACAGCCTGGCTGGCCTCGGGAGTACAGGGCACCACCAGCTCAGGGGCTGGGGGCACCAGTGGCGATTTGGGAACACCATGTTCCTTGGGAGAGCCATTCCCTGAGCTCGTGGGGAGCAGCTCTACCAGATTTGCTCCACTCCTCTGGAGAGGCACTGCAGTACCATCGTGGTCAGCTTCCACCCAGGGATCCTTCCTTTCTGCCTGCACGGCAGGAGGGGTGTCAGGAATCACCCTGGAGCTGTGGGCAGAGGCTGCAGCCCGGGATCGTGTCACACGCTGTGGTGGAGAGTTTTCCTCAGCCCTGCTGAGTTCCAGGGTTTTTTTGTCCTGGAGTCGCTGAGAAGATCGCACAGAAGGCACCAGTTTGATGCTGCTGTTCCTCCTCCTGGAGAGTCTGATCACAGGAACAGTGGGTTAGATGGGAACAGGAGTTGGGAACAGCCCCGAGTCCTTCCGTGCACACACAGGCATGGAGCCAAAACACCTGGGATGGGCCCAGGAGAGACAGAGCTGCACAAAGCAGCTAATGCAGACAGTAATTAAGAGATATAATGACTTTAAAGCAGAAAGATAATAGACAGAGACACGGGGACATCGAACCAGGCAACAATGAAAGCACTCCCCGTGAGAATCAAAGTCCAGTGTTTTTCGGCCGAGAGTGCCCCATACCCAGGTTTTGACCGGACCTTAAACATCAGCGGGACGAGGGAAGGGGAACTCCCGTTAGACAAAGGAGGGGATCGCCAAGACATGCTCTGTAGAGGGCATTGTTTCCCTGGACCCTTGGCAGCCGGTGTGTTCAGCCCCGCACGGGCTCCCTCCCTTCTCCAGGCCCCGAGGATACCCTCTGCGCTCCCGCTTTCCGCGGCCCGGCCCGAACGGGGCTCCCCGATTCCCGCTCCCGCCGCCCCTCACCGCTTCCTGCCGGGCTCTTGCTCTTCTTCCTGCAAGGCCGACAGCCGCTTCCTCCGCTGCCGTCTCTTCTGCGACGGCGTCTTGGGCATCAGCTCGAGCTCCTCGCTGTAGTTGCTAGAGAGGAAGGGGAGATCAAGACGGGACCAGCACGGAGGGCGGCCGGTAGGGGCCGAAGCTTAGTGGGGAGCGGGATGCGGGTACCTGACAAACATCTTGACCGCCTCCTCATAGATCTCATCCAGCCACACCATATCGTTCTCGTCCACCTGCCGCATGAATTGCGCCAGACGCCGGTCGCACTCCGCAGGCAGCTCCAGCGTCCGCGCCGCGGCCGCCGCAGGCCCCATCGCCGCCGCGGCCACCTTCGCCGCCATCGCTTCAGCGTCAACGGCCGCGCGCGCGCGGCACGCCGTTCAAACACGGCCCCGCCCCCCCAAGGCAGCCAATCACCGCCCGCCGCCCCCACGGCCTGCCCTTCCCATTGGCTGCTAGAGGAAGGGCTCGCACTCCGTGCCACTCTGCTCGCCCGTCTCTATGCCCCTGGAGGTCTCTCCTGAGCAAGCGGGATCTGGGGGCGGGGCCACAGGCCGCTCTCTTTAATTGCTGGAGTGACGGACGGGCCAAAAAACCAATAAAAGACAGGGAATTGGGAGATGCGCGCGGTGATTGGCGGAGGCCGGGGATAACCTGGGGCTGGGAAGGGACGGGGCCAGCTGTGAGGGTGTGGTGTGCCGACGAGGCGGCGGTCGTGGCAGCTCTGGTCGGGTGGCGAGCGAATATACTGGAGGGCCCCTTGGAGCTTGGGAAGGGTTCCTTGGAGTGTGGAGGGGGGACCCCCAACACCTGTTCTCTGGCTGGTCTTCATACTCCCCGGCGCCCGCCTCTCTCTTTCCCACATTGAGGGCTGTTCTGGCTGCCCACCAGCCCTGTCCTCTCCCTCTCTGTTCCAGGCAAGCCAATGGCGGAGGGTCCCCAGCAGCTGCTGGAAGTGTGTGGGCAGAGGCTGTCCCGCTTTCTCTGCAATGCCCAGCACAAGCACCTGGCCTGGCTGAGGGAGGTGGAGGAGCAGGGCATGAGGATGCTCAAGAGGTAGGGGCTGCCCTGAGGAGACCCCTCTGTGCCCACCTGAGCTCCCAGCTGGGTGTGGGTGGATTTGGGCCTATCCTTCCATTGTTTTGGGAGGGCTGATGTGGGCAGTGGAGGAAGCAATCTGTGCTCTGCCTCACAGCAGCTTCAGGGGTGAGCCCATGCTCTTGCCCAAAACACCGTCACAGAGGAGGAAGCTCAGGAAACGGCAATCCTCCTGGATGAGAGAGGAAAACAAGGAGCTGAGCAGGAGGAGGTAGGTGGGTTAGTTTGCTCTGGCTCTGCCTTGTGGTGTTTGGATGAAACAAAACAGTGCCTGCATTCCCTGAGTTATCAAAGGGGAGCATTGGGATTGATCACTGCTTGGATTTTGGTGAGAGTTTGGGATAAATATGGCTGCTTTCCTTCACTGTTTTGGTTTTTTTTCTGGTTGTAGTTAAAGAATAATAAACACTCTATTTTATTGTCTGTTTAGATTTGGGTTTTGTCTCATTGGCTTTGGCTTTTAGCCTGAGGTTGCTGCTCTTGGTGTTCACTATCTCTGTGTCAGTGCCTGGAAAACTTGGGAAAGGGATGTCTTTCCAGCACCATGTCCAAGTTGGCAGGCAAGGAGACTTTAGAGATTTATTGAGGGCCTGAAGTGGAAATTCCAAGTGATTTGCTTAGAACCCACCATACTTTTAAAGCTGCCCAAAGCTGGTCCGTTGGTGTGTTAGGGCACTAAAATCGTGCTAACCGTGGTGAAAAGCCCACAGGAGGAAGAGTTAGAGCTGGGAGACTGTCAGGAAGCAGACATGGAGTGTGGGGAGAGCAGCAGGAATAGCGGGAGCGTGGGAGGTTTGTGTGTGTGCGAGGGAGAGCAGGAAAAGCGGCACTGCAGATCAGAGTGGGGAGAGCTCTCAGCCCTGCTCGGGGTGCTTGGGTCACACCTTCTCCAGAAGAGAGGCCCAGCTAACTCCTGTTTGTGTTTTCCTTCATTTAAACTTGGCTTGGGAAGAGGTGCTGATGCAGCCAAGCCTGTCAGCGGAAAGGTGACACACAGTGTGTCCCTCCATAGGTGCTGTCCTCTGCTATCCAACTGCTGCCAGGGTGGGCTTTAAACCCAGATCTTGGTGTAGGGTGAAATACACCTTTCCCACTCCCATTTCTCCACACCTGATTCTGGATACTCAGCCTGGGCTGTGTCCGTGTGGCACAGCCCTTGTGTGTGAGCTCCTGCCTGGGCTGTGTCCATGGGGGACAGGGATAGGATGGGCTATGAGGGGGAAAGATGGAGTGGAGATTCTAGCAGCAGCTTCACTTTTACAATATCTGCTTTTTCCCTCTAAGAGTAATTCGGGAGCAGAGAACTCCTTCATAATTTCCTTCAAAATTCTTTTCCTTTAAGGTTATCCCGAAGGAGGAGTGGTGTCAAGCTGCTGTCTTCCAGTCTTAATTCCCAGCAGTGCCTGAGCCAGGAGCAGCCCCGGAGCCCTGGCTGTGTGGGGCAGGATGTATCCATGCCTGGCTGCGCTCTGGGATCTCAGGCTGGCATCACACCCCAGCCCCAGGCTCTGCCCGGGAAGCAGCCTGTGGAAGCACTTGTTCCCGTGTTGGGTCTGGATTGCCAGGAATGTCCCCAGGGTGCTGGCACCCCAGGGTGTGATGCAGGCCCTCCAGCAGTTTTGGGGGAGCAGCTGTCTGAGGGGGATGCAGCAGCTGAGCTCCAGGAGGTCCTTGGTGTCCCTGAGATCCCAGCTGAACAGCCAGGAAGGGATGGGGAGCAGGATGTCAGGAGAGCCAGCACGTCCACTCCCAAGACTCGGAATGGTGATCCTGCTGCACTCCAAGGAGATGGATCTCCTCAAGGCCTTGAGACACAGCTCTTCCAGGATTCCCCCAGTGAAAGTGCAACAGAGAAATCCAGGCTGCGCCGCCGGAGCGGGCTGGGTGCCCCCCACAAGAGCCATAGGGCTTCCCTGGCAGAAAAATGCTCCTTGGCCAGCAGGAGAGAGAAAATTATCCGGAGATCCATCAGCAGGGCCATGGCCAGGAAGGCAGCAGCACGAGAATCCTCCTCGGCCTCCAGCAGAGTGAGCTGTGAGTCCCTGCACTGCTTCCATGTGGGAATGGAGCAGCTCATCCCTGGCTTTGGCTCCTGGTCTCCTTGTCCTTGTGGGCTCCTGGGGTACAGCTTCAAGCCAGGGTGTTGCTGCAGCAGGTGGAGTTGGGGTAGACAGGTTGGGAATGGGCAAAAAGCACAATTGTGAAAGGGAGAGCGTGGCCTGGCTGGTTCCAGCCATGTGTGCCTTTGGATTGGGAGAGACTGCTGCATTCCCTGGGGAAGGGCTTTAATTTATGGCATCTGCCAGCTCTCCAAAAAATCAATAGGGCTGAAAGTGCAGCCCTGAAGTTAGGGTAGAGGAGCTTAAATGCTTTTTGGGCAAGGATAGAAGACTCAAACTAGCTGTGTCACCAGAGGAACAGGGGTCGTGGAGCCCAGGCTATTCCTGGTAGCTCTGAATCCCTTGTATCTGCTGTTCCTGCTGCTCCTGACAGGGTTGGGCTGTTTGGTCTTTCCAAAACCATTGCTGCTGCAGGCAAATGGGCTGTGATGGAGCATGGAGGCCTCTGGAATTCAGCTTTGTCAGCCTTGAGTCATGCCGTATCCAGGCATTCGTTATAACACTTGGAGCGAAGGGGTGTGATGGGGGGGTGGAATGAGCCTGGAACCAACCCAAACCCCCCGGATCCCTGCACCAGAGCGTGCAGGGAGGCAGGAGCTGCAGCCAATGGCCTGGGAATGCTGGCTGTGACACAGGCAGCTGGAGCGGGCTGCAGGCAGCAGAGCTGCTGCCTCGGTGCTCTGCCTTCCCAGCCCACTCCAGATTCAGTGGCACTCGAGGGAGGTGTGGTGCTGGTGGGGAAAGCTGAGCAATCCATGTTCCTGGGAGGAAGCCTGAGCTCTTCCATGTGCACTCTGTGGCTTTTGGGAGCCTGAGAGTGAAATTCCCAGCTCCACTTGGGCTTTCCTCTCCAGGTCAGAGCTCCTTGGAGGCTTTTGTGGAAGAAGATGTGACCAGCAGCACAAGGTGAGGCTGCCACATAAAGCAGGTGGGAAGGGATCCCAGCATTCCCTGTGAGGACACTCTCCAGGTGGCTTTTCAGTCACAGATTTTTGTCAGGGACTGCTGAGGTGCTGCTGTCTGGGGCTGGATGAGATTTCAAGTTGTGCTTATCAGGCACAGTGAGATTAAGCCCTTCACTGGGGAGAGGGGTGGTGTGTCCAGGGCTTCCTGGAATTCCTGGTTGCCACTTGTCTTGGAATGCTGGTCGTCAGTCAGATCTGCTCTGGGGAAGGAACAGCCCAAGGCTGTCAGAGTCCCTTCCTTTCCTGCTACTGGGGCCCAAGGTGGTTATGGGGTGTTCAGCAGCACAGTGGAACAGTCCCTCAGAGGAATTTACAGCCCAACCTTGATGTGCCTGGCTGGAACAGCCTCTAGATGTGCTTAGGAAGCTGCAACTTCCTTGCAGTCCCATATGCTGCCTCCATCACCTCTAACTTGCCTTCAGAGAGAATTTAAATTATTAAAATAGCTTTTCCTTTACAGGCCTGAGCCGGAGCTAAATTCCCCGAGGGAAAAGGTGAGTTCCAAGGAACAACACTCAGGCTGTGTGGACTCCTCCTTGCTGAGTCAGCACCTTTGCTGAGGTTATCACTGGATGCAGGGATGTGGCCCATGTCCCAAAATGAGCCAGCACAGCCCTCACTTGGAGGGAAGCAGATCCTCTTTGAGCAAGCAGCTGGCTTTTCCAGGGCACCAGGTCCCTGGTAGCCTTGTTCTTTGGAGCAGCTGTGCTAAGGGAATGCTTGTCCCCTTTCTCTGCAGGCTCCTGGAGATGTCCTTGTTGCAAGCACAAGTCCCCGAGCTGCCAGCCCTCTTGCACAGCGCCTGTCCCCTCTGGAGCAGAAGGCAGGGAATGCTGCAGGTAACTTCCAGGTGGTCTCGCTTTCTTTGCATGAAACCCTCAGAATGCACAGACCTAGGGGTCAGTTGGGACATTTCTGAGAAATAAGGCATTTGTATTGAAACAGACCCACCTCTCACCTATCAAGGAAGTTTTCCAGGTAGAGTCTGGACCTCCTGAAGACGTGAGACATCAGTTAGCTGGGCAAGGACATGTAAATGTGTCCAAGCCATGAGACAAACACTGCCCTGCCCAGCTTCAGTCTATGCAACAAGTGGGGACATTTAGGAATGAGCTCCTGGAGCTGGAATCTTCCAGAGAATGTCATGTCCTTTCTGTCTGGGGTTGCATTATGTGAAGATTTAGAGGTCCTGATTATTTTCTGTGCCTCTGAGCAAGAAGGAGGAGTTGGGTGGGTTTTTTATTCCCTGTGGGAAGTGAAGGAAGTGACAAGCAGCTGGAGCTGGAATAGAGGAAAGAGTCCCTGGAGGGAGCTGGATGCCTCACACGTGGCACTGACTGCAGGTTTCTCCACAGGAAGCCATGTAAATCCCAACAGTGAACCCCAGAAGAGCCAGGAACAGCCCCACTGTGCCAAGACCCAGCAGAATTCCTCCCGCATGTGGTAGGAGACACTGCAAGGAGCAGGGATGAGCCAGGGGTCTGGAAGGACCCCTTAAAAGTTTAGCCTTTTAAGACATTTGTGCTGAAAAAGGGGTGGGCAGAGGGGTTGTTTCCCTGTCTTCCTCCCCCAGCTTCCAGTAGCTCTGAAATCGCCTTTGGCCAGATCCTGTGTCTTGGAAGTCTTTTGTTGCTTTTGGAGCCTTGTTTGGGTCTGGCATGGGGAGGAGCACCCAGAGTCCAGCACAAACAAGCAGAGGTGCCCTAGCACAGTTAGCTCAGAGCTGGGAGGTAAATCTGAGGGCTCCTGAGAGAGAGTGGTCAAGGGAACGAGTGACTGACGTGGTTATTTTTGTTTGTGTGAGTGTCTGGAATACCTGACCTGACTCTGGAATACCTGATGTGTCTCCTCACTGCGTTTTGCTGGGAAGGTTTTGGGAGAAAGGTGTAATAGCCAGTGAATCCCTCTGGAGAGTGTGACAGCCACTTTAATGTCCTTCCTGCTAATACCACCAGGATGAAAGGCTGCAAGCAAGCCCTGGGTGCCCTGTGGCAGGGGCAGCAGACAGGGGGCTGGGCCCTTTCCCCTTTGGATGAGAAGCGCAAGACCTCAGCAAACCAGGCTCCATCATCCCCCTCTCCTGCCAGCAAGGTGAGTGGTGCCACAGCCCTGTGCCCCCTGTCCCAGGCAGGCCCTGAGCTCCCTCCCTCTCTCCCCTCAGGCTGTCAGGCCACTGAGGAACATCCTGCAGGGACAAGGGGGTGGCATCAAGGACTTCATTAAGCGCAACACTCCCACTCGGCTCCACCTGAAGGTGCGTCATGTCTGAGGGGCAGGAGGAAAATGGGCTGCATGTGCTGGGGAGTTCTGGTGCTACTTCCAAACTTTTAATCATGTTTTTTATGCCCTTTCTCTGCAGGGAGACTTTGTTGTAAGTATGGCACCTTATCCATGGGGCTGACCGCACTGACCACATTCTCCCCTCACGCCGATGTCACACCAGTGGTGAGGTGACAGGATCTCTGTGCAGGTGTGTTCTGCTGGGACTGGGCACTGCTGGGAGCTCCTGGCCTCTGAGCCAGGCTGCACTGTGCTCCCCATCCACCATTCTCCTGGCTCCTGGGACAAGTGGTCACCTACAGCAGGGGCGTGCTGGTATTTTCTAAATATATTCTCTGCAGCTGAAGGGCTGAGGTTTTTCCCTCCTGTACCTCTGCTTGCATTGGATAATCCCTGCTGCCAAATATGTGTTGTCTCCCCTTCTGTTTGCTCCCCATCCTGGTGTCCAGGTAAATGACTCCAACAGTAACTGCATGTACCAGGCTGCCTGAAGGGAGGCACAGCCCCCAGCACCTGGTACACTCTGAGCTCTTCTCCCTTCAGGAGAAAGAGAGGCAGAGACTGGAGAACCTCCGGAAGAAGCAGGAGGCTGAGGAGCAAAGAAAGAAGAAAGTGGAGGAGGAGAAGAGACGTCGTCAGGCAGAAATGAAGCAGTGAGTTGGGCCCCTTTCCCCCTGCTCTTTCCTTGGTCAGCACAGACTTGCCTTGTGCTTCCCACTTGGAATGAGCACTTTGGGAGCAGGCAGGGCTAACGGGCCCCTCTTGCCCAGGAAGCGGGAAGAGCGCCTGAGGAAGGCCCTGCAGGCTCGGGAGCGTGCAGAACAGATGGAGGAAAAGAAGAAAAAGCGAGTGGAGCAGAAGATCCTGCAGAGTGATGAGAAGGTGAGAAGGCTGAGTGGGCTTTGGGCCTCTCCGAGATCTGTGAGACCAGGAGGTGTGAGCAGGGCACTGGCAAGGCTCATGAATGTCAGAATTCCTCCTGACAAGGGGAGGCATTTATTCACCATGCCTCTGCATATTCCTGCTGGGACAGGCCCTGTTCATGCTGCTCTGCATTCAGGGAATGTGGCAGCCCCTGCCTGCCCTGCAGGTGACAGCCTCACCTAGCCCACATGCTTAGGCTGAAGTGTGTGACTCAGCAGGGGGTGATTTGGGTCAGGTTTGGGCTTCAGAGCCTGACCTGGCCCTTTTTGGAGGGTAGGCTGGGCTGGTGGCCACATGCCAGTGTTGCTGCTGTGTTATGGCTGTGAAGGGTTCAGAGTCCCAGCAGCCTCTGGGTGAGGCCTGGCTGCTCATTTTGTGCTGGACTGAAGAGACCTTTGGTAAGGTCAGCTTTAGAAAACAAGGAGTCATGTTCCTCTCAGTGCTTCCCAAACCCTGAGCAGACAGATGCACACCCACTGCTGGGTGCTGGGTCCTCACTCTCTTTAGGACCTGGGATATCCCAAGCTCCAAACCTCCCTCCAAGGCTGTGAAATATGTCCTTGGAGTGGTGGAGCTGACAGGTGTGGCTTTCCCAGGTGCACATCTCACAGGTGAGGGAAGAGAAGGTGACAGAGGAGCGGAGCAAGAGGAAAGGGTCCAAGAAACACGGGGAAGCAGAGGCACAGAAGCAGAAATCCCTGAGATGGGTAAGAGCGACTCGGGACTCTCCTGCACTTGGGAAAGGACAGGGGTAGCAGGGATTTGCTGTGTGGGTGTGGCTAGCGGGATGGGGACTAGTCACTGCCTAGTTCTGCAGGAATTTTGGGGTCAGGGCTGCCAGACCTCTGTCCAGACAGCTGAGGTTGGGTTGGGACACAAAGGGAGAAATATTCTGGCTGCTGGAGCCTTACAGCATTTTCTTCTTGTTTCTTCGGGAGGAAAATGAGCAGCAAGAACCACTGCAGAAAAGAGAGGATGAAGTGAAGGAAAGAGGGAAGACAGTCTTGGAACTGAAGAACCTTCTGGAGCAGCAACAGCTGGGAAAAGCAAAGGAGAGGTGTGAACTGGTGCCTGTCCTGGAGCAGGGAATTGGCCACGGCCATGGGGAGGCAGTGGATGTAAATGTGGTATTGCACCTGGGTTCCAGGGCTGCTTGGAGTTTGAGTGGGGCAGGAGCAGGAGGCTGTAAGAGGGTGAGGGACAGATGGACATGCTTCCTTCTCTAAATTCTTTCTTTCTTTTCTCCCCAGGGATCCCAAGAAGCGAGGGAAGGAGAAGCCCCCCCAAGCACAGCAGGAGACAGCAGCAGTGGCTGGCAAGGCCACCAAGGTGGAGTTAGAGTGTTCTGGGATCAGCCTCTCTGCAGCACACAGGCTGGGTTCAGGATCAGGTGTTTTCCAAGTGCTGTGTTACTGGGATGTTGTTTAGAGGATCAAATACAATAAAACTAATGATTGTTATTGTATAGAAGTGCTGTGCAGGAACAAGCCAAGGGCTGGGGCTTCCCTTCCTCTCAGATGAGCCCTTTGCCCTGTCATGGTAAGGTGACAGTCATGAAATGGCACTTGGAAGAACACCCCAAGGAGCATTCACTGATCCTGAAACAAATGTGGAAATTAGAGATTTATTAATGTCTTCCTGCCACGTTTCCTTACCAGGCCCAAAGGATGTGACCCCCAAACCAAACCTCAGGTGCCTATGGCACTGTGTCACTCCATTTGCAGTCAAACAAAGAATGTTGAGGCTTAAAGTCAGGGTTGTTGGTCTCAGAATATCCCACTAACATTTGCTTTCACTCTCTACTCTAAAATTCATTGCTTCATTAGTGAAAAATCAATGCCCCAAATGGTTCTTCCTCTTCAGGATCAATTCTTCCTCCTGTGTGGGCTCCTGCTGCACTCCTTCCCTCAGTCCCTGGCACTTGGACTCTTGTGCTGTATAAATTTAATTTAAGGTCTGAATCCTTCCTGTAACACCAGCAGCTAGGCTAGAATGAGCCCAGGGAAGCTTTTCTAGGCAGGAGAAAATGGAAGTAACTCCAAGTGCTGAGCAGCACAGGAGGAAAACTCTAGGAGAAATGGTTTGGGTCAAAAAGGAACTTCAGCACTTCGGTTTTGTTTGTTTTTTCTCTTTATTAGGGGAAAGAAAGTCCCAAAGAGGTGCCCATTAGGCCTGGGCTGGAGAAAAGATATGAGCCACCAGAATCCTTTTCCTCAGCTCTTAATATCTGGCTCCAAGCAGAGAGGGTAAGTGTGGGCTCCAGGGAGCCAGGCTGGACCTGAGCAGAGACAAGGAGTGGCTTTATCTGGGAGTCTTGGATTTGGTGCTGTTTCTGCAGAAGAAGCCACAGAAGCACTGAGGGCTGGATGTTGCCAGAGCTGCCGAGAAAGCTGTGTGTCACAGTCTGCTCTGTGTGAATGAGGAATGACTTCATTCCCATGTCTTACAGGAGGCTGACGGTGAGCAGCAGCCGGGAGAGGAGACAAAGCCCGTTCAACCAGCAGCCCCAGGGACATGGCAGAACAAAGCCGTCAAGGTGAGCCCTGGCTCTGGCACAGCCCTTGGGTGGCCCCCGCCTGCTGTGGCTACTTGGCCCCCGCGGCTCGGAGCCACCGCAGCGCTGGGCACAGGGAATGAGATGGAAAAACAAGTGGTTGGTGGCGGAAAAGATGCTGGAAGCGGCCACAGGAGGGCAGCAGGTCCTGAGGCGACGTCCCAGCGGGAGCGGCCCTGGGCAGCCGGGCTGTGCCAGCCGCGGATGCGGAGCCTTCCGTGGGCAGAGCGGCAGGAAAGGCTGCTCGGAGTTGGGATGCAACTCTGTGTCTGCTGGGAATCTGCTGTGGGGCTGTGGGCTCTGTCCTGGCTGTGTCAGAGCTCCAGTGAGAGAAAACCGACCTGCCACAGAGTATGTGGAAGAGTTTAGGTGTGGAGTTGAGCGCTGGGACACACACAGTGTGCCTTTCCCTGGTTTTTCCACAGAAAACAGGAGGGCAGGCAGTGGGTGTCAAGGCATGGAACTCAGTGACAGTTTTATGTTGGTTCAGGATTTGAACACTTTGGGGCTCTGGTGGCCATCTCAGCCATGGAAGTGCTGCTCCCCTTGCTCATCAGTGCTCTCTGTGTAGTTTCAGAAATCCCTCTCCACATCCTGCCTCGGTTCCCTGAAGGGTGCCCAAGGATCAGAATCACCCCCGGCCAATGAGAACAGCTACGGGCTGGATCTGAACAGCGATGACTCCACAGATGATGAGAGCAACCCCCGGAAGCCTGTCCCTGCCTGGGCCGATGGTAGGTGCCAGCTCTGGGCTGCCTTCCTCTCCCTCCTGCCCTGGAGCTTTTCAGCCTTGCATGGAGCCATTCCAAAGTGCATTCCAGGAGTATGTGCACCTTTGGCAGCTCCCAGCTCTGTGTGCTGAGGGGATCAGCACTGCCTCCTGCCAGTGCTCATGGACTGAGGTGAAACCAGAGTCCTGAGAGGAAAGGGGGGATAGCCCCAGCTCCTGAGGAGGAGCAAGGTGTGGTGGCTGTGTCCCATCGCTCCTGCACAGCCCGTGGGTTATCAGAGGGGAAGAGGAGTGCCAATCCTGGGGGCTGAGGCAGGGCCTGCATCCGTGTGTTGTTCCCGTTGTTCCCGCAGGGGCGCAGCTCCAGGAGGCCATCGTGCACCAGTACTACCACCCGGTGGACGTGGACGCGCTGTTTGGGGCCATCCCCAGCCCCCGGCTGGAGCACATCTTCTACAAGTGCAAACCCCGCTACTTCAAGCGCACCAGCTCGGCCGTGTGGCACTCCCCGCCCGGCCCCTCCTGTGGCCCCTCCTGCACCTTCCAGAGCTGAGCCAAGGCAGCAAATGGGCTTCTAGGGGACCGTGTGTTCTACTTTCCCCTGTATTTACAATTCTAACTTTTTATTCTTCTTTTTGTACAGAAATAAAGGTGTTTAATCAAGTCCAACACTCAGTGGGTGTGTCTCCTTTCCCATATCTTGGTGACTGTGCCTTTTCTCTTGCAGAAATCACAGTTACTAATCTGCAACCAGAGCCATTTCCTAGTCTGCCTCATTTCCTATTCACTTAGGATATTCCCTCATACAAGGAAGCTTGGAAATTGCTGTGGGGAAGATCAGGTTTTTTAATCAGCCTGAGGGGATAATGTTTTCGTAATGCTTTTTTATATATATTTACTATATTTATGTATTTATCTATCTTTACTCTCTTAATTACCCGCAATTCCTTTTCCTTCAAAAATTCGTGTGCACTCAGCTTAGTCTGAGCCAGAATCTTCTTCCTGCTGTTGGAAAAATCTCCCTGGACAATTGAAGCAGTGGCTAATGCCTCCTCACCCTTTTTTTTCTAATGGAAGAAGGAAGCCCAGGCTCAGCTCTGGATCCTGTTGTGGCAGGATCAGTGGGACAGTCTGTCTTGAGCTGGAGCTGGGTTGATGGGGAAGGGTGAGGGAGGGGTTGGTTCCTCAGGGGCTCTGTCATTGTGACAGCAGAGCTGCACCCATCCCACTCCTTCTTCCTTTCCCAAGCCTGAATGCACATGGATTGACAGGAGCAGGGATGGATTGAAAGAGAAAAGGTTCTGGCTGTAACATAGATTTATGGAGCCAAAATCCCTGAAGCCCTCCTGCCACTCTTTCCACAAAAAGGGGCTGGAAGTGCTTGGACCCTTCAGGGAGTTCAGGGGTAAGAGGGGGAGGACAGCCAGGCTCCTTCCCAGCCCCGAGGGCAGCATCTCTCCCCCAGCTTCCTCGGGGCTGATGTCCTGCAGCACAATGTCCCCATGGCCACCTCCACCGAAGGTGGGGTGAGGAGGACATGAGCTCTGCCGCAGCCCAGCTCCAGTCAGGACAATTTCCCAGTTTCTTTGGGGCCAGTGGAGCCCGGAACAGTGGGGGAGTGGAAAAAAACCTTGGCGCCAACAGCTGCTGGCAGGGATGCGCTGCCAGGCTCCGGGCTGAGCGCTAATGAGGTGTCTGTGCTGCCGCTGGCTCTGCTCGGCTCCCGCAGCTCCTGGAGCCCACTGGGAGCCCGGGCCTCGAGTTCCAGGAGCTCCCAGGAGCTTTCCGGGAGCCTGGAGCAGTGCTGGTTAATGCCACCCCAGGAGAGGCGGCTGTGCCGTCTGCCAGCACCTCACCAGGGAGGATCCATCCCATGGGATGCGGGGAGCAAAAGGCCCCCCAGCACCGGGCTGCCACTGCCAGCTGGAAAAAGGAGCAGCTCCATGAAATCAGCAGGAGAGAATTAAGCAGGGAACCCCTAGACGTGGGCGGAATGGATGTGGAAGTGCCTCCTTCCTAGAAATGCTGGAGCCATGGTGTTGCAGCATTCCCAGAGCAAACCGTGGGCATCCCTGTGATCCCAAAGGGCGATTCTCGGGTGGGAGGGGGCAGATGACTGACCCCACTGTGTCCCTCCAAACAGAGAAGGGAAAGGGAATGTTTCAGCTTGCGTGAAGCAAAATAATCCATGTCAACCCGAAGCATTTTCCAGGGCTGTGAGCACAGCAGGAGCACAGGAGGGTGGCAGTGTCCCTTGAATCCCAGCACTCCCTTTGGACCTTAGAGCTCCCCTTGGATCCCGGCTGCCTCGTTTTTCCCCTCTGCCGCCACGTCATCTGTTTCTGTTTTCAGCGCCTGGGAACCCCTGATTCACCCCATCCCACGAGGATGCTTCCCGGGGCTGGGAGAGTGTGGGAGGGCTGGGGATCGGGGCAGGGGAGCAGGTTGCCACCCTTCTTCCTGCTCCATCCCTGCCGGGTGCCTGGGCCATGCGGGTGCGGGTCCCCCGGCCTGGGCAGGGGGTCCCTGAGGCGGGGGCACCTCCGCCCGCCGCTGTCTCCCTGGCTCGGCGGCTCCGCATCCCGCTCTCCTGTTGCTCAGAGATGTGGAGGCAGTTGCTAAGAGACACCGACACGTCAGTATCTGGCCCTAAGGAAAAAAAGAGGAAAAAAAAAAAAAAAAAAAGAGACAGAGAAAGAGAGAGACAAGGGAGGACGAGGAGGAGGAGGGGAGGAAGGAGGTGGGGAAAGACCTGCTCCCATCGCCGGGCTCGCAGCAGCATCGGCCGCCGCTGCCGAAGCCCAGCTCCCGACTTGACGGCCTCCGGGGTGTGGACGGCCACTGGGGACCCCCCATCACCGTCCGGAGCCCCCCACGTCGCCACTCAGGACCCCCACATCACCGCAGGGAGCCCAGGCCCTGCTCCCTCCCTGGCCAGTGAGTACCCCGGGGCACCCCGGCCTCTCCGGAGGGGTCGGGGCGCTGTGGGGATGGGGAACCACCGGGGTAAGGTGGGCCAGTGGGGGATGATGGAGCTGGGGGGGTGCGGGCGAGGGAGGATGGAGCAGACACGGTCAGGTGGTGGGGGGTGAGGGCAGGCCTGGGGGGACCCCGCTGGGTGCTGGGAATGGGGATCTTCCCCCGGGAGAGGCGGGGAGGGTGTCGCTGGCACCGGCCTCGGCTCGTGGTGGCCGGGGGCTACAGGGGCTTGTGGGGGGCCGTGGAGCAGCACCTCTGCTCTGCCCACCATCAGCCAGGACGGGCTGGCCAAGGTCAGCAGGACTGGGAAGGGGGAGGCGGGGGGGGGGCTTTTTCTGCCTGGAATCCCCAGGGGATGCTTGGAATAGTGACCCTGGCCCGAGGGGCACGGGAAGGGTGCGGGTGCTCCAGAGGCCACCTCGGGCTGCAACAGCTGCGGCCCCCCCGGCGGGGCGTGTGGCCGGCACGACTTCCCCCCGCTCTCCTCTTCCTCGCAGGCGGCTAGCTGGTGACGGCCCGACGCCGGCTCCGCCGGTGCCCCCGGAGGGGTCGGCTTTGCCCCGCGGATGCCGCCGGGATGCCGCGAACGTCACTGTGACCGCCGCCAGCCCGGCCCCGCGGCCGGCCGCCGGCAGCCCTCGGCGTGAGCGGGCGGGCGGGATGGCCCCCGGCGCCCCGTGAGGGCCGCGGCCACGAGGCCATGCTGCTGGGCCCCTGGCTGCTGGCGGCGGCGGCGGCGGTGGCGGCGGCGGGCGCGGGCTGCCCGGTGCTGTGCAGCTGCCGCGGGCAGGCGGTGGACTGCAGCGGGCAGCGGCTCTTCTCCGTGCCCCCCGAGCTGCCGCTGGACACCGGCAACCTGAGCCTGGCCCACAACCGCATCGCCAGCATCCCGCCGGGCTACCTGGGCTGCTACGGGCAGCTGCGCGCCCTCGACCTGCGCAACAACTCGCTGGCGGCGCTGCCGGCCGGGCTGTTCCGCGGCGCCCGGCGCCTGGCGCACCTGGACCTCAGCTACAACAACTTCAGCCTGGTGCCCGCCGACATGTTCCGCGAGGCCAGCGCGCTGCTGCGCCTCGACCTCAGCCACAACCCGGGGCTGCGCCGGGTGCACCCGCAGGCCTTCCGCGGCCTGGCCCAGCTCCGCGAGCTGGACCTCAGCTACGGCGGCCTGGCCGCCCTCAGCCTCGACGCCCTGGAGGGGCTGCCCGGCCTGGTGGGGCTGCGCCTGGGGGGCAACCCCTGGCTCTGCGGCTGTGCCATGGAGCCCCTCCTCAAGTGGCTGCGGGGGCGCATCCAGCGCTGCTCCTCGGGTAGGTGCTGCCGGGACCCCCGCGCCCCGTCCCGCCCGGGGGCCGGCCGCCGGGCTGACGCCTTCCCTCCGTCCCGCAGATTCGCAGCAGGCGGAGTGCTGGGCTCCCCCCGAGGTGGCGGGGGCCCCGCTGCTGTCGCTGACGGAGGAGAGCTTCCAGGCCTGCCACCTCACGCTGACCCTCGACGACTATCTCTTCATCGCCTTCGTCGGCTTCGTCGTCTCCATCGCCTCGGTGGCCACCAACTTCCTGCTGGGCATCACGGCCAACTGCTGCCACCGCTGGAGCAAGGCCAGCGAGGACGAGGATGTTTAGGGACCGCCGCCGCCACCACCGCCGATAGAGCCCCGCCCCGGCCACCCCCCGGCCCGGCCGCCCCCGCGGGGACACCAGACTGTGCCTTGTCCGCGTCCCCTCCCTCTGCCCCCCGCGCCGGGGTGGCCCTTGAGACGCCGGGGACACCAGGGGACAGCCCTGCTTCCTTTTGCCCCAAAGTGGGGAGTTTTTGCACCCCCTGTCACCGTGAGCTTGGATCCCCTCCTGTGCTGTTCCCACTGCCCGGGACTGGTTGAGGCAGCAATTTGGAAATCCCCCGGGAATCCCCTCCATCTCTGCCTGGGAGAGACAAAACGTGTGTGTGTGTGTTTTGGGGACCACAGCCACTCTCCTGGGGGCATCGAGGAAATCCCTGCTTTCAGCCCCAAAGCAGCGCTGCTGGAGCCCCCCCACATCCTGCGCATACTCTCCAGCCTCCCCAAAAATCCAGGGGGGGCAGGAAGTGTTGCTCACACCCAGCTCATCACCACAGTTCCAGGGCATGCCTGCACCTCGCTGGTGACACCGGGATGTGCTGGAACGGCACCGGGAGCACCAAGCCCTGCAGTGGGATGGGCTGTGACATCTCCAGGGGATGGGATGTCCCAAGGATGGCACCTTCCAGGGACTGCATCTCCCAGGGATGACATCTCCCTCCTCTTCAGGGCCGGACTGGGCACGAGCATTGTCCACCCTGGGGGAGGTTTGGGAGGTGGAAGGGGCTCTTTTTTTAAAAAAAAGGGCAAAAAAAGAGAAATAAGCAAAAAGCAGCAAGCCAACGACCCTCTGTCCAGCTGGGATGGCCATGTCCCCATGACACAGTGCCTGTGTCACCTGTCCCTGGTGTCTGTGTCACCCTGTCACATCAGGTGGGGAGCAGGGCCGGGGGCTCAGGGCTGGGGTCGCCTGGGGGCTGCTTTGTCCCTTCCTCTGTCCCCCACGGAGGCTGAGTGCATGGGGAGGGGAGTTCGGTTTAACTACAACCCACCTCAAAAGGGCTCCAGCTGCACCCCAGCCCCAGCGCTGCCCCCAGGAAAGGGAACTTGGCCTCTGCCTTCTCTATTTTGTCTGGGTTTTTATTATTTTCCTTTCAGTGAGTCCAAGAAAACCCCTGCTCCACACTCCCTGCAACCCCCAGAACTCCTGCACTCCTGGATCAGCCACATGGGCATGGAGCATCCCACCTGCATCCCACCGGCTCCTTCCTCTGCCCCACCCTCAGCCTCTTCTTTTTGTATTTGTATTTATATTTTATTTTCCTTCTCTTTTGTTTCTCCTTGTCTTTTGATTCCATTGTTTCTCTATTCCTTTCCTCTCCTCCCTTGTCTTTTTCTTTTCTCTTTTCTTTTCCTTTTCTTTTCTTTTCTTTTCTTTTCTTTTCTTTTCTTTTCTTTTCTTTTCTTTTCTTTTCTTTTCTTTTCTTTTCTTTTCTTTTCTTTTCTTTTCTTTTCTTTTCTTTTCTTTTCTTTTCTTTTCTTTTCTTTTTTCTTTTCTCTTCTTTTCTTTTCTCTTTTTTTTTTTCTTTTCTCTTTTTTTTCTTTTTCTTTTCTTCCTTTCTTTTCCTTTCCTTTTTCTCTCTTCTCCCCCAGCCCCGCTCTTTGTACGTTTTGTAACCGCGGGTTTTGTACCACGGGGCACTTTTTTCAGCGCCAAACCTCGACAATAAAGAGTGTCAGCGCAGCCGGGGCCGGGACACGCGTGTGGCGGGGGGGACACGCGTGTGTGACAGGGACGTGCGTGTGGGTGGACGCCGTGCGTGTGTGACAGGGACATGTGTGTGACAGACACCCGCGTGCGTGCAGCGGGCACAAGCGACGTCCCACAGCCTGCAGAAGGCATCAGCCGCGCTTTTCCCTCCAGCCCTTCCTGTTATTCCTCCGGCAGCATCTCCCGGCCCCGGTGGGGCCCAGCTGTGGCCTCCGGGTCACCTCCGCGTCCCCCCCTCCCCTGGACCCCCTCCGGGCGGGCGGGGGGACGCGGGGCCCGTCCCGCCTGGCCGGAGCCCAGAGGTCGGGCAGCAGCTGTGCCGCGTCCGGCAGCGCCGGGGGAGCCATGGGGGCAGCGGCCGGACAGGGGCTCCCAGCGCCCACCCCCAGTGCCCGGGGCACCCCCGAACCCTGTCATTGCCCTGCATGTCATCCCGTATGTCCATCCGTCCATCCATCCATCCATCCGTCCGTCCGTCCGTCCGTCCATCCATCCATCCATCTACATAATACAGTCCCACCTCCCATCCCAAACCTCCCCCACCCACTCAAACTGCTCCCTCATCTTTTCCACCCCTTTTCCTCGCTCTGTCCTCCCCCCACCGAGTCGTGCAGGGTCACACAGGGCCCACCAGACCTTTGGGGGGTCCCCTCACAATGGGGGGGGAGAAGGGGTTGCCCCGGCCCCCCAAGAGGTGTCGAGTGGGTCACCCAGGACTTGGCACGGTGGGAACGCACCGAGGTCCGGACCCCCACCCCAAAATGCCACCCCCGGCAGCCACCGCTCCCACCCCACAGTGACAAAAGTTTCTGAGCCCTGGGTGTAGCGCCGAAGCTTTCCCGCGGCTTTGACAAATCCATGTTTTCCCGGCACAAACGGGAGCTGCAGCCCCCCCACCCACGCGGTTCCCCCCCCTCCGTTTGCTTTGGGGCAGGAGGTGTGAAGGAGCCCGAGCCGGGCTGTAAACACGGAGGTCACTTCAAAGGGGGCGCCCGGGGACATCCTTAGCACCACCAGATTATTTCGGCACCCCCGGGCGGGATGCGAGGCTGAGGGGAGGCTGGGGGGGGTGAACATCCCGTTTGGCAGCTTGGAAAAGCGGGAGGGGGGAGCTGCCGCGGGGGGGTGGGGGGCTATCCCCATCCTTGTCCCTGTTCCTGTCCCTGGTGCATCCATCCTCCCCGGAGCCCACTTCTACTCCCTGTGCAGAATGAGCTGTTTTCCCAGTGTCACACTCCTGCGACCACGGTTTGGGGACCCCTGGCCATGCCCCCCGGTCCAGTTGGGACCTGCAGCATCCCCAGGGTATGGCATTTTGGGGTTTGAGGGCCCCCGGGCTCCCCGAGGATCACACCCACCCCCCATTCCCCCAGCTATCCTTTCCAAGGATGCTGCCCATCCCCCGTGCCCACTGTCCCCCTCTATCTTCCCTCCTCATCTTCCCCAGGCACTCTCAGGAAGGCAACACCTTCCTTATCTTCTTCCGACGGGTGGTCCGGCCCTGCTGCCCCTCACCCCCAGCTCTGGCCTTGTTATTTTCTGGAGCGTCCCTGCGTTTCTCCCCAGAGACTCTTCAACCAAACATTTCCCTCCTGGAAGGGAAAGGGAAATCTCCAAGACGCGGATAGAAAGTCGGCAGCTCCGTCTCCGCTGGCCGGGCGCCTGCAGCCATTTCCGTGCCCGGCGGCTGAGCCGGATGGGGGGCAAGCAGCAAAGCTGACACCCCCATAGCGCTGGGGTATTTGGGGGTGGTGGAGGGATGGAGGGAGAGAGGGAGAGTTGGAGAAAGGGAGGGAAAGGAGGATGGTGCGATGGAGGGATGGACAAAGGGAGAGAGAGAAGGGAAAAATCATAGAGTCATCAAGGTTGGAAGAGACCTTTAAGATCAAGTCCAGCCATCAATCCAGCACTGCCCCTGTAACCCCAAAACCATTAACCCAGGGATGGAAGAATGGATGGATGGATGGATGGATGGATGGATGGATGGATGGATGGATGGATGGAGGAAGGCACTGTTGGACTGATGGATAGCTGGATTGACAGATAGATGGGAGATATCCAGGGGTCTCTCCAGGCTGAGGGAGCCTGGATGGCACTAGAATGTAAACACACTTTGGAACATGTCCCTGGATGCAACATTCCCACTCCTCAAGGTCCCCCAGCCCTTAGACCAAACCAGATCCATCTGCAAACTCCCCAAAACCCTCAAGGAGGCTCCCACCCCTCCAGGTGGGGGGTTGTGCAGTCCCCAGCCCCCTGGCTGCCCCCTCCATTCTCTCTCTCTGGACGAAGGACTGTCCCCACACGGGGAGACCCCGGGCAGTGGCCCCCAAACACAGTGGGGGCCGGCAGGAAGGCGGAGGCAGCTCCCTTGACGGGAAGCATCCCAAGGATCCCAGTAATGATCCCGCATCCTTTCCAAGAGAGAACAAAGGCTAAGGAGACAGGATAGTTCATCACCAATAAATGAAGGATGTAAATAGCAAATAGGGGGAAGATTTATTTTGAGCAGAGCCTCAGGAAGCAGCGGGGGTTGGGGTGGGGAGGAAATGGGACAGGAGCCATTTGCTGGCTCATCCAAATCCTGGCTGGGGTGAGCCGGGGTCCTGCCCAGTGCCCAAACCTCCCATCAATGCCCAGGGGGTCCTGTGTCCCTCTTCATACCCAGAGGGTCCTGTGTCCCCATCTGCACCCAGGGGGTCCCATGTCCCCATCCCTCAGGTTTGGGTGTTTCACAGCACCAGGTCCCGTTTTCACGCCCAGGTGAGTCACCCGGGGCTCCTTCCAGCCTCAGATAAGGATAAAAGCCCCAAAATGGGATTTGGTGGGACAGTGCTGCCGCCTGATACAATCACAGCTGGGGGGCTGCAGCAGGCAGGTGCCCACCCCACGGGGTCAAATACCCCCATCCCCATGCTGCAATATTCCAAAGGGTTGGGATGGAGGTATTCCTGCATTTCCCAAAGTGTTGCTGAGGAAGAGACCAGGAGAATCTGTCCCACGTAGAGACCCCCCCATAGCGCACACACATCCCCCCCCCCAAACACACTGCGCCCTCACTCACAGACACCCTAAAACCCAGCCGTACCCCCACCCCTCCATCCTCCCGCCGCATCCCCCCAGCCCCCCCGAGGGAACTGCGCACACCCTGCTCCTTTTTTTAACCAAAATTCATTTATTTGTCACAAAACACAAAGCTCTGGGGGTATCGGGGGAGCCGCCCCCGCCTGAGCCCCCCAGGGGCTCCTCCCCGGCTGTGCCTCAGTTTCCCCTTCCCGCGAGCAGGGCTTTCCAGCGGGGGATCCCCAAAGCAAGCCAGGCTTTGGGGAGACGCGGAGGTGGAGGGGGGTCCCCCCGAGTAGACCAGCTCGGGAGGCGCCGGGGGCGGTCGGGGAGGGGTTCAGGCGCGGAAGAGCGTCTCCTGGGTGGCGGGGTCCAGCTTGCCCCCCGGACCGGGACCGCCCTTGCCACCGGGGGGATGGCTGTGCCCCGAGGAGTAGCTGGCCGAGCGCTCGGGCCCGGGCCCGGGGGTCCGGCAGCAGAGGAGGGCGGCGCAGGCGTGGCGAAAGCGGGGGTCGAAGAAGGCGTAGAGGAAGGGGTTGAGGCAGCTGTTGATGTAGGCGATGCCGGTGCAGTAGGGATGGAGGTTGTTGAGGAAGGTGTGGAGGGCGCAGGACCAGGGCAGCACCTCCAGGTCCATCAGCACGTAGAGGGTCTTGACCAGGTGGAAGGGCAGCCAGCAGCCCCCGAAGGCGGCCACCAGCACCGTGATGATGGTGAGGAGGCGCTTGCGCTTGCGGGGCCCCTCGGCCCGCTCCCGGCGGAAGTGAGTGGCCACGGTGCGGGCGATAAAGAAGTAGCAGGTCAGCATCACTGCGAAGGGGGCCACGAAGCCCAGGGCGGTGGAGGAGAGCCCCAGCCCCACCTCCCAGGCGCCCTCCGTCCCCTGCGCCGCCAGGTCCCCGTAGTCCATGTAGCAGGTGATCTTGGTGTCCCCGCCGAGGGCGGCCGCCCGCCGCAGCACCAGGGCGGGCAGGGCCAGCAGGGCCGCCAGCAGCCACAGGGCCACGGTGGCCAGCAGCCCGCTGACCCGCGAGCGCAGCTTGGCGGTGGCCAGCGGCCGGACGATGGCCAGGTAGCGGTCGAAGCTGAGGCCGGTCAGGCAGAAGACGCTGGCGTACATGTTAACAAACACCAGGTAGCTGCTGACCTTGCAGGCGGCCGTGCCGAAGGGCCAGTGGTAGCCCAGCCAGGCGTAGGCGGCCCACAGGGGCAGGGTGACCACGAAGGTGAGGTCGGCCACGGCCAGGTTGGCGATGAAGGTGTCGGCCGAGCGCCGGCGGTCGCGGCCGCCCTTGAAGACGGTCCAGAGGACCAGCCCGTTACCGGTGGTGCCCAGCAGGAAGACCAGCAGGTAGATGGTGGGAAGCAGGGCCAGCGAGGGGCCCCACTCGGTGTACTCGCAGTCCGTATCGTTGTCGAAGCCGTAGGTGTAGGCGTCCGTCGCCTCCTCCATCCCGGCGCTGCTCCGCTCCGCTCAGCTCATCCCGGGCTCACTCGCTCCTCCGGCCCCTGAGCCGCCCGCGAATCCCACCGCGTTACCTCCCCTTCCTCCTCCTCCCAGCCCTCCTCCTGGAGGGGACGGACAGGACAGGGCAGGAGGCAGGGCCGGCGGGGAGCCCCCGTGGGAAACTTCACAGCTCCCCCCACCTCCATCTGGCTCCTGCCCGGGGGGTTTTACCGCGCTCTCACCCGCGTGTCAACGCGCCGACCCCCGAGATAACCCCGGCCCCGCCGCGCCCGGGGGGTTGGATCGCCCACCACGACAGCGCTCCGTGCTGGGGTCAGGGCAGCGGCGCTCGGGAGCTCAGGAACGGGGGGGCTTCAGCCAGCATTTGGGGTTTCACCTCAGGGCGCCGCATTCAGCGCCGGGGTGTCACACATCGGGGCTGCATTTCGCACGGGCAGTGTCACATCGGGCACCTGGCAGCAGGGGGGGTCGCACTGGGGGGTGGTGTCACACTGGGAGGGGGAGGGTGTGCATTTGGCATTTTGCATTTGGCGCTTGGGATTCCCCGTTTTGCTCCCCGCTTTGCCCCGCTGTGCACACAGTGGTGGCTCCGGGGGGTCCCCCAGCGCCGGGGCCCCACTTGGGGCACAACATGCCGAGGAGATTCACACATTTACCGAAAATCCAGGGCGGGGAGGGGGGTTCTGGGACTCCCCACGCTGTAAAAAGATCACTTTAGAGCAGCAGCTGCCGCAGGACCGGCTGCTGCCCGAGCTCTCGGTGTATCCCGGCTCCGCGGGTTTCCCATGGAGCCGGACGCCGCAGCGCTGAGCCAAGAGAGAACAAACTTTCCCCCAGCCAACAAGTGGTGGGACCGTGGTCTGGGATTGTGCCGCTGAGACGGAACTCTTACAATTCCAGCTCTGGGGAAAAGAACCGAAGAAGCCGAGTGAGACTTCGTAGAGTGAGGTCTGGAGAGCCCCAAGTCCCCTGGGACACGCAGGGGATCTGGGCTGGGGGCTGGGCTGGGGCTGAAGGGGGGGATTCAGCATGGGACAGACTGTGGAAAGGGGCAGGTTTAACACCGGAGTGCAGGGACGGAGGCTGGGAGGGGCAGAGAGCCCCCGGGACCCCCCGCCGGCTCAGTGGGGTCTTTCTACCAGTAAAGAGGTGTAAAGGAGGGATGTGGGGGGAATTGAGTGGCTGAAACTGGGGGGAAAAGTTCACAGGGGTCTCCAAAAAGAGACAGAATGGTGTAGGGGAGAAAGGGGGCTGGTAAATGGGGGTGCAGGTTGTGGGGGGGGGGCACAGCAGCACCGAACACTCAGAGCTGCAGCGACAGTCGGGAGAATAAACAGGGCTTAATCAGGCTGGAGATAAGGAACGATCCCGTATCCTGGTCCAGGCACAGCCGGCTTGCGGGGAGAGAGGTATAAACCCAAAAACTGCTCAAACTGCTGACAGAACTGTGAGGATGCCCAGTTCCGGTTCAAATCCCAAGCTGGAATGCAGAAGGGCCGGAACCCCCTAGTCCCCCAGTGCAAGACGCGACTCGAACCTTTCTGCTAATTAAGAACATTAACAGGGAAACACCGGCACTGCTAATGAGCCCCCCGGGATGGCAGCGAGGCTCCCCGGGCTGCTCCCGCCCTGGCCGGAGCCCTGTTAATGAGCAGGACCGCTAATGAGCAGTTCTGTTAATGACTATTAATAACAATCCGAGCTATCTCTGTCCTAATTGAAACACGGCACAAGTATTCCTTTCCAGCCGCCACACATGGATCCGTTTCCAGTTTCTTCCCTTTCCAAAAACTGCGGGTTGAGTGTCCCGGTCACCCGCTCGCTGTCCTGGAAGCTGAGATGGCTCAGCCTCGGTGCCACCCAGGGGGTCCCATTGATCTCGGCGCGGGGAAGGGTTTGGGGTGGCCACGGGTTGTGGGTGGGTGGCCAGGGCTGGGCTGATAAGGACTCCGTGGGGCTGATAAGGAGCTCCGCTATCTGCAGCGGGGGGAGGACAGGAGCCGCTCTCCCTGAGGGGCGGGGGCTGCCCTGGGCACCAGCGAGGGGCTCCGGGACCCTCGTTCGTCATTCCCAGGAATGAACCCCAGGACTTGGCACCAGCGGCTCCCCTGGGAATAAGCCAGGCTCACGGCGTCCTTGCTGGCTCTGCAGGGGCATTGGGGTGGGAGCCCCCACGGGGTGGGATGAGGAGCCAGACCCCTTTCCTCCCGAGCAGGAAGGGCAGCGCTTGACCCTGCACGAGGAGGGATCCGGCAGCTTCTTTCGAACCCACCAGTTACATCCGACCGAGGAAGTGACATCCCTAGGGCACAACTCCTGTCCCTCGGTGCCCCTTCCACGGGCAGCGCTGCGGGCACAGCGCTCCTCCTGTTGGCAGCTCCCCCCGCGGTGTCCCCCGTCCCAGGGACAGCACCCTGACCCCTCTGCTGCCGCACCCTGCCCCTGCCCGGGTTTCGGCCCCCCAAAATCACCCCGCACCCCCCCAAGGCTGGACACGAGTGGGTGCTGCGAGCCGTGGGTTTATTTGGGGAGAGGGGAGGGGGGTTGCAGCCCCCGGCATGGGGTGGCAAGGACAGGGAGGTGCGGGGGCCAAGGACAGGGCCGGGGCACCTCGTATGGACACTGGGGACACTGAGATGTACTGGGACAACCCGGGGTGGGCACTGGGGACAGTCAGATGCTGATGGGGCTCACAGGGATCAGTGGGAACTGGGTGAGCAGTAGGAGCCCGACGGGGGTCGCGGCGAGCCCCTCACCAGGCCATGGGCTGCCCCACAGTGTGGTGCACAGGCGGGGGGCTGCCCCATTGACCCCCGGGGCTAGAGGCCGAGGGAGAAGGTGCCTGAGTCGGTGGATTGCTTGTCCCGGGAGCTGGCCTCCAGCGCCCCGGGGGGACACGCCTTGGGGCTGGCAGGGGTGGTGGGCAGGACAGCCTCCGACACCTGTGGGGCAAGGGACAGGCGCTGGGTGAGTCACTGCACTCCGGGGGGGGCGATCGAGCCCCCCGGAGGTGTCCCCATCCCCAGGGCACCCTGGCCCCGTGTCTGACCTCCTCGAACTTGCGGGCCTTGTAGTGCTCAGCGCCCTTGAGGAAGTTGAGCAGGATGATGTCGCACAGCACCGTGCCCTGGGGGCAGCAGCGTTGGGGTGGAGGGGGCCCAGTGTTACGGAGCACCCTCGGACCCCCAAGGAGCCAGGCCACTGGCACCCCGCTGCTGTGCTGTGTCCCCACGCCCCATGGGGATTTCCTCCTTTTGCCCTGGGAGGTGTCGCCACTCCGGGGCTGAGAACATCCACAACTCACCACACCAATGGAGGTGAAAGCAGCCACCGTGTTGATGAGGGTGGGGACAATGCCGAACTTCCCAGCCTGGGGGAGCAAAGCTTGTTGGCCAAAGTCCCCAATCTTGTTGGCCAGAGTCCCCAAACCCCCTGTGATCCCCCAAATCCCCATCCCCACACATACGCTGCCATACACCAGGACATCAAAGCGGATCCCAAAGGCCTTGATGAGGGTGCGGCGCTCAGAGCCGTTGGGCCAGCGGTAGTATCTGGCATGCCTGCAGGGACACAGGGACACAGGGACATGGGGACAGGAGCCATGCCAGGCAATGCACACCCCTGTGCCATGCATGTCCTGGCCATACCTGAAGTTGTATCCAGGGGCAGGGGTCCGGGCCAGGCTGTCCAGGCGGGTGAAGGAGTAGCGGGGCAGGCAGCGCTCCCAGGCCTGGTCCAGGTCACACACCCACCCGATCTTGATCCCCAGCACCCCCCCCTGCCCCAGCCCTGCATCAGCACCACAGACCCTGGCCCCATGGTGCCAAGTCCCCACAATTTCACAGTCCTGCATCCTATGTCTCCATGCTCTATATCCCACATCCCACATTCTCATCTCCCCAAGCTCCACATCTCCCTGCACCCCGTATCTCAAATCCCCATGTCGGTACACCTCATGCCCCACATCCCAAAGTCCATGCATCCACATCCATGTCCCTGTGTCAAGCCCCACATCATCACCGTGTGTCCTGTGTACCTGTACCCCCATGTCCTGTTCCAAACATCTCTCATCCCTGCATCCCATGTCCCCATGTTATGAAGCCCATGTCCCCATCCTCCATGTCCACTTCCCACCACTCCATATCCCCCCCATCCCATTTCCCATGTCCCCATGTCCCACATCCCATGTCTGCGTCCCCCAAATCCCATGTCTCACATGCTTACATGTTTGTACCCCTATGTCCCCCACATCCATCCCAATCCCTCCCCTCCCGTGCCTCCCGTGTCCCCTGTGTCCCCGCTCACGGTGGCAGCCAGCGCAGGGAAGTCCTGCCCAGCCAGACGTGCCACATCCCCCAGGCGCAGGATGGGGCACAGGGGCTGCAGCTGTGGGTGGAAGCGACACCGGCCCAGCTCCGTCCCACTGCCAGGGGGCGGCAGGTTGGTCCTGGGGACACAGAGGGACACGGGGGACATGGAGGGATGTGCCATCAGGCAGCAGTCTGGGATTCATGGACTCCCATCCCAGTGTCCCCCCACCATCCTGTGCCTGTGTCCGCATGTTCCCTGTCCCCATGTCCTTGTGTTACACCATCCCTCTGTCCTCATGTTCCCCTGTGTCCCCTCGTGTCTCGGGCTACTCACTTCTCAAAGCCAAAGAGCGGGAAGCGGATGCTATTCTTGATGAGGAGGGTGAAGTTCTCAGCTTCCAGCATGACGGGGCTGGAGAAAAGGGGGTGACGCTGGGGACACGGCAGGGAGCATGTCCCCTGCTCCTCCCCGTGTCCCCCCAGCCCCACTTACACGTCAACAGTGTCCACCTCGGGCGGGCACCAGCCCTGGATCTCGCAGGAGCGCAGGGTCGTGTTGTAGGGGACGCAGCGCCCTGTCAGCATCCCTGGGACCCCTAACCCCTGTCAGCACACCTGGGACCTCGGACCCCTGAACTCTGTCAGCCCCCCTGGGACCCTTGTACTCCCGTTAGTACCCCCGGGGGCATCCCTGAGACCCCAGACCCCCGTCAGCACCCCTGGGACCCCCGGACCGCTGTCAGTACCCTCAGAAGCACCCCTGAGACCGCAGACCCCCGTCAGCACCCCTGGGACCCCCAGACTGCTGTCAGTACCCTCAGGAGCACCCCTAGGACCCCAGACCCCCGTCAGGACCCCTGGGTCCCTGGAACCCCATCGGCACCCCTGGGACCCTGATACCCCAGCTCCTCCAGACCTCCAGCTCCTGCATCAGAACCCCGAGCTCCCGCCCAGTCTCCAAGCTCACCTAGTGTCCCTCACTCCCGCCCGCGGTGGCTCCCCCCAGTCCTCCCGCCCCCCCAGCCCCCGGTATCCCCGGGGTCCCTCACCGTTGCTCGTGCCCGGGCTCAGCTCCCGGCAGTCCCGGTCCGCCGAGCAGTGGAACGCGGCTTCGCTCTGCGGGGCGGGGGTCAGCGGACGGGGGGCTCATCGAGGGGTCCCCCCGAGCGCCCCCTGCCCCCCCGCACCTCCGGGCACACGCCCTGCGCCTGGTCCTCGGTCCGGATCTGCTTGGTGACCACCACGAACACCGAGGTGCCCTGAGGGAGGTCGCTGTCACACGACCGGTCCGGGGGGTGGAGAACTGAGGCGGGGATGGCCCCGCGCCCCTCAGCGACCCCTCCGGCCCCCGGTCCTCACCTGAGGGGGCGTGACGTAGTCGGCCGTGTCCATCACCTGCCCCGCGTAGCGCCCCACGCCCTTCACCTTGGTGACCACGGAGGACTCGATGGCGGTGTCCCGCACCTGATACGCTTTCTCATGGAGGAACACCCAGCTGGGACAACACCGAGGGTGACGCTGGGGATAGCCACCCCCCGACACCACCGGCATCCCCCGTGCCCCGCCTGCCCCCACCCGGGGGGGTACGCCCCGGACCTGCCTGTGACCCCCGGCCCCCCGGAGCTGTCCGCGTCCTGACAGCCGCTTGTCATCCGCCGGCCGGTGGCTGCTGTCACCCCGCGGGAGCACTCGGGGACAGAGACCCCCTTCTGTCATCCCCTGGGGCCGAGCGGCTTCTCTGCCCCTCGGTGTCACCCACACTGTCCCCTTCCCGTCATCCACCTGAGATTCTCTCCTGGCTGTCCTCCTTGTGTCACCCGTAACGACACCTTACTGTCCCCATCGTGTCACCTGCGCTGCCACCCTCCTGTCGCCCGCACCGGCACGCTCTCTGGCTGTCCCGCTTGTGTCACCCGCGGCGACATCCTCTGTCCCGCCTTGTCAACCAGGCACACTCTCCTGGCTGTCCCCATGGTGTCACCTGCTCCGGCACACCTAAATTCCCAGCCCTGACACATTTTGTCACCCGGTCTCCTGTCCCTCCTCTGCTCCATCACCCCCTACTCCCGACCTGGCCACCCTCTCACCCCGCACCGCCACCCGGGTGTCCCCAAGCTGTGACCCCACTGCCACACGCCGTCGTCCCCCATCACCCTTGTCACCCCCGGGTGTCACCTGCAGCAGCAAGTGGGAGTCACCGCGCTGCCGCGGTGCCGGGAAGAGGCTTCGGGGTATGTCCCGGGGGATGTCCCGGGGCGGGGTGTCCCAGAGGTGCCCTGGGGTTGTCCCGGCGGCTGCCAGAGGCGCTCACCCGACGAAGTAGGCGAGGATGAGAAGCTGGACGCCGCGGTTGACGACGCCCACCACCCAGCTCTTCACCACCACCGACTTGGTGGTCTCGTAGGAGAAGAAGTCGCTCACCCAGCGGGTGCGAGAGCCCGAGAGGGACATGGGCAGCGCGGGGGGCGGCCGGCGACGGGGTTACGGGCAGGGCAAGGCAGGGCTGCGGGCAGGGCAGCGGCAGGCAGGGCTGCGGGAACGGAGGGTGATGCGGGAAGGGCAGGGCAGGGGTGCGGGCAGTGAGCGGGGATGCGGGCAGGGCAGGCAGGGCGCGGGTGCAGGCGGGGGTACCGGCAGGGACACGGGCAGGGTGCGGGTACCGGCAGGGTGTGGGCAGCACCCGCAGGGGTACGGGCGGCGAGGGCGGTGCGGGCGGTGCGGGAGGGCGGAGGCGGGGGCAGGGCGGGGGACGGGGGCGGGGGCACGGCCTGGGGGGACGGGAGGGGTCGCCCCCCCTTCCTGGAGCGATGGAGGGATGCAGCCGCGATCCTTCCCCGGGGTCTCCGTGGTGGGGAGCCCCAAATGGGGGACACATTTGGACACTGAGGAGCCCGGCGTTGGGGTGCACGTGAGGGGTGCGCCCCAGACTGGGGATGCCCGGTTTGGGGAGGACACCCCTGCAGGGAAGCGCGAGGGGGATACCCCGTAGGTGCGGTTTCGGGGATGCCCTGCTCTGGGCAGCCCCCATTGTCCGGTTCCAACACTTTGGGGCGCCCCGGGTTTGGGGAGGGGGGGATTGTCCCCACACGAGGTGACGTCACGGGGCTCGCCCGCGCTGGCCAATGGGGTCCCTCCCCCTTTCTCTCTAGGGTTCTGGGCGGGGCGGAGCGGCGGCCGGGGGGCGGGGTCGCGACCTCTCTAACCCCGCCCCCACCGGTGGGCGGGGTCCTCTGGCGAGCTGCGGTGCCGCCCGCGGTGCGGCGGCGAGCGCTGCACGGCTCCTCCCCTTCGCCAGGGGGCGTCAGCGCGGACCGGCGCTATGGCGGAAGTCCGCGCGACTTCCGGCGGTGGCGGCTCCGCGCGGTTCGCGCTGCGCAGGCGGGAAAAGCGGCGGCAGCGGCGGCGGTGGTGCGGGGGGGCTGGGCGGGCTTGCCCAGGGGATTGGGGAGGTGTGTCTGGATGTCGCAGGGGGGAACCCGGAGTCAGGGGAGGCCGGGCTGAGATGGGGAACAGGCCTGAGATGGTAGTAGACTCGGGGCCGGGAGGCAGGCCTGGGGTTGGAGAGAGGCCCGGGGGGCGCTTGGGAGCTGAGGCCCGGAAAGAATTTGGGGTGCGGTGGGTGGTTTGGGGTGCGGAGAGGCCGTATCAGGCAGGGGAAGGGCAGGGGAGAGAGATGCGATGACACAGCGGTGGCCTCGAGGTGCAGGAAGGGGTGGCCCTGGGGCCACAGCACATCCGGGGAAGGGGGCGAGAGGGGCCGGGGGTCGCCGCAAGAGGCAGCGTCCGGGGCTGGGGATGGGAGCGCTTTGGGAGGGTGAGGTTTGGTTTTTGGGGGCGCTGGGGAGGGCCAGGAGCCTGTCATCAGCTCGTGCCTCACCCGCTGTCCTCCCACAGCTGCCGTGACTGATTCCTCTGCCGCTGCCCCGGGCATGCCAGGCTGGGGGGGCTGCTGAACCCCCCCTGAGCTGGTCCCCGTCCCCTCCCACACCCCGCAGCCGCCATGGCCGATACGCTGGAGTTCAACGAGATCTACCAGGAGGTGAAGGGGTCCATGGTAAGTGAGGCGACATGGGGATGGCCGCAGGGGCACTTCCTGGGTTGGGGTGTGGATGAGGGGAGCAAATGCTGTGTGGTGAGGAGGGTGTGGAGGATGAAGCTGTGGCCCGTTGGTGGTAGGTTGGTGGTGTGGGTATCTGGAGGGCTGTACCCAACATGGCCGTGGTTCCTCCATGGACTGAGTCCCCTCACGCCCAATTGTCCCACAGAATGATGGGCGGCTGCGGCTGAGCCGGCAGGGCGTCATCTTCAAGAACAGCAAGACAGGGAAGGTGGACAACATCCAGGCCTCAGAGCTGGCCGAGGGCGTGTGGCGGCGCGTGGCGCTGGGGCACGGCCTCAAGCTGCTCACCAAGAATGGCCACGTCTACAAGTACGACGGGTTCCGGGAGTCGGTGAGTCCCTGTTCCTGCTCCCGCTGCCTTGGCCCTGTCCTAGATCAAGCTGTGCTCCCTGCCAGCCCCAGAATGGCTCTGCTCCCTCCCATCTCCATGCCTAGGAGCTGTGTCTCACCTGGGGCTCTGGGCACTGGTGGTTCCTGATGGCGTTCCCTCCCTTTTGTCCAACCCAGGAATTTGACAAGCTTTCAGATTTCTTCAAGGCCCACTATTGTCTGGAGCTCGCAGAGAAGGATCTATGTGTGAAGGGCTGGAACTGGGGCACGGTGAGGTTTGGAGGTGAGTTCCAATTGCAGCCTAAAGCCATGGGGTGGGATGTTTCCACCAACGTGGCTGTTCTGGTGCCCCAGCCATTCCCTTAGGAGCAGCTGCTTTCTAGGGATATCCTTGGGGACAGTGAGGAGATTTGCCGTCTCAGGAGAGCAGGAGGGCCCTGAATCCCAGGGGCCTGTGCTTGGTGTAGAATCTGCATGTGTGGCAGAGCTGCCATTCTTCAAGGAGCCAGAGGAGCTGGTAGATGTGCCTCCAGCTCAGGGACCAGGACATATGGGGTCAGACAGTTCCTTTTCCTGTGTTTCTGATCAGTGCAAATTTCCAGGGATGCAGCCAGAAGGGAGAAAGCCTGGAGATTTTGGAGGGTGGGAATGCAGTAATGAGAGCAGAGGCACTTGCTGGGTTTTGGGAGAGGAGTGAGACTATGGCTGGAGATGGGATTTGTGGGGCACAGCTCTGAGCTGGCTGTGACATCCCCGCAGGGCAGCTTCTCTCCTTCGACATCGGGGAGCAGCCGGTGTTTGAGATCCCGCTCAGCAATGTGTCCCAGTGCACCACGGGCAAGAACGAGGTGACGCTGGAGTTCCACCAGAACGATGACGCCGAGGTCTCACTTATGGAGGTCCGGTTCTACGTGCCCCCCACGCAGGAGGACGGCGTGGACCCCGTGGAGGTGCGTGGGCTGGCAGGAGGGCGGGGGCTGGTAGCAAGGGACCCTTTTTGACCACTTCCCTCGCAGGCCTTTGCCCAGAACGTGCTGTCCAAGGCAGACGTGATCCAGGCCACCGGAGATGCCATCTGCATCTTCCGGGAGCTGCAGTGCCTGACGCCGCGTGGGCGCTACGACATCCGCATCTACCCCACCTTCCTGCACCTGCACGGCAAGACCTTCGACTACAAGATCCCCTACACCACCGTGCTGCGCCTCTTCCTGCTCCCGCACAAGGACCAGCGCCAGATGTTCTTCGTGGTGAGTGGGAGTGGCTCAGCTTTCCTCCGGAAGAGCATTAAGGGTGCTTTGGTGGGGTTTTGTGTCTTCACCTCCTCTTCTCTTTCCAGATCAGCCTGGACCCCCCCATAAAGCAAGGCCAGACACGCTACCACTTCCTCATCCTGCTCTTTTCCAAGGATGAGGACATCTCCCTGACCCTCAACATGAATGAGTGAGCTCCCCCAATGCCACACTGCTTCCCAGACCCCTCCCTGGATCCTGAGGGAAGTACTTACCCCCTGGACCCTGTTCTCACCTCTGCCCTCCTTCCCTCCACACAGGGAGGAGGTGGAGAAGCGCTTTGAGGGGCGGCTCACCAAGAACATGTCGGGGTCCCTCTACGAGATGGTCAGCCGAGTGATGAAGGCACTGGTGAACCGCAAGATCACCGTGCCTGGAAACTTCCAGGGGTGAGTGGTGGCAGGGCCAGTCTCTCTCTTTCCACCTCATTCCCATGGCCAGGGGGAAGGGGCTCTCTGTGTGATTCGTGCTGGGGAGCAGGGTCTGTCTACCAGGGCTGGGCACAAGGAGGATGTTTGTCCCCGGGGATAGCAGTGTTTGTCCCGCAGACACTCTGGAGCCCAGTGCATCACGTGCTCCTACAAGGCCAGCTCGGGGCTGCTGTACCCTCTGGAGAGGGGCTTCATCTATGTGCACAAGCCCCCCGTGCACATCCGCTTCGATGAGATCTCCTTTGTCAACTTCGCCCGTGGCACCACCACCACCCGCTCCTTCGACTTTGAGATCGAGACCAAGCAGGGCACCCAGTACACCTTCAGCAGCATCGAGAGGTGGGTGTGGGAGTGGGGCCAGCCTGGCTGTGCCTGCCGGGGCTCCCCAGCAGCCCTGGCCCAACTGTGCCCTTTCCCACAGGGAGGAGTACGGGAAGCTCTTCGACTTCGTCAATGCTAAGAAGCTGAACATCAAGAACCGGGGGCTGAAGGAGGTATCAGCCACACAGGGCCGGGCTCGTGCCCACTGGCGCTAGCGCTGCCTTCTCCCAGAATCCAGCTGCTTTTCCCTCTTTTTTTCACCTCTCTTTTCTCTCCTTGCCCTTGTAGAGGAAAAAGGTCCGTGCGATATCCCTTCCTCTTTGTCCTCCTCCTCCTCCGGGTGCAGGTTTCCTGTGCATGGCTGTGGTGGTCTCTGACTAACCCAGTAACCCCAGCGTGGTGTGCGAGGGCCCCCATAACCCTCATAACTGCTCTGCCCCTCTCTCTGGGCCCTGAGGGGGGGAAGGAGGGGATGTGGACTTGTCTGTCCCCTGCCCTGTGCATGCCCAGGGCCGTGTTCCAGTGGCGGACACAGGGAGCAGCTCTCATCCCACCTCTCCACAGGGAATGAAGCAGAGCTATGATGAATATGCCGACTCTGATGAGGACCAGCACGATGCCTACTTGGAGAGGATGAAAGAGGAGGGCAAGATCCGGGAGGAGAATGCCAATGACAGCAGTGATGGCTCTGGGGAGGAGACAGGTGAGGCCTGGGGCTGGGAGGGGCTGCCAGGATGCTCCTGCTCCCCATGATCGGAAGCACTGAGCCCTCGCTTTCTCCTCCAGATGAGTCCTTCAACCCTGGAGAAGAGGATGATGACGTGGCTGAAGAGTGAGTAGAGGGCAGGCAGGGCTCTATCCAAAAGCCCTATAGGAAGGTGCTGTTCTAGGGCTGTGTGAACATTGAGAGATGCTCACAGTATGACTTCCAAATATCCAGGAAACAGAACACAATGAGCCATGTTCGTGGAAGGATGCTCCCCTGAGGGCTGTTAATGGGAGCAGGGCAGCTCCAGCCCGGGAAGCCTCAGGGCTGTGGTGTCTGGGGGCAGCTCTGAGGCTGGTGCCCTCGTGCAGGTTTGACAGCAATGCCAGTCATACTGTGGCTGTACACCTGGATTTTGGAGTGTACAGCCCTGCATTTGGGAATGTTGGGCATCTGGTGCAGTTCTGGGCTCACTTCATTCTAATGGCATTAGGCAATATGAGAGAGTTCTGGAAGGGCTCCTGGGGAGACCTTGGCTGCACTTTTCAGGAAAGTGAACAGTTTAGGAGGAGGGTTAAAGCCCCAAGCTGGGGTGAGGATGGCTGGGATTTGTGGGGGGAGCTTGAAGCCGAGCCCTGGCGCCAGTAGAGCTCCAAATATCCAGGAAACAGAACACAATGAGCCATGTTCGTGGAAGGCTGCTCCCCTGAGGGCTGTTAATGGGAGCAGGGCAGCTCCAGCCCGGGAAGCCTCAGGGCTGTGGTGTCTGGGGGCAGCTCTGAGGCTGGTGCCCCCGTGCAGGTTTGACAGCAACGCCTCAGCCAGCTCCTCCAGCGGTGATGGCGACAGCGACCGTGACGACAAGAAACCGGCCAAGAAGGCCAAGATCGTCAAGGACCGCAAGCCCCGCAAGAAGCAGCCAGAGGTGAGGGGCTGCTGGTCAGGGGAGCAGGACGAGTTCCTGGAGCAGGACTGGGTGGGTCACAGCCCCACCTGAGCTGCCTCACCTCAGCCTCTGCAGCACTCACCAGCGCCAGAACTGTTGACCAGGCCTGGTGTCACTGCCTCCAGATGGGTCCAGGCTGAGCCTCTCCCAAGGGCATGTTGTTCCCATGCCCAGCCTATCATGGCTGTTGTTGGGCTGTTTTCCAGCAGCCTGACCCCCAGCTGTGACCCCCCTTCAGCCCCTCTCCCAGGGCTGCAGCTGGATTGCTGGGGGGTGTGGAGGCGAGGCGAGCAAAGCCTGCTCCTGAGGTGTTGGGGGAAGGGTGCATCGGGGTTTCATGGGTGTTCTCCACCTGCCAGAGCAAGAAGGGGAAGGACCCCAATGCTCCCAAGCGCCCAATGTCTGCCTACATGCTCTGGCTGAATGCCAGCCGGGAGAAGATCAAGTCGGACCACCCTGGCATCAGCATCACTGATCTGTCCAAGAAGGCCGGGGAGCTCTGGAAGGCCATGTCCAAGGAGAAGAAGGAGGTGAGGGATGGGAGGCCCAGGGCAGAGCTGGGCCTGGTACAGGAGGGGAAGACAGATATGCAAGACCCTTCCTTGCTCTTGGAAGCCTGGAGCTGCACAGGTGGGCAGTTGGAAAGGGGTGGGGACATCTTCAGGCTGGTGAGCTGGGTGATCAGAAGTGGGAGCAGGGTGGGGTGCAGGAGGATGGTGGAGTAGGAAAGGGGACATTGCTGACCCTGTGTTCTGGCTGCAGGAGTGGGATCGGAAGGCAGAAGATGCCAGGAGGGACTATGAGAAGGCCATGAAGGAATACAGCAAGGGTGACAGCCACAGGGGGTGAGTGTGCTGGCAAGAGGCTGGCAGGGCTTGGCCCCCAAAAATCAGGCTGTTCCCAGGGCCAGTGCACTGCCAGCTGGGTAATGCTGCTCCTCTCCCCTCTGCCCACCCAACCCCTTGCAGGGAAAGGTCGAAGAAGAAAAAGAAGAAGCAGGAGAAGCTGGTGAAGGGGAAAGGGGACAAGAAAGGCACCACCTCCAAGTCCGCATCCTCCAAGTCCCCGGCTAAGGGCACGAGTGACAGCTTCAAGAGCAAGGAATTCGTGTCTAGCGATGAGAGCTCCTCTGCAGAGAGCAAGAAGGAGGTGGGGGTCACAACTAGGGGAAGTCCTAGTCCCTCGTTCCTGGGGAACAGCTGTCTGGGAGGGTCCCAGCTCCTCTTCCATCGGTAACATACCTGTGGTTTCTGATGGAGAGGCTGGGTCCTTCTGGTACCTCGTGGTACTTGGACATTCCTCGAGGTGTCCCCAAGTCACCACCCTGTCCCTGCTGTAGTGGGGGATACTGCCCTGCCTTCATTGTCCCCTGCTGACCTCTTTGTCCCCTGCCTGCAGGACTCAGAGGACGAGGGAGCTGCCAGCCCACCTCCCAGCTCAGAGGACTCTGCATCCGGCTCGGATTAGCCCCATCCCAGCTGGCTCCAGGCTGGATCCCAGGTCGGGAGAGGACTGGGCAGGCCGGCCCCACGGAAGGGAACAGGGTCCTGGGCTCTGGATGGCTCCCACCTCGGAGCAGGGCCAGGTTCCCCTGTCCCCCCAGCACCCCGTGGTGGCAGGAGGTGCCAGAGGCTCCTCAGTCCTTCGCCTTTGTATCCCATCAATTTATTTTTTCTAAACACTTGGATTTCTCTCCTTTCCTTCCCTCGTTGATTTTTTTTTGTGTTTTTTTGTATTTTGGGTCTGTTCACATGGCAACTCGAGTTGAATAAAAAAAAAAACCCACTGATGGTGTTTGTGTGGGTGTGGGGCTGGCTCCCCCATCCCTCCTTCCTTCCTGCAGCCATCCGGGAGCTCATTCCCCTCCTTGAACCGATTCCAGGACTGACTTCACTCTCTCCCCACCCTCCATTAGCGGCCCCCAGCCCCTGCTAAGCCATCAGGGCACCTAATTACAGCCCCTCGCTCGATCCTGATGCCATTTGGGGGTTTTTCTACCTCCCTCATGAGGGGGTTGATCCGATTAAGGCCTGTTTCCCCTCCGGTGTTGATTGCAGCCGCTTCCCGGTCTGGAACCAGCCCCGAGGGGACCCCATGGCTGCCTGTTCCCTCCTCCTTCCACTGCCTTTACTGGCACCGCTGGGATGGGGCTATGGGGAAGCAGGAGCGCCCCCCAGGGTGGAAGCCGCGCGTCCCCGGTGGGCACAAGGGACCCTGGATGCCCCAAAAATGTGAGGGGGCTCTATTGTCACAGCAACCTCCGCCTAAATATTCATTACTGCCCCTCTGACAGCAGACCCACGGTTGGAGGACCCCGGGAACGGGATAATTTGCAGCTGCGGGGGGCGTTGTGGGGTGTCCAGGGCGTTCTGGGCGGCTGTTCCGGCGCCCGAGGGTGATTCGGGGAGCGCTGGAGGTCTCCTGCCCCCCGACCCCGGTTTGGAGGACTCTCTAGCCGCCCCTCTCTATGGTCCGCCCGCCACGCGGCGCCGCTCTGCCCCACCCCTCTCTGCCATCGGGGGCGTGGCCGGGCCGCTCATGAATATGGATGAGCAGCGCCGGTGGAGGGTGAGTAGGGGTCTCTGTGCCGGCATGGGGCTGCGGGTGATCGGGATCGTCCCGGGCTTGTGGCGCCCGCCGAGGGACCAGGCGGCTTCGGTACCGACGAGCAACATGGGCCCGGGACCCCCGAATTGAGTGGGGGGCTTCGTTGTCATGGGGACGGCGCTAGGCCGTGGTCGCGGCCTACTCAGCTACTCGATCGGAGGCTTCGTTGCCGCGGCAACGAGGCTAGGCCGCGCTGGCGGAGGACCCCGGGGGGCCGGACCCGCATCCCGGGGCCCCGCCGCCATCCCGGGCTGGGAGACGGGCCCGATGGTTTCCAGATGTGGCTTGTGGCGGCGGCTCCCCCGTGGAAGGGCAGAGGAGGGGGGTCTCGGGGAGGGTGGACCCCGGCGGGGCAGGAGCGAGCGAGGCGAGGAGGAGAGGGCGGGGGGGGCAGGGCAGGGGAGAGAGAGGGCAGGGCCGGGAGGAGGCACCGAGCGGGTTTTTCCTGTCCCCGCAGCCCCGGTGAGTCACGGGAGAGGCGGCGGCAGCAGCGTGAGACCCGTGGGGACAGTAACCCCTCCTCCCCGTCCGCTCTGCGCCCCCCACGTGTGTCCCCGGCCCGCCCCCGACATGAGACTGATGTGGGGAAGGTGAGTGGGGCACCCGCGGCCCCTGAGAGGGGCTGGCCGAGGGTCTCGGGGGACCGGGCGGTGCCCCTCGGGCTGCCGGGGGCTCGGTGGGGGGCGCGGGTGACCTGGGCAGGGAGCTGAGATGGGGACTTGGGCAAACTCGGGACCGGATCGGCGCTGGGGAATTGACGAAGGTCGGTGAGAGTGACACGTGTGTGTTGGGACAGGTTAGCGCAGGGTCAGACAGGTAAAGGAGGGGCCCCACGGCGTTGGGGGGTGTATTGTGGGGTCCGTGTGGTTACCGGCAGGCTGGGGCCGTGTCTGGCTCTGCTGCCGTGGCCAGGCTGGCTCAGGTGAGCAGGGCCGAGGTACTAAGGGTGGCACCACGGTGTGATCACCGTTTGGCACAGCTGGACGGGGCTTGGCACAAGGCCCCACAGGTGGTTGGGTTCCCCCAGGCTCGGGGCGCTCCCCAAAACGATTCTCCGTCTCCCCCAGGGGCTGACCCCGCGCCGTGCTGCCCACGTCCCCGTGTCGCCATGGCGTCCCAGCCGCAGCCCTTGCCCCCCGCCGTGCCCTGCGCCTCCCCTGCCGGCACTGGAGGGGCCGGGCTGGCCGGCAGCCCCGATAAAGGTCAGTAACCCGGGCTGGGGGGGCTTGGGGCAGGGGATTGCTGGGGCAGCCCCCCAAGGGCTGTTCCCAGTTGTGGGGGGCCGCATCACTCCACTGACCCCATTCCCCTCCCTTGCTCTCTGCAGGCAGCGTGCGCCCCAAGCCCCCGGTGCGGCCCAAGCCCCGAGTGCTGCCCAAGCCGGCCGTGCCCGCCAAGCCCCCGGTGCCACCCCCCACGCCGGGCCCGCGTCACCCCCGGCCCGAGCTGCCCTCGGCCGAGAAGATGAACCGCCTGGCCGGGCCCCAGCCCTACAGCGGGGCAGGCACGGGGGGGCCCCTCCGGCGCCCCTCCTTCACTGTCAGATCACCCGAGACCCACAATGGGAAGGGGCTCTCGTCGTCCCTTGTCACAGGCACCGAGCAGGAGGTGCCCCCGGCCCCGCCAACCCCCTCACGCAAGGGCCCAGCACCTTTCAAGGTGACGCCAGTGCCGGTAGCTGCCAGGCCAGAGCGGTTCCCGGGCACCACCGTGGAGGAGATCCTGGCTAAGATGGACAGCAGGGAGGGCCCAGGCAGCCCAGACCGGGCCTGGCTCTCACCCTTCTGCACCGACCCCTCCGCCCGCTTTGGTTCCAAGACCTTCACTGCCTTCCGGAAGCGTCCCAGCGGGGAGGCAGATGGAGACCCTGCCAGTGAAGTCCCCCAGATGCCCCGACCTGCAGCAGGAGAGCTGGGAATGGGGGATGATGGACGCCCTGTGGCTGAGATGAGGTGAGGGCACAGGGACCGACGCTGTGAGGAGTGGGAGTGGCAACAGGATATATCACTCCCTCGGTGTGGGTGAGCCATCCCAGGGCTGGGAATGTAACGGAGCTGAGGTCTGGTCCCGGCTTCCTCCCGAGCCGCAGTGCCTCGAGCTGCCTCTGTGGGAAGGCTGGGGCGGCTGGTGCCAACCTCAGAATGGGCTGTCCCAGGCCAGGAGCTGCCTGTGGGCGGGCTCCAAGCCAGCCCTTTGGCTGGGAGTAACAGGCAGGGGGTTGCTCCCCCAGGAAATGCTCCTGATTTTCCAGCCTTGCTATTTTTTCACTGCTGGGCCATGCTAGGGCACAGGGAGCAGTCAGATCGGCAGGACTCCCAGCTGCAGGATGTCCTGGGCCAGGGCCAGGGCTTGGCCACACTCCCGAGAGCCGGGCACCTCAGGGAGCGCTGGGCGGGGGCTGCTCTGAACCAGAGTGTGAGAAAGTCACTCCCAAAGGACCGAAAACTTTCCGGAAGGGGAGCTGGAGGCACTTTGCCTCCTTCCCTTCACAGTCCAAGCCAGAGACTGTGCAGCTGTGGCAGGGCCTGAGCCCTGTACCCTGCATCCTTGAAAGGTGGTTTGGGGCAGGGGTGCTTCATGGGTGGCAGGAGAATGGCACTGGGGCACACAGTGGGATTTACCCGCCGTCCCCTTCTGTCTCTGCAGCAGTTCCCCCCCAGCTGGGCCAAGCTGTGCCGGGGACCCCTGCGGACGCCGGAGGCCGCCATCCCCTCCTGACGTGAGTGCTGGCCTCGCCCTCCGGCGCCATGGCGGCTCCGCTCCTGGGCTCTCTCCTTCGGGGCTCTCCTGTCTCCTCCGGGGCTCCCTCTCTGTGGGGTGCGTGTCTCTCTTTCTCCTTGGGGTGCTGGCTGCCCCTTCGTGGGGGGAGTCAGTGCCCCCTGTGCCGAGAGCCCGGTGTGGGGCCCGGGGGTGTGGGGGTGGAGTGTGCCAACACTGGTGCCAGGCGTGGGCAGGGAGCAGCCATGAGTCACCAGCTGGGGTTCGGTGACCCAGCAGGTATGTGGCAGGGCAGGCCCTACGGGCACCCTGCCAGCCACTTTCCCCGTGCCGTTTGCTTGGGGCGGTGACCAGGACACCGGGCCACGGTGACACTGCTGGTGGCAGCCTGGGCAGCGGCACCAGGTCACCCCAGCAAGGGGGTAAACAGTGGTGGTGCTGGGCAGGGGAATGCAGGTCACAGGCAGGGCAGGGGGCTGTGCTGGGGGTTCTGACTTCTTCCTGTTTCATTTCTTCTCTCCATCTGTCCAGGCGTTGCGGGGGCAGCGGGGGGCCGGGCAGGGAGCAGGGCTGGGGCACCGGGAGCCGCCCTGGCTGAGTCACACAGGAGCAGCCTGGTTCTGGCACGCACCATGAGCACTTCCTGCCCTGGGTGCAGGGAGGAGAGCAGGACTGGAGGGGGGGACCCTCCAGAGGTTTGGGGGGCTGGCTTTTTGGATGATGTTTGGAGGTACCTCTTGAGTGACATGACCCCCTACTGGCTTTTTCCACAGCTTTCCACTCTACAGCTGGGTGCCCTCGGACCTCCAGGCTCCCCAAGGCCCCCTACCTGCCCAGCCCCAGGAGCTCCTTTCCAGCCTGCTGTGCCCTCTGCCCCAGCCCCTGGCTCCCCTGATGCCCCGCCTGAGCTCCTGGCCCCCGACTCTCCCACACTGCCCCCTGGTTCCCCCGAATCCCCCTCTCGGCCTCCAGTTGAGGTCCCCGTCACCTCCATCCAGCCCCCAGGCGCTCCCTCAGCCACTGAACCCCAGCTCAGAGTCTCCCGTTCCCCTGGCTCCCCACACACTCCAGGGGAGGGATCCCCTGGCACTGCCAGCCCCCCCGGCACTCCTGAACTGCCCCCGCGAATCACTTGTCCCCCAGGCTCTCCTGAGGCTGCTGCTGAATACTTGGGCTCCCCCAGACCACCCGTTGCCAAAGCCTCTTGTCCCCCAGGCTCCCCAGAGGGACCTGATGACTCCGCAGTGTCCCCACGGTCCCATGAGGGTCCTGATTTCAATCCCCCTCCCCGGGATGTGGGGCTCCGGCGCTCCTCAGAGGGGGTGCTGCGGCCCCCGCCCACGGGGCAGGGCCTGGGGGAGCTGGGGGGCTCACTGAGTGCCCTGCCCCGGCCTGGAGACCTCCTGTCAGAGCCCTCCCTGGGCAGCGAGTCCGGCTGGAGCCTTTCCCAGTCCTTTGAGTGGACATTCCCATCACGGGGGCCACGCTTGCCAGCCTTCCCTCCCCGCTCCCCCATCCGAGAGACACCTGACTCAGGGCTCTCTGAAGAGGGGGAGTCAGATGGGGAGGCTGGGGCCCCTGGCCCTCCGAAGGACAGCAGGTCTGAAGGATCTGACAGCCAGCAGGCAGAGGGGGCTCCATGCCCAGGGGGTCCCATGGCCCAGCGAGACTCTGAGGGCTCAGCAGAGGAGGAGGAGGAAAGGGAGGCAGAGAAGGATGCTCCTGTGTCCCACTCCTCACTTCACGTGACAAAGCCTGGCCAGGACCCAGCTGAGCCTGAGTCCCCCACCCAGCCCAGCCTCACCACAGCTGCCCCCTTGGATCCAGCCCCTCCAGATCCAGCTGCTCCAGCTGACTCTGCCTGGGCAGGTGATGGCCCCAAGAGCCTGCAGGGTCCCGGAGGCCCAGGCCAGGCTGAAGGGCCCTCGCAGGACCCTGAGCACCACGCCGACCCAGGCTGGCTGACAGAGCTGTTGGCATCACCTGGGGTCCACAGCTCTCCAGAGGTGAGGGGCTCTGTGGGGTTGGTGTGGGCTGGGCTCCTCATCGCTGCCCTCCACTGAGCAGTGGGATGGGACAGGGTGGAGGCTTAGCAGGACTGTGTGCTGAGAGGCAGACCCCACTTGGGATGGGCCCCCACTGTGCTGTATCCCCAAGGTGTTTCCCTCTTCCAGGTCTGCTGCTGTGGGAGCCAGGGTTGTGCCCCCCTCAAACTCCTCTCCTCTTTCTAACCTCCCTCCTCCCTCTAACTCCTCTCCCCTTTTTTCCACCAGAACCTTCTGGGCTGGTCACAGAAGGACCTGTGCAGTGAGTTTGGCATTGGCCACCCTCGCCAGGACAGCACCTTTGACTGGAGCCATCCAGGTGTGTCCGGGGGGAGAGACTGGCCTGTTGAGACCAAGCAGGACCAGGAATTCAGGACCAAATCCAGCTGGGACAACACCCACAACGACAAGGACAGTACTGCCCAGGAGCGCTGGAGCGGTGACTACAGAGCTGCGGAGCTGATGGGAAACACTAAACTGGGCTGCAGCGACTGGTCCCAGTCCGTTGGCACTGGGAAGAACTGCCCGCAGGATCCAGATTTCAGTGCCAGCACAGCCAAGTGGGGCCAGGGCTATGGCAGCACAGAGGAGCTTGGCTCTGGACAGGCCAGCTGGGGCAGTGGCCTTGGCACGGGACACGTCCAGCAGCTGGACAAGGAGCCGTGCTCCGAGCAGCCCACCTGGGCAGGCGGGTACAGCAGCAGGGACACAGAGATGAAGGACAGGAAGCTCACCTCAGACTGGGCCAGTAAATACAGCAGCCAGGATGCTGGGAGCAAGGACGAGGATTTAACGCTGGGCTGGGCTGGCAGATCTAGCACTGGGGATGCTGGGAGCCCAGATAAGGAGTTCAGCCCTGACCAGCCAGCCTGGGACAGAAGGTATAACCCCAGGGACATGGAGAGCCAGGACCGGGAGTTCAGCCCCAACCGGCCAGCCTGGACTGGTGAAATCAGGGACATGGAAAGCCAGGACAGAGAGTTCAGCCCCAGCAGGCCGGCCTGGGATGACAGATCCAGCACCAGGGACACAGAGAGCCAGGACCAGGAATTCAGCCCTAGCAGGCCGGCCTGGGATGACAGATCCAGCATGAGGGATATGGAGAGCCAGGACCAGGAATTCAGCCCCAGCAGGCCAGCCTGGGATGACAGATCCAGCATGAGGGATATGGAGAGCCAGGACCAGGAATTCAGCCCCAGCAGGCCAGCCTGGGATGACAGATCCAGCATGAGGGATATGGAGAGGCAGGACCAAGAATTCAGCCCCAGCAGGCCGGCCTGGGATGACAGATCCAGCACCAGGGACACAGAGAGCCAGGACCAAGAATTCAGCCCCAGCAGGCCAGCCTGGGATGACAGATCCAGCACCAGGGACACAGAGAGCCAGGACCAGGAATTCAGCCCCAGCAGGCCGGCCTGGGATGACAGATCCAGCATGAGGGATATGGAGAGCCAGGACCAGAAGTTCAGCTCCAGCAGGCTGCCTGAAGCCATTGAATGCAGCACCAGGGACCTGGAGATCCAGGATGAGTTCAGTCCCAGCAGAGCAGCCTGGGGTGACAGATCCAGCATCAGGGGCCTTGAAACCCAGGACAGTGAATTCATATCCAGCAGAACAGCTAGGGAAGGCAGGCACAGCACTGGGGACACAGAGACCCAGAATGGGGTGTTGTTCAGCCCCAGTGGGGGTGTCTGGGAGGACAGATCCAGCACCAAGGATGTGGAGGCCCAGGACAGAGAGTTGAGCCCCAGTGGAGGAGCCTGGGATGGGCAGCACAGCTCCGTCACTCCCAGGGAGGAAGAGCAGGAGCTGATCCCAACTCAGCTGAGCTGGCCCGGTGAGGGCAGTGTTGGGCACACCGGGCTGGTCAGGGCTGGAGAGGACATGCCCATCTCCCACCACCCTGATCCCCCAGCCCAGGAGCCCACCTGGGGCAGTGCCCACCAGCAGGAGCATGACAGCTCCAGCAGCAGAGACTGGGCTGAGGAGCTTGGAGCAGCTGAGTGCCAGAACCAGTTCGGTGTCGTTGGGACAGAGCGGGTGCCAGACCCCTGCAGTGCCAGAGCCTTGGATGGCTCCATGTCCGGGGTCCTGCCACAGCCCCAGGCAGGCTTGCAGAGGGGTCTCTCTCTGGACATGGGCAATGCCCGCTGGAGCCAGGACCTTGACAGCTGGAGTATGGAGCCACAGGATGCTGAGGCCAGGCGCCAGGAGTGGGCAAGTGCCTTCAGTGCCCGCTGTGCCGCCCGCAGCCGGGACCTTGGTGCGGGGGAGCAGAGCCTGGGAGGAGACACCGGCGCAGAGCACGGGTAAGGAGGGCACCAGTGGTGGCAGGGAGGGAGCAGCTTCCCCTGAGGCATACGGAGGGGTTTGGGGCAGGGTTTGTGTTATCTGGGGCTAGAGCAACTCTGGGGTTTTGTCTCCCAAGCAGAAGAGCTCCCAGCCCTTCAATGGATGACATTCCAGCTGATTCCTCGGCTGTGAAGCCCCCCCGGAGTGAGTCACCCAGCCCCTCTGAGGAGAAGAGGGCTCCCTCTGAGCCAGCCGCTGCCCCACAGAGCTCCAGGGTCCCCCCTCTTCTGCCAGAGGCTTCCAGTGGGATCCCAATGGACACAGGAAGTGAGGAGCAGCCCTCAGACCACCCAGATGGGGAGAGCTCCACCAGCTGGGAGGAGCGGCTGTCTCTGGCTACCCCCCAGGCTGAGGGGTCCGTGGAGCAGGGGCAGGAATTTCCGCTTCTGGAGGTGAGTGGAAGTGGGGAGGTCCCAGTCGCGCTGTATGGCCGTCGACTGCCTGGCTGTCACAGGACATGTCTGTCAATGGGGCTCTCTGACCCTGCTGCCCTCAGAGACAGCCATGGATTGAGGGCCCCCAGCACTGCTGTGGGGGCTGTGGGTGTGCTGGCTGGGGTGGGGAGTCCCTGTGCTCCCTGTTCCAGCTCTGACCTGTCCCTTGGGCTCGGCAGGACACAGAGCTCCTGGACAGCAGCGTGTTCCGCTGCAAGGCCAGCCTGGGCCGCAAGCGCCAGCACCGGGCGCCATCCCTGCGCCCCACGACCACCGAGGGGGAGAGCTGGATCTTCCGGGACTCCACGGGTGAGCCCAGCAGGGATGGGCATGGGAGCAGGGTGTCTGTCCTGCCACACTGTGAGGGTGACACTGTCCCTGTGTCCCCACAGAGCCCCGGCCAGCCCCGGCAGCGTCCTCTGACGAGGAGGCAGCAGAGGAGCCCCGGAGCCGGCGGATGCGTGGCTCACCCTCGGGCAGGGCGGTCAAGGTGCCACTATTTCCCGGCCTCAGTGCCTCTGCTATCAAGGTGAGTCCCTTGGACTTGTGGCTGCAGGATGGAAGGAAGGGTGGAACACAGGGAAACTGAGGCAGGGTGGGGCTAGGGCCTGGCTAAAGACAGGGAGGAGGCAGTGAGGGGATTTGGGGGGCATAGCACTGTGTTTTTCCCTGACTCCTCTATCCCCTCAGGCTAAGCTGAGGGGTCGCAACCGCTCAGCCGAGGAGGGAACGTCATCAGGGGACAGCAAGGGGACTCCTCCTAAAGACCCCCATGTGCAGCGCTCCAAGTCCTGCAAGATCCCTGGTGTGAGTGGGAAACCCCCGACCTTGCCCCCCAAGCCAGAGAAATCCTCAGGGTGAGTGTGGGGCTGGGATCCTCATGGAGGCAAAAGGGGGGCTGAGGGGACCAGTCTCGTTCGTGGGACTGGTTGCTGGGGGCTCATGCTGAAACTCTGCCAATACCCCAGATCCGAGGCTTCTCCCCCACACTGGCTGCAGGCGCTGAAGCTGAAACGGAAGAAGCCTTGAGTGGGGTGAGTGTGGGATTTGAGCCAGTGCTGGGGACACACCCCCCAGCTTGAGCTTCCCCATGTCCACACTGCTGGGGGTAGATCCCCTCCCTCCTCTCTGCTCTGGTTGGATCCCCCCAGGGGTGACCCAGGCCGCGGGGACCCTGCAGGATGCTCACCCCCTCCCCACTGTGTCACTTCCAGGCTTACTCCCCGACGCTGAGCTGACGGCCCGCTGTCCCCTCCCATGGGGACACACACAGACACACACCTATGCACTTTGTACGAGCTCGCAGGGTCCCTGTCTTCTCAACACCTCCTCCCCATGCCCCTCCATTGTACCCTGTGCCCTTGCTCCTCAAGGGGCTGGGGGTGGGCAGCCCCCTTCCCCTCCCTCCCTGCTCATGTATGGCCCCGGACACTGGGCAACGGGTCCGGCTCGTGGTGCCACTGCCACAGACAATAAAACCTCACTGGTCAGTTCAGAGAGTCCTGGCTCTTCTCCTGGGCCCTGGGTGGGGATCACAGAGATCCTTGTAGAGGGATCTACAAGGCAAACTGCCGTTGCCCACTTTGGGGGTTGGACACCTCCCAAACCCCTCTGTGCCCACCCTGAGTGCACCCAGCCAGGCCCCCCCTGGCCTTGCCCAAACACCAAGTGAGTGCTGACACCAAGACTTTATTGTATTCCGAGGGAGGGGGTGCAGCCCCCCATGGGGGAACAGCCATAGGGGAGGCCTGGGGGCACCGGGGGGGCTGAGCCCCTCATATCTCACAGATGAAGAGCCCCTCATATCTCACAGATGAAGGGCAGCCGCGTCTTGCAGCGCACGCTCCTCCAGAGCCCGTCTGGGGAGAGAAGAGGAGGGATCTACCCATCGTCTACCAGACCCCCTCCAGCCCCCAGGGATACCCTCCCAGATACCTTATACCAGCCCCTCAGTGTCACCTCCCCATCCTGAGCCCCTCAGCACCCTTCCCCCATCGGGGGCAGGGACCACCCCAGAGCCCCCCCGGCGCCCTCCCATAGAGCCCCCACTGACTGTTGGTGCAGAGGGCGGTGCAGAAGCGGCGGCCAGGCAGGGGGTGCCCGGGCACCCACTGGCTGTAGTTCCAGGGACTCCGGTCTGTCCAATGGCAGCTTGGGATTGGGATCTGCCAGGGGAGAAAGGGTGTGGGGAACCCCAGCACTAGGGCCAGTGGGGTGGGAATGGGACATCCAGGGTAGGCACTAAGGATACTGGGACAAGGCTGGAGCACCCTGGTGGACGCTGAGAACACTGGGAATGGGATCAAGGAACCCTGGTTGTGCACTGGGAATCCTGGGATGGGGCTGGGACACCCGGGGTGGGCACTGGGGACGCTGGGAGGAGACAGGGTGCCCCGAGGCCAGGGTGAGGGGTGCATGGCGGGGGTCCTTACGGCAGGTTGGCTGACGGCACCGATCCAGACCTGGCCGGCCCTGCATTGCCGGCGTGCCAGGTGCAGCAGGAAGGCGTTGGTGCGGGAATCGTGGATGGAGGCCAAGCGCCCGTGGAAGCGCCGGGCACAGATGTGCTGCAGGGACACGGCAGTCACGGGGGGCACTGGTGTCCCCACCCCGACTCCCCACCCAGCCCACCCCATCCCACCTGCGCATGGTGGAAGCTTCGGCAGCGGGCGATGAGGACGTAGCGGCAGGTGGCGGTGCCCGGCATGCTGGGGACACCTACTGCCTGCTTGTCACTGGCCCCCAGGCACCCGCTGTACTCTTCGGGCATCTCCAGCTCTGTCACATCCTCCTCATCCTCCACTGCAGGGCTGGCAAGAGCTGAGGACACTGGCTGGGTCACCCTGGGATCACAAGTGTCCCCAGGATGTCCCTGCGAGCAGGTGGGGGTGTGGGGAGCACTTACCGGAGTGGCTGATGGGAACTGTGCTGAGCAGGGCCAGGGCAATAAGCAGGCAGGGCCACATGGCACAGGGACACTGGGGACACCACTAGCACCCTTGGGAGATTCCAAAGCCCCATCACCCTCAGCCATCAGGGGGACATCCCTCATGGGCCCTCTGCCACCCCCGGCATCACCCTATCCTCCCCACGTCCCCTCAGAAACTCCCCCATATCCCCACTGTGCCTCCACCATCCCTGGTGCCACCCCTCTACCCTCTGCCACCCGCAATGCCATCCCTACAGACCCCAGCCCTCCTGTGCCCACCATGTGCTCAGTTCCTCACTTCCAACCCTTGGGTCACTCCCGCCCCCGGGCATCTTGTGCCATTCTATCCACCACCATGCCCCCTCCACCCCTGGCACCCCAGTGCCAGAGTCAGGAACCCCCAACCCTGGCAGCTGAAGGCTGAGCCCACTCCCATGTCCCTGTCTCCGCTCCTCACCTGGGTCTTGGGGGACTTTGCCCACTGTCACCCTTTTATCAGTGACAGGGACACGTGTCCCCAACCACAGCCTTGTGACACCCCCAACCACCAACTGCTGGGGACACAGTGAGGGACACCCCGGGGGGGCTCTGCCAGCACCCTGCCCAGCCAGTGCCTGGGCTGTGCTTGGTCCAGGGGAGGGGGTGTGGGGGCATGAAGAGGGTCTGTGGTGGTTTGGAGTGCAGGATGTGGGGAGAGGGCTGTGGGAGTTTGGGGTGCAGGTTGTCAGTACATGGGCTCAGGGAGGTTGGGGTACAGGAGCTGGAGATGTTGGGGTGCAGGGATGCAGGGATGCACAGGGCATGGGGATGAGGACTGGGGTGCAGAGTCCCCGTGGGGGGCTGTGGGTGCTCAGCTGTGGGCTGGGGGGCTGGTCAGGGGAATGGGAGGCCTGGGGGGCCTCAAGGTGGTCTGTGGGCAAACGGCCAGGCTGGACCCAGGGGCCCACAGTCGTTGGGAAGGAAATGGCCCTTGGGCAAGCATGACTGGCGGGAGATGGTATCAGCACCCCAACATCCCCTCTGCACCCCCAGCACCCCCATCCCAGGACATGCTGCACCCCATACACCCACCTTGTACCCCTCAAACTGGAGCAGCTCCCACCCCTGCACCCCCAGCTCTTTCAACCCCCAGCACCCCCCCTCTGCCTTGAACACCTCCATCCACTCTCCAGCCTGCAGCCTCACCTCCCTGGGGGCCATGTGTGTCCCACTGTAGGCAGGGAGCCCCCCCAACCCCCCCGTGTCACCCCAATGTCCCCATGGTGTCCCCAGGGCCAGGCTGGGTGGCGCAAGGCTGTGGTGGTGACATGTGGCCATGTCACCCCTATAAGGAGGACAACAGGCAGAGCCCCCTTCAGCCCCCAGGTAAGGAGCAGGGATGGGGCAGGGACATGGAGAGGGGACATCAGAGTGGGCTCAGCCCTTGGTTGCTGGGGTGTGGATGAGGGGTGGACATCCCTGAGGCTGGGATGAATGTCTCAGGGGAACAAGGGGGGGGTCTCTGGGATGACAGGAGTACATGAGAGTGGCACAGGGGATGGTGGAGGGACACTGGGGATATGGGGCACAGAGGGGCAGGATGGGGGGAGGGACACAAGGTGCAACTGGTGGTGGCAGGACAGTGGGGACAAGGGGAATGGCAGAAGGGCCCCAGAGAGAACAGATTGTTATCGAGGGTGGCAGAGGGGCTCTGGACCATGGTGGGGGGTGGCCAAGGGTGACAGGGCTGTGGCATCTCCAGAGGGTGGTGGTGGTGTCCCCAGTGTCCCTGCGTGTCCCACTGCCATGTGGCCCTGCCTGCTGCTCACTCTGGCCCTCCTGGGCACTGTCCCGGCCAGCCACCCTGGTGAGTGTCCCCCTGCCCCAGTGAGTGTCCCTCACACCCAGGGCCACCCTGGGTACACCCTCAGTCCCTGCCACCCCAGTGCCATGACCACTGATGTCACCTGCCTGGGGCTGGTGGTGGGTGGCAGAGAGACCCCCAGTACCAACCCTCCCCTCCCCTGCCCTGCAGCCCCCCGCCAGCTCCAGGGGGTCCCCGCTGGTGAGACCCCCCAGATGCGCTACACCTTTGTGAAGCAGCTGCGCACCTATGCGCGTGCCCAGGTGAGGGGACATGGGGCACAGGAGGTGTGGGGGGTACCAGGATTCCAGCCACGCTTGTGCCACGGCAGCACTGCCGGGGGGTGCCCGTGGGCACAGGTGAGTGCCTGGTGCCAGCCCGTGCCCATCCCACAGCGCTACTGCCAGGACACGTACCGGGGCCAGCTGGCCTCAGTGCACAGCAGCGCCCGCAACCAGGAGCTGCAGAAACTGGCACGAACCTACAACACCTTCCTCTCACCCTGGATTGGAGCTGTCACCAGCTGCAGGGTGAGGGGACACCGGGGACAAGGGGCTGCCAAAGGGATGCTGGGTGCTGGCCAGGAGATCAGTTGTGGGCTGCTTTAGGGGGTGAGGGGCTGGGGCTGGGTTGCTGGCTGCTGGAGCTGCTTTGCGGGGGATGAGCCTGGGTATGGGGTGCTGGGGCTGGAGGCTGGGTTTTGAGGCATGAGAGGCTGGGTGTTGGTTGCTGGGGCTGGTTTTTGGGGTCAAGGGGCTGGGTAGGGGTGATGTAGGCTGTCACTGGGGACTGAGGTGTTGGCACAACAGACAGGAAAGTGGGAGTCCCACTGGGAGGACTCCAGCCCCTGGAACTACGCGAACTGGGCGCCCACCCAGCCCTTGCACATTGTCACCACCTGCACCACCCTCAGCATCCGAGGTAAGACCACCCATCCACCGTGTCCAGGCTTGTGGGTTGTGGAGAGGAGAGCACAGGCTACTGGGGCATTGGAGGAACACTGGGAGGGTACTGTGGAGAGGGGGCTACAGGGCACTGAATGAACTGAGGGGAGCACCAAGGGCACTGGGAAGGGCACTGGGACGGGTTACAGGGCACTGGGGGAGGCAAGGGGGGGGATATAGGGGGCACTGAAAGTGGTTGCAGGGTACTGAGGGGTTCTGGGAACCTATGGCCCTGACACTGTCCTTGTCCCTAGATGGGCTCTGGCGAAGCCGCTTCTGCCTCCAGCTGCGCCCCTTCATCTGCCAGTACTGAGCCCCCAGTGCTGCTGTGGTGCCCCAGTTCCTTTCCCAGTAAAGCAGAGGTGCCCTGAGCTGTGTCTGTGTGAACCAGGAGCCTGGGGACAGGCTTGGGGGGGGGTCATGGGAGCAGCACAGTGAGTGGAGGGGGCAGCAATGTTTATTACCCCCAATGCCCCCACCCCACTGGCACAGCACCCCCAGGCTGGTACAAAAATGGTGTGCTGGGTGCTGGGTGTGGGGCTCATTGTGGGGTCTCAGCATGGATCTCAGTGCCAGGGGGTGCTGCCAAAGGGGTGCCAGCCATCCCCAGCTCCTTGGCTCGCCGCTTGCACTCATGGGCCACCACCACGGGACTGACAAAGGCCACCAGCACCACGGCAATGAGCCCCAAGTTCATCTGCGGAGGGGAAGAGTGTCAGGGCAGGGGGTTGGGGGCTGTATCCCCCATCCCCTGTGTTAGGCCAGAACACTTGGGGCAGCACCTCCATTTCCCCAGAGGCAGGACACCCATCCCTCTCTGGTGCAAGACCCCCATTTCTCATGCCATAAGACCCCATCACTCCTGGTGGAAGGACTCCATCCCTCCCGGGGCAGCATCCCCATTTCTCCATGGGGCAGGACACTCATTTTCCCATGGGCAGGACCAGGATCCCCATTTTCCTAGGGGATGAGACCCCCATTTCCCCATGTAGCAAGACCCCCTTCCTTCCCAGGGTAGGACCCCCATTTCTCTGTGGAGCAGCCCCCTCCTCTCCCTCAGGGGGCCCACAGGGCACACTCACATAGAAGGGGTCCCCCTGGAGCGGCCCCTGCACCAGGGCGACACAGGGGTACTGCAGCAGGGCCACCAGCGCGGACAGTGCCATGGCCAGCCCATAGAGCTTCCCAAAGTGCTGTGGGGGGAACCTGCCAGGCACCCACGTCACCAAAGGGCACCTCCTGGCACCCCCACCCTGGCACCCTCCTTACACCCTGCCCCTGACAGCCCCACCCCGATACTCGTCCCCTGACACCTCCACCATGTCCCTTGCCACCCTCCAGCCCCACCGCCATCCCCTGCCACCCCGCCCCGGTCATGCCACACCCAATGACCGTGTCCCCGCCCCCTGCCACCCTGAACCCTCCGTCCCCCGTGCTGTCCCCACTCACGCGATGGCCAGGAAGGCGGCGTTGCCGCCGTACAGGAAGGAGCGGCTGATGACCTGCAGCACGAAGGTCCCGAACTGGATGGGCAGGACAGGCACGGCAGCAAACACGGAGAACAGCAGGCACTGTGCCACTGTCACCACCAGTGACAGCACCGCCGACCGCAGGTCTGCCAGCGCAGCCAGGATCCCTGCGGGCACGGGGGTCAGGGCATGGGGACACAGCCCCTCTGTGTCCCTTCTCCGGCTGCCTTGAGCTTGGGCACAGTGGTGACGGCAGCAATAAGGGCATAGCGGACAGAGACCACAGGACTGGGAGAAGTGGTCACCCCCATAGTGTGGGGCCAAGGAGCGCTTCCACTTGGGGTGAAGGGCCGTGGGTGTAAATTATCCTCTGGGCATGGGGCTGGGGGCTCAGTTGCCCTTGGGGAGGAGGAACAGTTACCCTCAGGGCGGGGACCCTTTCCTCGCTTGTGCCGGTCCAGGATGAAGCCGTTCCAGGGGGCACAGAGCACCCCGCAGAGCTGGGTGAAGGCGAAGGCGTTGGTGTAGGTGCTTACTGTGGGGGGACAGCGTCAGGCGGGCGGGACTGGCCTGGGGGTCCCTGCCGTGTCCCCCCGCCACAAGGCCTTACCCAGGGTGTGGTCCCCCCGTGCCAGGTGCTCGAGCTGCGGGTTGAGGGTGCCGATGAACAGGTAGTGGCGCAGCTGCATCACCGAGAGCCAGGCCACGTGCCAGGCGAAGAGCCACGAGCAGACGCAGGCCCGGAACGGCGTCCCGGGGGTGTCCCCACCTGTGCAGGTGTCAGGGCAGGGTGCATACAGACACACCCCAAGGCCACACCCACACCTTGTCCCTGCCAGCCACTGGGGCCTCACAGCCACCTGTATGACCCTGCCCGTTCAGATGTGTCACCATGCCCATCCTTTAGCCACGCCCACGCACTGCCACACCCAGCACCCTTCATTGGTGTGCACCTGTCCTCCAGCCACGCCCAGCAACAACCGCGCCCACCAAAGAGAAGGCCACGCCTCTTAATTTGCATACATATGGCTGCCCCAAACCACGCCGTGCAGGGCCTCGCCTGCCCAGGCCACACCCCTCATTTACATGGCACGGCGCGCAGCCCGGCCGTGGTCACGCCCACCTGCTCAAGCCCCTCCCCGAATATTAGCCCCACCCCCACGGAGCGGATTCCCGCCGCCGGCACCTCGAGCCACGGCGGATTCCAGGGGTGTCTCCTCGGGTCCGGCCTCTCCCGGAGGCTGCTTGTCCTTGTGGGTTCGGTAGGAGCGGGACCGCCCCCGGCACTGCAGCCTGCGGCAGCGCCTGTGTCACCCTGCGCGGGGCTGGACATGCCCAGCGGACAGGACCCGCTGCCCACAGGGTGGGACCCAGCCGCCCCTGTCCCCAGAGCCCCAGCAGGGCGCAGGCAGAGCCCCATACCCGTAGTCGTAGTCGGGGGGCAGCGGGTAGGGGATGCGGGTGCGCGGCATCAGGAACAGGGTGCGCAGGAGGTGCCAGGCACTGCAGGCTGCCAGGAAGAGGAACATGGCCCGCAGGGACAGCCCGCGCTCGTACAGCAGCTGGGGACGAGGGTGGAGTCAGGGACAGAGACAGGCTGCCACCGGCCACCGGCTCAGGCCCTCGGTCTGTCCCCATGTGTGGCCCCAGCAGTGACTCAGCTGTGTCCCAGATTGTGTCCCCAATACGTCCGTACATGTGACACAACTGTTCCCAGCTCTGTCCTCCCCTGCCACCACTGCCACGTCCCTCGCACCCACCTTGACGATGAGGAAGACAGCGGAGGACGAGTCAAAGGCCCCGTTGTAGAGGGTGATGATGATGGAGCGGTAGTTCCCAAACAGGTTGCCCACCTGGCACCGAGAGACCGCTGTGTGCCATCAGAGCTCTCCCTGAGAGCTGTCCTGCCACCACGTGGGTGTCAGGGTGCCAGGGGAACCCACCTGCATGTTGGTGAGGATGAGGAGGATACCGCCCACCGAGAGCATGGACATGGCCGGGAAGAGCAGCACCGCCATCTCTGGGGACACAGGGATCAGCAGGGACAGGGGTTACCCAAGAGGTCCCCCCCAGGGCTGGGGACACTCCGGCCACAGGGTCTCACCTGGGGTGGAGAAGGCGATGAGCAGGGTCCCACCAGTGTAGAGGGAGCTAAAGGGGACAGGGGTGACACGTGGGGATGGGATCCTAGGAATCACAGGTGATTCCCCCACCCCAGCCAGGGAGCCAGGCCACCCCAATAAGGCCCCATTCTCAGTAGCCCCCTGTGTCCCCCCGGCGCAGGGCTCACATGGCGATGAGGCGCGCAGCTGTGGTGCCAAAGCGGTCGAAGACAACGCCCATGGGGAAGGTCATGAAGTTGTTCATGAAGGAGCCGATGGTGAAGACCAGAGAGAACTGCTCATCCTGCCCGCTGCAGTCTGGGGATGGCCATAAGTGGGGCATGGGGACACGGGGAATACCAGGGGTGCAGGGATGCAGGCACCCGGGGACATGGGTCAGCAGAGATGCAGGGGACACTGGGCATGTGGGGACACCACGGACATGACGATACTGGAGACATAGACGATACTGGAGACATAGACTGGGGGACAGCAGGCACATGGGCTTGGAGAGAGCAGGGATACGGAACACTGCGGGGCATCAGGACATTGCAGAGAGCCAAGACACAGGCACAGGCACAGTAGGGACACGGGGCAGCACGGGGCATCAGGACAGCGGGATCACGAGTCAAGGGACCATGGGGACAGCTGGGGGTCCATACCAGACCCCAGGGTGATGTTGGGGCTGGGGGTGGCGGAGGGCTGGCACAGCCCCTTGAAGTAGCCCAGGTCCTTGAGGACGAAGACGAGGGAGGCCCAGCCGAAGATGATGCCGCAGAAGGCGCCGCACTCCAGCAGCCCTGACAGGAGCGTCCCCAGGCGCTTGGCCAGCCCCGCGCCCCCCGCCATGTCCCCCGCCCAGGGGGCCACCGGCCCGGGCTGGCACCAGCCTGGGGTGTCTTCACCGAGCCTGTGGGTGACAAAGGCCGGGAATCACACCATGCTGGCACCCACCGGGGGCACAGGGACACCTGGGGTGCACAGGGGGACATGGCAGAACATGACCACCTGGGCAAAGGCCGCCATGGCCTGGCTCTGTCCGTCCCTTGTCCTTGGCCACAGCGGCTGGCACTGGCGTCCTGCCATGTGCCAGGGGCAGGGCAGGGCCCTGCAGATGCCAGGGCTTGCACACGTGGGGACAGCTGTTGACATGTGGCACACGGCCAGTTACAGAGACACACAGATTTACAGGTGCATACTTATGTTTACAGGTGCACACACAGATTTATGGGCACACTCACACCTTTGTAAGGACACACACCTCTTAACAGGAACGCACCCACGTGTTTACAGGGGCACACACCAGTTTACAGTCACACACACGTGTCTGCATGCACACACAGGCTTACAGGCATGCACATCTGCACACATGACCATGCCTGCTGACTCCCATCCTGCACCCCTCACCCACCTGCACGAGGCCAGGCCCTCCTGTTGTCCCCGTCACCTTCAGCACCGCCGTGGAGTTTGAGTCCCAGCAATGCAGCTGGGACGCAGCTCCGCGCCCTCTCTGACTTCCTCCCTAATCTCCCGGAAGCACACGCGGGTCCCCCGGGCTGCCGGTCCCTGAGTGCCTCAAACCCCCTGATAGCACCTCGGGCCCCCGATGGTGGCTTGGTCCCCCCACTGTGCCACCCCCGTGTGCAGTCCCTATTGTCCTGAGCCAGCCTGGCCCGGGACCCGGCACAACCCTGGGACACTGGCACTCTGCTGCACACCCTGGTGTGAGCACTGGGGACACCACAGCAATACATCTCACCCCAGGGACACCAGTGCCCTGCTGGGGATCTGGCACAGCCCTTGGGAAACTGGCACTCTTCCTGGCAACACTGGCACAGCCCCTGGGGACATTGGCACCCCCCTGGGGACACCAACACCTCCTCCCCCGGGGCCTGGCACAGTGCTTGGGAAACTGGCACAATCCCTAGAGATGCTGGCACAGCCCCTGGGGACACAGGCACACTGCAGGGGCCGGTGACACACCTCTGGGGCCCCAGCACAGCCCCTGGGGTGCTCCCGTGGGGAGCACTGCTGTAGCTCTCAAGGACACTGCCACATCTCTGGGACCCTGCCACCCCCCTGGGGATTCTGTCATGTCTCCAGGAATCCCCTCACACTGCTGGGGACAAGCCACCTGAGGATGCTGCCACCCCAAGCACAGCACTGCACTGCACTGTGCTGGGGACTGTCACCGTGCTGGGGCTGACAACAGGTCACCCCACACCTGCAGCCGGGACTTTTCCATGACCCACAGCTGGGTGTCAAGGGCACCAAGGTCACATCATCCCCAGTTCACTGTCCTCCGTGTCCCCCCACCTCGCCCACCCACACAGCCTGTCTCTGCTGCACCGAGCCCCTGTCACCATGTCACTGTCCAGGGCCTGTTCCTGTTTCGCTCCCCTGCCTGCTGTAATGTCGGCTAATGAGGCGTCATTACAGTGACCAGCAGCTAAAGATTAACCTGGACAGAGCCGGTGAGGCGCCAGCCCGGGGGGAGATGTGCTATTTTTAGCAGTCAGGTGGAAAGCTGGGGCTGTGGCATCAGCTGGGGGGCACCGGGGCACCCTGATACATGGGGGTCACTGCCTGGGGCACCCCGAGCCCCTCACTATGGGCGTCAACTGCTGAGCCTTACTGGGGTGCCCCGGCCACGCTGTCTCTGCCAGCCACACTGGTGAGTCCTCACAGCAGTGACCCTCCACACCGCTGAGCCCCCGGGACTGCTGAGCCCTCCACGAGAGAGGAGGGTCCAGCTCGGGTCGGGAGCTCACAGGATCCCTGCCTCTGTCCCTGCTGTGTCCCCCCGGCTCCCCCCGGGCCGTGAAGGGGTTAGGTGGGCTCACAGGACCTCTGGGGGCTGCCATAGGGCCGGTCCCCTCCCCACCCCACTGCCCCCTGCGGGACGAGGTGTCCTGGGGTGGGCACCGCCCGCGCCCCACGGAGCAGGAGCAGCTCCCGCCGCGGGGACTCGGCCCGCACGCGTGTGGCGGGGGGACACACGCGTGGTCCCGGGGGGGCAGCAGTGGGGCCCCGCCGTGCCAGCCCCCCGAGTGTGCCCCACGGCCCCGGGGCCGACGCAGGCCCGCCGCTCCGCCACGCTCATCCCCGGCACCGCCCCGGACAGCCCGGTCACACCGAGCCCAGCCCCGCAGGCCACCGGGGCCCTCGGTGCCCTCTCTCCCGGATCCTCCCGTCCCCGTGAGAACCCCCTTCCCGCCGCCGCTCCGCGTCCATCCGGGCCCCTCCGCGCCCCCCGGCTCCTCCCGCCGCATCTCCGCGCCGCTCACCCGCCTCCCGCCCGGCCCGGCGGGGAGGGGACCGGGTTCTCCCCGCCCCGGCGCTCCCGGTGCTCCCGATGCTCCCGGTGCCCCCGACGCCGCGCCCCCCCCTCGCCCCCCGCCGCTGCGGGCGGAGCGGAGCGGAGCTGCCGGGCCCGGCCCCGCCCCCGGGCGCGGCGGCTCGGGGGGGTGCGGGAGGCGGCCTCGGTGGAGCGGCCCCGGTCACCCGCGGGTCCGCCCAGGAGGGGCCGTCCCGGCACGGAGCCCTTCCCCGGGGCCGCCCCTACGCCCCCCGCGGGTTCCCCCCCCTCGGCATCTCCAGGTGTGACACCTCACCTGGTGTCCCCGAGATGTGGCTCCTGCTGGCGCCAGCCTCGGGCCACCCTTGGATCACCCTTTTGGTCACTCTTGGGTGCGTTTTCAGTGATGCCTGGGTCACCCCTTAGGCCATTCCTGGACACCCCGGGACTACCCTTGAGCTATCCCTGGGCCACTCCAGCCGTGCCATTCCAGAGCCATTCCCATGCCACTCCGCTGTGTTGTGCTGTGTCCCCTGCCTGTCCCTGGGCCCCCATCCCCTGCCTTCGCCCCACCCAGGACAATCCTGTCCCTCCTGTCTCCATTCCCCTGTCCACATCCTCTTCTCTGTCCCTCTGTCCATCCACCAATGCTTGAGGCCCCCTTCTGTCCCCAGCTGTCCCCGCTGCTGCAGCCACTCATCTGCTCTACCAGCTGCCCTTCTGTCTGTTCACCACCGGTCCATCTGTCCATCACCCATCCATCTGTCTGTCACCCATCCATCTGTCCATCATCCGTCTGTCACCTGTCCATCTGTCCCCCTCCAATCACAATTCTATCCCTCCCATCCATCTGTCTCACAACCATCCAGCTGCTTGTTACCTGCCTTTCCCTCCACCTGTCCATCTGTCTGTCCTCTCCATCCTCCACCCATCCCTCCATTCGTCCACCCCATCTCCAGATGTTCTCCGCGCATCTGTCTTTCTCTCCTTGTGTCCACCTGTCCATCAATCCATCCTCCACCTCTCTGTCCACGCATCTGTCCCCTCCTTCCATCCATCCTCCGCCGTCCATCCGTCCGTCCATCCCTACCCACCCTGTCCCCAGCTCCCCGGGCGGGTGGGCACCAGCACCCACAGCCCCCCCAGGGTGGGCTCCCCCTGCCCCGGCCAGACCAGCGGTGTCCGGACGGGGGCTCCGCGGCCGGGCCGGGGGCACGGGTGGGGGGAGCGGATGGCGGCCCCTGAGTCAGTCCCGCGCCGCCCACGCCCCCTCCCACGAGTGCCGCCGCACCAGCTTGTGGCATTTCGCTCGCCGGAGACGGCGCCGCAAACACGCGCCGGTGCCAGCCGGTGCCGGTGCCGCCGCAGCCCGCGCGGCCACGCGTCCCCCCCCCACGCGCGGCACCGGCGTGGGGCCCGCTCGGGGCCGGTACGTCCCGCACCGCCGCCACTCGCACCGCCCCGGGCCGGGCAGAGGCGCGGCGGCACCACGGACAGCGCCGGGCCGGCACCACGAACAGCGCCGCGGTCCCGCGTGGATGTGCGGACCGCGGCCCCCCGCGCCCTCCCGGCGGATCGCTGGCCGCGGCACTCCCGGCCCCGCCGCACCCAGCCCGGGGGCAGCCCCCGCCAGGTCCCGCCGTCCATGGGGGCACCAAAGCCGGGCGCCGGGCCGGGGATGTCGTGGGACAAGAGGGAGGGACGGACGGACAGACGGGCAGACGGACTGACGGACGGACGGACGGACAGAGACCATCCTCCGTGTCCCGCGCTCACAGCTCCCCACGCGAGCCCCTCGTCCTTTCTCCGTGTGGGGAACCCATCACACCCCCTTGTTCCCACTGGGAGTCCCTCTTGTGAATTCCCGCAGGGCGTGTCCCCCGTGGGCGCCCGCGGCACGTTCCCCGCTGTCCCCGCCGTCCCCGCCGGGAGTCCCCGTGCCCACCCCTGTCCCGCCTGTGGCGGGCCGGCCCGGGAAGGGTTAAGCGGCGGGGCCGGCGCGGGGGGCGGAGCGGCCGCCCCGGGATAAGGCGCGGCGCGGGGAGGGCTCAGCCCCACGGAGCCGCGGGCAGCGCCGCGCCGAGCCCACCCGTGCCCGAGCCCGAGCCCACCCGTGCCATGCCCCGGGGCGGCGGCGGCTGCTGCTCCCGGCGGCGCGGCGGGGGCGAAGGGGGCGAGCAGCCCCCCCGGCACCGGCCATGACCCCGCGGGTGGGCAGCGCCTGAGCGGCCGCCCCGCCATGCGGCCCCCCACGGCTCGGGACCTGCCCCCAGGTAGGCGCGGGGTCGGGCGGGGGTCCCACGGATGTCGGGTGAACACTGGGGCGCCACCCGGAGACCTCGGTCCCGGCTCGGGGTGCCCCGCGGCGCCCGGGGTGCGGCTGCCCCGGGGTGCGTGGGGAGCCCCGGGGGCGCGGGGACCCCGGGGCCGCCCCGGACGGCGCGGCCCGGCGTGGGGGCGCAGTGTCAGGGCACCCCAGGTTGAGTCCCCCGCGACCCCCGGCTGCCTGGCGCGGGGGTGGCCCCCGACCCACGAGGTGCCTACTGCCAGCCCAGCCCGAAGTGTGGCTGTCTCATGACCCACGGGGCATCCGGTGCCACCCCGGGACCCCCAGCCCAGCGTGAGGGTGCCCCATGACACGTGGGTGCTCGGTGCCATCCCGGGCCCCCCAGGGCGGCGTGAGGGTGCCCCGCGAACCCCGGCGCACCCTGTGCAGCACCGGCGCGCATAGCCCGGCTTCTGGGCGCTCCACGATCCACGGGGTACCCGGTGCCACCCCAAGAGCCCCAGCCCGGAGTGTGGGTACCCCACGATCCCCAGCGGGGTGTGCCCCACGACCCAGGGGGTACGCGGTGCCACCCCCGGACCCCCAGCGCCGCGTGGAGACGCCCCGCGGTTCACAATGTGGGCACCGCCTGGGAGCCGGGAGTGCCCGGGTCACCCCGCGGGTGGGTGCCGCGGGTCTGTGGGGTACCCGCAAGTACCGGGGTGGGGGGGGGGTTGGCACCCGGTGGGGGGGAAGCTGAGAACCGGTGACTTCAGCTCCTAACTGAGTCAGCCCGCGGCGTGGGGGAGTGACAGATGGGACGCGGGTGGGGGGCGCACGCCGGCACGGGGCGCCGGGGGAGGGGGGCGGCGCTGAGCAGATGCGCCGGACGCCTCCGTGGGTGGGTGGGGGGTGGGTACCCCCCCAACTCGTGGAGCACCGGCAGAGGGGAAGGGAGGGAAGGGGGCGGTGGGACCCGTCGGTGCATCTCCGGTGTGACCTCCGGTGCACCGGAGGGTCCCGCCGCCCCCCTCCTTCCTCTCCCCTCCCCCGGTAGCGGCGACTGGGCGCATCCACGCATCCCCGGGCGTGGATCCAGGCCGCCGGGCTGAATTATGGATGAAGCTCTCGGGTTGCAGCCTGAGGGGGGGATGGACACGGGTGGGGGGGGGGGTGTGGAGAAGGGGGGGATGCTGAACACCCGGAGCGGCGGCGCGTGTCGTCAGCCCGCGCCCACGCGTGCCCCGCCCCACACGTGGCCGCGGCACGCGCGCACGTGGCACCGCCCCGTTTGGGGAGGGGGCACGGACCCCCCCCCAGACTGGGGTGGGGAGGGTCCCAGGGGTCTGTGACCCTGTGAGGGGTTCTGGTGGACCGTGGGGCGGGCATGGTCCCGCAGGAGTGTGGCCACGGCAGGGGGGGTCAGGGAGCTTTGGAGGTCCCTGGGGAGCACGGCCCCGGTAGCAGAAACAGCCCCAGGGGGTCCCAGGTGGACAACCGCTTTTTGGGGTGCCCAGCCTTGGTGCCGTGCAGCAGCATAGCCCTGGGGAGGGTCTCTGGGGAGCACAGTCCTATGGGCTGACGTGGGTCTGGGGGCTGCAAGGGGCTGTTGGGTGGTCATGACCTTGGAATTCTCCGAGGGGACTATGGTCCTAGGGATCTCCTAGGGGACCATGGCCGTGTGGGTGGGTATGGCCTTGGGGGGTCCTTGGGGAGGCATGGCCCTCAGGGGACTTCTGGGGACCATGGCCCTATGGGTGGGCACAGTCCCCCCATCTCGGAGTGGTGATGACCTTGGCATTCTCCTGGGGAACCATGGCCCTATGGAGCTGGTGTGGCTTTGGAGGGTTTCTAGGAGAGCCCAGCCCTAAGGGGTTGTCATGACCTTGGGGTTCTCCTGGGGAACCGTGGCCCTAAGGGTGGGTACAGTCCTGGGGGCCTCCTCGGGGTGCCCAACCCTATGGAATGCTCAGGACCTTGGGACTCTCCTAAGGAACCACGGCTCGATGGGGTGGGCACGGCCCTGGGCGTCTCCAAGAGGCATCCCTGGAGTGCCAGGGCCAGGCGGGTGGGCACGGCCTCGGAAGGCTCTGGGGGCTGCGGGGGGCGGGCGGCGCGGGGGTCGGGGAGGCGCGGTGCCCCGCGCTGACGCCCCGCTGTGCCCTCAGGCGGGCGCCCGGCGGCCCTGCTGCTGCTGGCGGCGCTGGTGTGGGTGCCCGGCGGGGCTCCCGCCTGCCCCGCGCTCTGCACCTGCTACGTCTCGCCGCCCACCGTCAGCTGCCAGGCCAACAACTTCTCCTCGGTGCCCGCGGGGCTCCCGCCCGGCGCCCGCCGCCTCTTCCTGCAGAACAACGTCATCGGGGCGCTGCGGGCGGGCACCTTCGGGCCCAGCACCGTCACCCTCTGGCTCTACTCCAACAACATCTCCTCCATCCAGCCGGGCACCTTCCGCCACCTGCCCGCCCTGGAGGAGCTCGACCTGGGTGACAACCCGCACCTCCGCGTCCTGGCCCCCGACACCTTCCACGGCCTCCACCGCCTCCAGGCCCTGCACCTGTACCGGTGCCGGCTGGCCAGCCTGCCCAGCGGCATCTTCCGCGGCCTCCGCAGCCTCCAGTACCTCTACCTGCAGGAGAACGGGCTGCTCTACCTCCAGGTGGGTGAGGTGGGGTGGTCCGCGATGCCTCCAGGGCACAGAGGCGGGACCGAGCAAAGTGACAACCCGTGGAGTGACAGGGTGTGGGAAAAGGTGATGCTGATGGGGCCAGGATGCAGGGCAGGGACAGGAGATGCTGAGGGAGCAGAGTGATGGCCATGGGGCAGGGCCATGGGTGACACCAGCGTGGCAAAGTCTTGCATGGTGCTCGTGAAGCAGGGACACAGGAGAGGGCGCTGGGTGATGCTGGCAGGACTAGGGCCCACGGCAGGGCTCTGTGGGGTCCACCCTGGTGGCTCTCCAGGTGATGCCCACCAGGCAGGGCCACAGAACAGCACCGTGGATCCCCACCCCACACCCACCCCTCTCCCATTTCCCGCAGGACGACCTCTTTGCCGACCTGGCCAACCTGAGCCATCTCTTCCTGCACGGCAACCGGCTGCGGGCGCTGTCGGAGGGCGTCTTCCGGGGGCTGTCGAGCCTGGACCGCCTGCTGCTGCACGCCAACCGGCTGGCAGCCATCCACCGCCGCGCCTTCGGGGGGCTGGCGCGCCTCACCATCCTCTACCTGTTCAACAACAGCCTGGTGGCCCTGCCCGGGGACCCGCTGGCAGCCCTGCCCTCGCTTCAGTTCCTGCGCCTCAACGCCAACCCCTGGGCCTGCGACTGCCGTGCGCGCCCGCTCTGGGCCTGGTTCCGCCGCACGCGTGTCTCCAGCTCGCCGGTGCCCTGCGCCAGCCCTCCGCACCGCCGCGGCACCGACCTGCGCCACCTCCGCCCCCGCGACTTCGACGCCTGCCCCGAGGACGACGACGAGGAGGAGGTGGAAGACGGCGACGGCGGCGGCGGCAATGGGGTGGCGGTGATGGGCACGCCGGGGCGGGCGCTGGGTCGCCCCGGCACCCTCCCGGCCGCACCGCCCTCCGCCTTCTACCGCGACGGGCTGCCCCCCCACGACCTGCGGGGACCCCAGCCCCGGCCGCCACCCCCGTCCCGTGACTCCCGCGGGCCCCCCGAGGACGCCAGCTGCCCCCATGACCCCTGTGCCCCCATGGCCGCTGCCGCGCCCCGCCGGCCCCCCGTCCTCCTGCCCCTCCTGGCTCTGATCCTGCCCCGACTCTGAGCCCCCCTCGGCGCCCCAGGGGGGTCCTGGCTCCTCGGGGTGCCCGTGCACCCCTTCTCCCCAGGGGAGGCCTCAAGAACTGTGGGGAACAGCCGGCGGGTGGGGGCCGCAGGATGCAGAAGGGGGTCCCCTCCCATCCTGAGCGGGAAAAACCCCCAACAGGAACCAAAAGGTGGGAAATTATTTATTAAAAATGGTCTTATTTTGGGAGAGCGGGGCCTGGCTGCTGTGGGTGGGCCACTGCCGTTCCAGGTCACCGCCTGCCGCTCCTGAAATATTGATGGGAGCGGCGGGTGGCAGGGCAGCGAGGCGTGCAGGGCGCGGGTGGGGGGGACGGATGGACAACCCCCGACGCGCGCCACACACCCAGTGCCACCGCGGGGCCGGTGACAGGCAGGCTCCTGTGACGCCGACACCCCGCACCCCTCGGAGGGTGCTGGCGGGTGTCACGGGAGCCGCAGGGTGCGGAGCCACCCCCACACCGTCACCCGCGCCCTGCACAGCCTGACCCACTTCCCGCAGGCGCTAGCACACAGATGGAGCACACGCTGCCGGGCTGTGGGCGCAGAGGGACACGGCCCGCCCCCTACCCTCGGTCCCTCTGGGTGTGTGTGACCCCCAGACTGCCCCTCGGCAGGTGTCCCTCACACAGCGTGGGGTGTCCCTCAGCGGGTGTAACTCCCTGGGTGTCCGTGTTCTCCGGGTGCCTTGTCCCCTCCAACTGTCCCCGGGGCTGTGTGGGGGTGTCCAACTGTGTGTGTGCAGACTGTCCCCACGTGGGTGTCCCCATGCCCCCTCCCCTGTGGTCTCTGCCTGTCCCCACGTAGTCCTCGCCCAGGCAGAGGTGTCCCTGGGTTGTCCCCACATGGTCCCATCTGTGTAGCCTCAGAAGGGGCTGGGTGTTCCTCTGAGGGTGTGTCCCTGTGAGCCCCTCCGGGGCTGTGTCCCTGTGCAGAGACACCCCCCCCCCCCGCTGTCCCCTCTGGTGACCCCCAGCACAGACAGACAGGGAGGGGCTGAGCCCTGTCCCACCCCACAGGGGATTACAAGGGGCTCAGCCCAGCTCTGCCTAATCCAGGGGATTACATGGGCTGGGCCAAGCAGTGGGGGGGGGGCACCCCTGGGTGCCCCCCACAAGGACACGGCACGTCGCAGCTGGGGACAGCAAGGGGGGCTCCCAGCAGCAACCACGGGCACCACGTACCCCAAAATACGGCCACAGGGTGGGTTTGGGGGGCGAGGGGAGCACAGCAGACGCCCCAGGTTTATTGGGGTGCGGGTGGGGGCTCAGGCGGTGCCGGTGCCTTGCTGCATTCGCTTGAGCAGCTCCTCGTCCTGCAGCGACAGCTCCGTCAGCTTCTTGCCCATCCGCTCGTGCACTTCCAGGTACTTGGCCACGCAGCGGTCCAGGCACACGCATTCCCCTTTGGACAGCTCCGATTCCTTGTAGTAGGGGGGGACGCACTTGCGGTGGCACGCCTGGGTCATCCTGCACGAACCGCACCGCGCCTGAGCCCCGCGCCACCCGGGACACGGCCCCGCATCGCCACCCCTGCACCCCAATATCTTCTAAACCCCGCCATCACCACCCCCGGGTCCCAGCCCCGCACCTCAGCAGCCCCCGTACCCCCCGTTATTGCCATCCCCGGCACTCCGAGCCTTTGCACGTCTACACCTCCTGTACCCCAGCATCACCGACCGGGACCCCGGCCTCTGCACCCCAACAAGCCCAGTATCCCCCGTCATCGCCAACCGGGCACCCCTAGGACCCCCCACCGTCCCCCATCCTCAGGCATCTCCGCTTCCCCCACCCCATTTCCCGGGTGTCTCTTAGGACCCTCCCGCACGCCTCTACAACCCTAGCACCCCAGGGTCCCCCAGTGCTTCTGACAGCCTCTAGTGTCTCCCAAGCCGACAGCCCCCGGTACCCCAGCACCCCCAATGCCCTCTCCCGGCGGGCCGCACCGATTGTACATGTCGGCCATCATCTCAACCTCCAGTTCGGCCGCCAGCTGCTGAGCCCGCAGCGGATCCATGGCGGCCAGCACCGGCCCCGCTCAGTCCCGGTCCCGATCACGGTCCCTCTGGGCCCGACCCCGCTCGGATCCGCCCCGTCGGACCCCCACGGTCCCTCTCGGTTCGGGACCCGGCGGCGGCTCCCTGCAGGAACCACGTGGGCGCCGCGCTTCCGCCTACCCGCGCAGCGGCCCCGCCCCTCCGCGGCGCTAACCAATCGTGTTCAGGCAGAGGCGGGACCAGAGGTGCGCCTCTGTCGCTGATTGGTGGCAACAAAGGGGCGTGGCATCGGCGTCCTGGCGGCGGGAGGGGAGCGGCAGGGCGCGCGCTCTGCCCGGCCTTTGCCCAGCGGGGGGCGTGGTCAGGACAAGGGGGCGCGGTCAGATCGGAGGGGGCGTGGCCATGGCCGCGACCCGGGCACGGCCGGGGGGCTTCGGGTCTGCCCCTCTCGGTCTCCCCCTCCGTGTCCCCTGTTCCTCGTGTCCCTGGGTCCTCCTGTGTCCCGCCGTCCTGCCCGGACTATCCCCGCGTGACCTCTATCTCCACGCGTCTGTGCCCCCATTGCCCCCCGGGAATCTGTTCCCCCTGCGCTCCCCACGTCCCCCACGCCCCTCATGTGCCCGTGTCCCCTCTGTGTCCCCCGTACACCCCCGCGTGTCTGTGTTCCGCACCTCGCCCGTGTGCCTGTGACCCCCAAGTCTCCCTGTCCCTGCCCAGGCTGCCCGTGTCCCCTGTGCCCCTCGGGTCGCACGGCACGGGTTCGGTCTCGCCTCCCTGGGCTGCTTCGGGGTGTCGCCGCTGTCCGGGCGGGGCTGTCGGGGTGTTTCTCCTCCCCAGCCATTCCCGAGTGTCCGGTCCGGCCCCACGCGTGCCCCGCGGGTGGGCGGTGAGTGAAGGCGGCACCTGCCCCCGCCGGGTAAAAATAGCAGCGGGCGGGGGGGCTGGAGCGCGGCAGGGGCAGCGGAGCGGGAGCAGCCGGAGGGTACGGGGCGAGGGGCTCCGGGCGAACGGGGACAACGGGGCTACGCGGGGCGGGGGTGTTACCGAGAGCGGTCGGGAGGGTGCGGGCTGGGGAGCACCGGGGAGGAGAACCGGGAGGCAGCAAGGGAGACCGGGAAGGGGTTATGAGGGGCGACAGTGGGAACTGGAGAGCCGGGAGAAGACACGTGGGGCCGGGAGAGGGACATGGCGGTGCCGGGATGGGATATGGGTGGTCGGGAGGGGACATGGCGGGGACAGGAGGCGGCACAGGGGTGCTGACATAGGGGCATGGGGGGGAGGGAAAGTGGGGCTGGAGGGCAATGGGAAGGTTGGTTCGGGGTTTGGGGGGCTGCAGAAGAACGCGAAGGGACCGGGCTGTGCTGTTGCGTTGTCGGGATGGGGCATGGGGGAGCCGGCATTAGGCAACTGGGGTGCCCAGAGTGGGAATGCCGAGGCTGGAGGAGGGCATGCGGACAGGGGCAGGAGCGGGGTTGGCCGCTCTGGGGGGTTATGGGGGGCATGGGCAAGCTCACGGCGTCATCGGGAGTGACAGCCCTATACCCCTGCAGCAGTGACCGCAGCAACATGGAGGCCCTGGGAGCCGCTGAAACCCCCACCTCGGACACCCCCACTTCGGAAACCCCCACCTCCGACACCCCTACCCCTGGCAGCCCTACCTCAGACACCCCCACTTCTGAAACCCCCACTGCGAGCACCCCCACCCCCGGCACCCCCACCCCCGGCACCCCCACCTCGGGCACCCCGACCCCCGGCACCCCCACCCCCGGCACCCCCACCCCGGACACCCCCTCTGACCCCGCCGCTGGGCCGGGGGCGGGCAGTGGGGAGGCGACGACTCCCCAGGGTGGGGAGGAAGCTCGGGAAGCGGGGGGCCATGGCGGGGACACGGGGGGCGATGGCGGGGACACGGGGGGCGATGCGGGAGACACGAAGGGTGAAGGGGAGGATACGGGGGGCTCAGGAGGGTGCACGGGGGAAGAGGCTGCCGAGGATGCCGGGGCAGAAGCACCCAGAGGTGCCGGGGGAGATGCCGAGGAGGCCGGGCATGGTGGTGGCGATGCCGAGGCAGGGACAGCCGGGGGCACCGGAGGGGGCACCGAGGAGGGTACCGGGGGAGAAGCCACGCCGGCAGCAGCGGGCAACACCCGGCGCCGACAGGTGAGGAGGGGTTGGAAGTGGTGACACAGCCAGCGCAGGAGGCAATGAGGAGGGCAGCTGCGGTACGGATGGGGCCAGGGGTGTCTTTACTGGGGCAGTGTGAGAGTGCCAGGGCCAGGATGACAGTGCCAGGGACATTGTGTGAGTGACACTGCCCGTGCTGGCAGTGCCACCCTGCCTGTTGCTTACAGGAACCCACTTGGCTTCAGGATGAGGACGACGAGCTGTGGCCTGAGTTTCCACCTAGCTCGTCCCCAGAGGGAGCCACCAGCCCCACGTCCCCCACATCCCCCACATCTCCCACGTCCCCTATGTCCCCCATATCCCCCACATCTCCTACATCCCCTGTGTCCCCCACGTCCCCTCTGTCCCCGGCATCTCCCACAGGTAAGAGCCATTTGGACTACAGCACCCGAGTGTCCTGGGGTCACTGCTGCCCCACAGTGTCCATCCTCCCCACGGGAAAGGACCTTGAGCCCCAGGGGTGCCCAGAAGGGGTGTGGGTGCCCTCTTCTACCCCTCTGACCCCCTCCTCTCTCCTTGCAGCTGCCACCACTGAGGACGCAGGGGGCAGCAAGAGGTGTGTCCTCGCAGCTGGCACCGCAGTACCCAGCACTGGGATGGCACCCCACAGCCCCCTGCTCATGGCTGTCCCACCCGCGTGTGCTTGCAGGGCTGCTCCAGCCGGGGGGGCACGGGACAAGGGAGTCCCCGGTTCGGCGGGACAGCGGCTGAGGCTGGAGGGGGCCGGGGGACGGCCACGAGTGGGGGCCCGGGCACAGGGGCGCTCTGCCATCCTGGAGAAATTTGGAGGGTGAGGGGGGCCTGGCCCCATGGGGGGAACTGGGGTGGGGGGCAGGAGGGGCATTGAGGGAACGGGGCACACGGGGGATTGGGGGGCTATAGGACAGCCAGGGATAGTGGGATGGGTGGGTCATGGAGCAGTGGGGGTGGAAGGTCATGAGGCATTGGGAAGTACAGGGGAAATTGTGGAGCATGGTAGGGGCATGGGACAGTGGGGGTATTGGGGGCCACAGGGCAATGGAGGCATAGGGGAACTGGGTGTCTGTGGGGCAACAGTGGTACTGGGGGGACATGGGGCAATGAGGGAGGGTATGTGACAGAGGGGATATTGGGGGTATGGGGCAATGAGGGGTACAGGGAGGAATTGGGGGTCCACAGGACAGTGTGAGGGGGTGGGTCAGGTGGGGCTGTGAGATCGTGGGGCATTGGGTGCCCAGAGCCGCGGGGCAGTGGGGTCACAGAGGGGCTGGGGGTCCCTATGAGGGACGGTGGGGTGTGGGGATCCCACAGCCCAGGTCCCCCCAGGGCTGCCAAGGGCCCAGCCCCACACCTGCGGCGTTCAGGGGGTGCCGCCACGGTCAAGACGATGCTGCTGGAGTGGTGCCGCGCCCGCACCCGTGGGTACGAGGTGAGTGCAGGTTTGGGGGGTGGCGGGAGGCTCCGGTGGGGGCTCTGGGGGTGGCCTGACCCTGGTGTCTGCGCAGCACGTGGACGTGCAAAACTTCTCGGGGAGCTGGGGCAGCGGTCTGGCCTTCTGCGCCCTCCTGCACAGCTTCTTCCCCGATGCCTTTGACTTTTCCGCCCTGGAGCCCAACGCCCGCCGGGAGAACTTCGCCCTGGCCTTCGCCACTGCCGAGTGCGTGAGAGCAGCCCCGGCTCCTCGGTGCCCCCGGCCACCCCAGGCCCCGGTGACCGCTGTGTCCCTTCCCGTAGGGAGCGGGCGGGCTGTGCCCCGCTGCTGGAGGTGGAGGACATGGTGCGGCTGCCGGTGCCTGATGCCAAGTGCGTGTACACGTATGTGCAGGAGCTGTACCGCTGCCTGGTGGCCAAGGGGCTCGTCAAGACCAAGAAGCGCTGAGAGCGCCCCCCACAGCCCCCCACCTGTGCCATCCCCTTCTTTGTCCCCTGCTCTGCCCCCCAGCAGTAAAGGCCATGGTGCCAGGCGGCGGTGACTTCGTCTCTGGAGGGAGGAATGCTGGCACCACGTGAGTGTCTGGGCATTGTCACCAGGTTGGGTTCACAACCCTGGCTGGCTCTGCCACCAGGAGGGTGACATCCCTGAGGGTTGGCAGGCGTGGGGCAGCAACTCTTGGAGCTCCCCACCCTCCCAGAGGAGGAGGCTCCCACCACCCGCAGCCAGAGCAGGTGATGGAGAGAATTTATTGCCTTATGTGTGGGGGTCGGGGCGCGGCTCGGCGTGGAGCCGGGTGTGTTCCTGTGCCCGGCGCCGGAACTCCTCGGGGCGCTCCTGCAGCTCCCGGGCCACGTCCGGCCGCAGCATCCGCTGGGGGTCTGGGCTGTCCAGCTGCAGCAGCAGGTCCTGGAGCACTGCGGGAGCAGGGGGGTCAGAGGGGCACCCGCAGCACCGTGCCCCTGTCCCCGCGGTGCCCACCTTGCACGGCGCGGGTGGTGGGCTCCCAGTGCTCGCGGGTGGTGAGGGGCTGGCAGACGCGGCCCTCGAAGTCCACGCTGGGGTGGTAGATGGGGGTGCGGAGGGTGACGCAGGGGGGCTCCAGCGGATGGTGGGGGGAGAAGGTGAGCTCGAAGCGGAAGGCGCCCGTGTTGTATGGGAGGTTGTTCTGCCGGAATATGGCCAGCACCTCAGCCCCCTCTGCCACAGCGTCCATGGCGGAGGGGCCCCTGCCCAGCCCTGATACCCAGTGCCCCCCGTAGAGGCTTCCCCGACCCAGCCCGAGGCCCTCAGGAGGGGAACCTTCATCCAGTGTGCCCAGCCCAAGGCCCGCAGTGTCCTCAGAGGGCCCCTCCCCAATTCTGTCCTGAGAGGGACCCTCACTCAGTAAGACAGCCCCAGCCCCAAGGGTCACCCCCAGTCCCTCCCATGTCCCCAGGGGCGCATCCTTCCTACAAGCCCGCATGTCCCCCCCATGCACAGGAGATCCCGACAGCCCGCCGCTCCCCAGGACTCCCCGCATCCCCCCGTGCCCCCACGTCCCCCCCTGGCCTCTCTCCACGCACGGGCAGCAGGAGCCCCCCCCAGCGCCGCACGTTCCCGTTCAGCGGCCGCACGTCGCGGGCCCCCTCCCAGCGCCGCGCCTCCTCCAGCTCCTGCGGGGAAGGGGTGGGGCAGTGTGGGGGGGCCGGTCGGGACCCGCCCCTTAGGGCGGAGGTGTGTCCCGAGCGACCCCTCCATAGGGTAATCCTCCAGCTGGGGCACTCTCTGGGCAGGATCACCTGCGGGCCGCGCCTTAATGGGCAGGGTTTAATTACGGGGCACACCTTTATGGACGGGGCCGACATCCTCGGCACACCCCTGGGCGGGGCCGCCCCGCCGGGGAAACGAAACCGAAACGTGCAGGGGAATTTGTTATCCCTGCACCGGAGACCCTCCACCCCGGTACTGCTTCCCTCGCACCCCGGCACCGGGACTCCCTCACCGCGCACTGACATCCCCCAGCACTGCCTCTCCCCAGGACCGGAACCCCCTCACCGAGTACTGACATCCCCCAGCACCGCTTCTCCCGCACCCCAGTACCGGTATCCCCGCACTGGCACTAACACTCCCCAGAACCCCCTTTGGCACCCCGGTACCGGGAGCCCCGCACCGCGAGCTCGGTTTCCCCCGTCCCCCGCTCCGGTGCGAGCACCAGGATCCCCGCGCCGGTACCGCGGAGTCCTGGTCCTGTCCCGGTGCCCACCTTGGCGATCCGCCCGGCCATGGTGATCCGTGCCCGGTGCCACGGGGATGGGCTCCGTGGGGTCACGCCTCTGGGCGGGCAGGACGAGGTCTCCGGCCGCGCCCCCGGCAGGGGTGGGTGGGGACAGATGGGCCTGGGGCCGCCGGCGACCCCCGTCAGCGGTGGGTGACAGAAAGCCGGCACTCCGCGCAGAGGGTGCCTGACAGGAGCAAAACAGGACGAGGGGTCTTTTCCAGGCTGCCTCCGCACCGCCCTGCCCGTCCCCCACGGCTGCCCCCGCACCACTGGCCGTGTCCCGGCTGATTTACGGGAACCTCCTTAATTTTTAACCAGGCACGGTCGGACCCGGCCAGATCCCCCGGCGCCCGCTGGACACGCAGGGACCGATCCATCGGGCATCCAGGTGGGCCCGCGGTGCTGCCTCCTCCCACCCCTCACAGCCGGTCCCCTGGGGGGAACGGAGCGAGGGCACCCCGGGGTGGGGCGGCACGGGTGGGGATACGTGGGGTGCAGGGTGCCGGGGTGAGGGTGCTGGGTGTCTGTCCTGCCCTTGACCTGTGCCCTCCCAGCAGCATGCCCACCAAGACACTCTGGCTGCCTCTGGCGTGGCTAGTGGCCACAGCCACGGTCACTGTCACCCCGGTAAGTGTGGCCCGGGGACACGGGCTCCCTGTGCCGGCACCCCTTTATACCCTCTCACCTGAGTCTCCCAGCCGGGTGCCCCATGCCCCTCTCATGCAAGTCCCTGTGCCCAGGTGCTTAGTCTGGAAGCCTCTCCCAGCTGGATGACACTGCTCAGAGAGCCCACAACGCCACCTGTGCCGCCTGTTCGTACCCCCGCTCCCTCGCAGGACGTGGAGGGTCCTGTTCTGCCCGTGCCCACCCCCAGCGCCCTCCCCGAGGGGCTGCCTGGCTGGGGTGTCACAGGTGCCCCCAGCCCCACAGCCCCACAGGGAGCACCGGAGGAGCTGGACACTGCAGCTGGACACAACGGGAGCACAGTAGCGCCCACCGCTGGCACCAGCGCCCCGCCGTGCCCTGGGGACGAGGAGCCGACCGACACCTGCGGGAAGCCCACGGAGGAGCAGCGAGCTGCCGTGGCCGAGGCTCTGGTCACATTTGCCCTCCGCTTCTACCAGCGCATGGCAGAGGCTGCCCAGCCCGACGCCAACCTGCTCTTCTCCCCCATCAACATCGCCGTGGGGCTCTCGCACCTTCTGCTGGGTGAGGGGCTGCCCGTGGGCACCGACACCGCCGTGTCACCGCTGTCCCAGCCGGGGCACCTCGCTGAGCTTCCCCTGTGCCTGCAGGAGCCCGCGGAGAGACCCAGGAGCGACTGGCCGCCCTCCTGGCGTACCCGCCGGGGCTGGACTGCGTGCACGGCGCCCTGCAGCAGCTGGCCAGCGCTCCAGGCCTCTTCTCGGCCGCCCAGATCTTCCACCACCCAGGTGAGGCGGGCGCCGGTGGGGCGCGGCTGCCGGCTGAGCGCCCGGCCTGACACCGGGACCGCGCCGCCCCGCAGATCTGCACCTCCGGCCGCGCTTCCTCAACGACTCCCTGCGCTTCTACGGCGCCCGTCCGTATGCCCTGAGCGGCAACGAGAGCCTGGACCTGCAGGACATCAACGCCTGGGTGCGGGAGGCCAGCAAGGGGCTGCTGCCCTCGCTGCTCTCCGCGCTGCCCCCCGAGCCCAGCCTGCTGCTGCTCAGCGCCGTCCACCTGCGCGGTACGGCCCCGCCGCCGGGCATCCGCCGGGCATCTACCGGACATCCACCGGGCGTGGGGTGTGGGGCTGAGGCCGCCCCGTGCGGGCCCCCGCTGCCCCCCGCCCCCAGCCGCGGTGCCGTGTCCCCACAGCCGCCTGGCGCACGCCGCTGGACCGTAAGAAGACGGTGCTGCTGCCGTTCCTGCGGCCCGGGCACCCCCCGCGCATGGTGCCCACCATGACCAGCGCCAAGTACCCGGTGGCCTCCTTCAGTGACTCCCGCCTGCAGGTCCAGGTAGCCCTTGGCCGTGACCGGCCGCCAGGTGCTGGGGGTCTGGGGGGTCACTGCTGGGGGGATAAGGGTGTGATGTCACCCCGGTGGCACTAAGGAGGAATGCCAGGCTGTGACATAACTCCTGCGGCACTCCGGGAGGATGCCAGGCTGATCTCACTCCCCTGGCACTGAAAGGGGAACAGGCTGTGACCTCGCTCCCCTGGGACCTTGAGGGATGCCAGGCTGGCACCTCCCTGGTGGCGCTGTGGGGGTGCCAGTCCATGGGGTCCCCGCAGTGGCCCTTAGGTGGGGGTCTGCCCCACAGGTGGGGCGGCTGGAGCTGAATGGGGGGCTGAGCCTCGTGGTGTTGATGCCACGGGGGCCCCTGGAGCCTCTAGAGACCCTGGAGCGGGCGCTGGACCCCACCACCTTCCTGGCGCTGCTGCGGCGGGCGGCCCGCACCCCGCCCCGGGCCACCGCGCTGTCCCTGCCCCGCCTGCGCCTCGACCTCGCCCTGGACGTGGTGGCTGTGGTCCACGACATGGGTAAGGACACCTCTGATGGCACCACAGGGGCTGGGTGGGCTGTGGGGTCACATCACTCCCTGTGCCGTGGTGTTACTCCCCGCAGGATGTCACGGGCCCCTCCCCTGCGGGTCACTTTCCCCAGGGTCCCCGAAGACCACGATGTCCTTGGGATCCCTTTACCAAGGGTATCCCCTAGGTATCCCCTGGGGTCCTCAGGTCCTCCTGAGTCCTCCCCACACTCACGTGTCCCTGGTGTCCCCTCTGTCCCCAGTGCCCCGGATGTGCCCTGCTCCCCCCAGCACCCCTAATGTCCCCTTACATCCCAGTGTTCCCAAATTATCCCTGCTGCCTCTCATGTCCCCAGCGGCCCAAAAGTCCTCCGTCTCCCCAGTGTTCCCCGTATCTCTGAGTGTCCCCTGGCGCCCCCCAGTGTCCCCGTAGTGTCCCGGTTGTCTCCTCTATCCCCACTGTGTGTCCCTGCGTCTCCACGTCCCTGTCCCTCTGGTTTTCTCTGGATCCCTTGTGTCCCTGGGTCCCCTCGGTGTTTCCTCCGTCCCTGGTGTCCCCTGAGCCCCCGCTGCCCCGGTGTCCCCGTGTGCTGCGGGAGTGGCGCTGATGCCGGGTGCCGCAGATTTCGGGCTGTTCCTGGACGCGGAGCTGTGCGGGCTGGCGCGGGGCCCGGCCGCGGTGGACACGGCGCAGCACCGGGCGGTGCTGGCACTGGACGAGGCCGGCGTGGAGGCGGCGGCGGCCATGGCCACCTCGGTGGCGCGCTCGGCCCTGGTGCTGGAGGCCCTGCGCCCCTTCCTCTTCGTCCTCTGGCACGACACCGGCGACTTCCCCGTCTTCATGGGCCGTCTCAGCGATCCCCAGCCCTGACTCTGTCCCTCCTGTCCCTGTCATCCCTCCTCCCATCCCTCCATCCTTCCCTCCCGCCTTCTCCTCTCTCTCCTCCCTCCATCCCTGCCTCCTTCTCTCTCTGCTCCACTCCTTTCTCTCTCCTTTACCCCTTTCCTCTCTCTCTCCTCCCATCCCTCCTTCCCTTGTCCCTCCTCCCTCCCTCCAGCCCTTCCTCCCTCAGTCCTTCTCCTCTCTGCATCCCTTGTCCCTCCTTCTTCCTCTCCTCTCCTCCCTCCCATCTTCCTCCTTTCCCTTCCATCTCCTCATCCTTCACACGCCCCAACTCCCCAGGGCACCAGGAGGTCCCTGCTCCTCCCGTGCCTCAGTTTCCCAACCAGCTCGGGGTCCCAATAAACGCATCAACCACCTCCCGTCTCCTGCGGGTGAGGAGGGGAAGAGACAGGCTGGGGCCACCAGGGACCCGCACTCTGTGCCAGGCTGTGTGCCAGGCTCAGCCGGGGGTGGTGGCAGCGCTGGAGGCAAGTGACAACCAGCACCTTCCTAAAAAAAAAAAGCCTTTATTGCCCTAGAAAAGCCCCCCAACCTCCGCGGCTGGTGCCACCCAGGGGGCACCGGGGGGCACAGGGAAGGTGCCAAGGAGGGGGTCACCCAGCGCGCCCCCTACGTGCCCCCCAGTCCCAGCTGCGCGCCCGCGTCAGTCCCAGCCGTTCTCCTTCACCATGTGCGACATCTCGATGATGAACTTCCCCTCCTTGTACTTCTGGCTGCTCTCGAATGCCTGTTCCTGGGGGGGGACACAGTGTCAGCCCCCCCATGCCCCGAGGGGCGCTGCCTTCCCCAGAGTTTGGGGGTGTCCACAGCAAAGGTTTGGGGTGCCCAGGCAAGGCTTGGAGTGCCGGGGGGATGCCCGTGGAAGGGGCTGGAATGCCCAGACAGGGGTTGGGGCTCCCGGGCAGTGCCTGTAGCAGGTGGGGGGCACTCACGTATTTCCAGCCCAGGGTGGTCTTGCAGCTCTGGCAGAAGATGTCGGCCACCGAGTGCAGCCCCGTCAGCAGCAGCCGCTGCTCAGCCGGGCCGCACCCCACGTTCACCCTGCACCGAGAGTGGGGTGTCCCACAGGCTCGGCACACCCAGCCCGGGGACCCCCGGGGCTCCCCCTCCCGACTGCCATTCCCGGTGTCCCCAGTACTCACACGGAGTTGAACAGGTAGGCACGGCCATGGCTGCCCTGGAAGGACTGTGGGGACACGGCGAGTGTCACTGGTGGGTTCCCCACGCCCCCCGGCACCCCTCCCTCCATGCCCTACTCCCATCCCGCTGCATTGCCACCGTGCAGCACACCAGCCTGGGGACACCGCAGGGGGACACCTGCCAACTCGGGGACACTGAGGGGGAGACGGTCACCTCCACGGGAACACCGTACGGGTCACCTGCCACCCCCAGGACTTCACGTCGTGGGGGAGGATGCTTCCTGCCTTCAGGCGATGCTGGCCATCGTGGGAATGTCCTCATCTCGGGACACCACAGGGGGACACTTGGCGCGCCAGGGCCACCATGGGGAGAAACTCAACACTCTGGGGACGCGGCGGAGGAACACCCGTTGTCCCAGCCCGCCCTTGGGACAGGGCAAAAGGGACCCCCACTGTCCCTGCGCACGAGGGTCAGCCCCCATCCAGCCCGGGAGTGGCGGTGGCACCTTGGAGATGAGCTCCTCGTGGCGGGCCAGGTGCGCCCGGCAGTGGACGCAGCTGTAGGTGCGGTGGGAGCGCGGCAGGTAACTGCGGAAGGTGCGCGGGGGCAGGCGGGCGGCCGGGGGCAGGCGGCGGCGGGCCGGGGGCGGCATGGCCGGGGGCAGCGCCCCGGGGGGCACCGCGCAGCCCCCGCACAGCCGCTCGCAGGGGAAGCAGCGCAGCAGCGCGCCCAGAGCCGCCGTCCCGCCCGGCCGGGCTCGGGGGGCTCCGCCGGGGTCCCCCGGCAGAGGGAGGTCGAAAAGGGGGGCGGCCTGCGAGGGGGGAAGGGGGACGGTGAGGGAAGACCCTCTCCTCAGTGTCCCAGGTGTGGGCGCTCCGCGTCCTGAGCCGGCTGAGACCGGACGGTTCATCGCAGGAGTGACGGGCAGCGGGGACACCGGGGGGGGCCGAGAGACTGGGGGAGGCGGGGGGCGTCCCAAGCTAGGTCTGGGGTCTCTTCGCGAAGCGTCTGGGAGTCCCTGGGGAGTGGGGGGTCCCCGAGGAGACGATGGGCGTCCTGAGGGGGAAAACTGCGGGTGCCAAGAGGGGGGGAATAGGGAACCGGAGGAAGGATGACGGGGGTGCCGAGGGGGAGATGATGGGGGTCCTCACGGGGGTTGATGAAGGTTCCAAAGTGCCATGATGGGGTCCCAAGGGGGGGTCCCAAGTGGGTACCGGGAGAGATGACGGGGGTCCCCGGGAGGCCCGAGGGTGCTGTGGGCGGATATTTGCGGTCGCGGTGAAGGAGGACAGGGGTATCGCCGTGGGGGGGCAATGTCAGGAGCGCTGGGGGACACGACGGGGGCTCGGTGGGGCTTTGGGGGTCTCTGGGGGAAACGATGGGGGGGTACCGGGTTCCGTGGGTTCCCGCGGCCCGGGGCCGCTCACCGCCCGCCGCTGTCCCCGCTGCCGCCGCTGCCGCTGTCCCCGCTGTCCCCGGAGCGGGCGCGGGGGGGCCCTGCGTGCCCGGGAGCCGCATCACGGCACCGTGACTCATCCCGCGGCCGTGACGTCACCACCCGCCACCGCCGCCGTGACGTCACCCCCCTCCGACGTCAGCCCGGCCGCCGGGGATGCGCTGCGTCCGCCGGGGCACTTCTCGGCCTCTCATGTCCCCCCACGTCCCCACGACTACCCTGGCCCCCCGTGTCCTCCGTGTCCCCCCGTGTCCCTTGTGTCCCCCTTGTCCCTCAATGTCCCCGTGTTCTGCCTTGTCCCCAGTGTCCCTCCGCGTGTCCGTGTCCCCCCGTCCCCTCATGTCCCCCGTGTCACCCCTGTGAGATGTACACCGGGCGGGGGGGGGCGGCGCGGGACTGCGTGTAGATATCGTGCGAACGTCATGCAAACGAGCCCGGGACTCATCCCGAGGGATCGGGGCGGGGGGAGAGAGGGAGCCCCACTGTAACAAAATGCAAACTAGAGGAGGGGCCGCGGGCGCTATGCAAATGAGATGGAAACGAGCCGCAGGAACCGGATAAGACACACCCCCCGTGACGCAGCTCCCACGTGACCAAGGCCACCCCGCTCCGTCTCGCCGCTCTGACGTCACTTCCGTCGCGGCCGCGGCGGGCGGGGGGCACCGGGCCCGGGACCCCCGCGTCACCGTTATGGCGGACGATGGCGGCGAGGAGAAGAAGCAGGTGGCCAAGTTCGAGCTGGAGCGGGAGACGGAGCTGCGGTTCGAGGTGGAGGCGGCGCAGACGGTGCAGCTGGAGCTGCTGACCGGCATGGCCGAGGTGTTCGGCACCGAGCTCACCCGCAACAAGAAGTTCACGTTCGACGCGGGCGCCAAAGTGGCCGTGTTCACGTGGCACGGCTGTACCGTGCAGCTCAGCGGCCGCACCGAGGTGGCCTACGTGTCGCGGGACACGCCGATGCTGCTCTACCTGAACACGCACACGGCGCTGGAGCAGATGCGGCGCCAGGCCGAGCGGGAGGACGAACGCGGGCCCCGCGTCATGGTGGTGGGCCCCACCGACGTGGGCAAGACCACCGTGTGCCGCCTGCTGCTCAACTACGCCGTGCGCCTGGGCCGCCGGCCCACCTTCGTGGAGCTGGACGTGGGGCAGGGCTCGGTGTCCATCCCCGGCACCATGGGCGCGCTGTACATCGAGCGCCCGGCCGACGTAGAGGAGGGCTTCTCCCTGCAGGCCCCCCTTGTCTACCACTTCGGCTCCACCACGCCCGGCACCAACATCAAGCTCTACAACAAGGTGAGCACGGGGGGCTCGCCCCGGGTTGGATCTCTGGCCTCGGAGTTCCCCAGGCTTTCCCCCCACTGCACACTGCGGGGTCTCTGAATTCCCGGGGTGCTCCCACTGCTGCTGTTTGGGGACAGCACAACGCGTTTTAAAAAGAGCTGCAGCCTCGTGCACAGCCAGTCACCCCTTGTCACCTATTGGATCAGGGTGGGAAGGGAGTCCAGAGGAGGACATGGGTTGATTAAGGGAAGTGGAGTACCTCCCCTATGGAGACAGGCTGGGAGAGGTGGGGCAATTCAGCCTGGAGAAATAAAATCTGTGCGCTAACCTCAGAGCAGCCTTTTCCATGCTGAGGGGCTACCGCGAAGCCAGAGAGGGATTCTTCTCTGGATACAGAGTGATAGGATGGGGTTGAATGGGGTTCACAGTGACAGGAGAAATTTAGGCTGGATATTGGGAAAATACTCTTTTACTGTGAGGACAGTGAGGCCCTTCAGGGTTGTCTAGAGAGGCTGTGGATGCCCCATCCTTGGAAGAGCCCAAGGCCAGGTTGGATGGGGCTTGGAGGAATCTGGGCTGGTGGAAGGTGTCCCTGGCATAGGGAACTGGATGGGGTCTAAGGTCTGTTCCAACCCAGACCGTTCTACAGTTCCACAATTTTGCCCTGGGTGGCCACACAGAATCGAGGCCTTGAGGGTTCTGAAGGGGCTGGGGACAGCGCTGGGCAGAGCATGGGGACACGGGTGCCTCTGTGTGACCCCTCCTCCCGCAGATCACCTCATGCCTGGCCGACGTCTTCAACCAGCGGTGCGAGGTGAACCGGCGGGCGTCGGTGAGCGGCTGCGTCATCAACACCTGCGGCTGGGTCAAGAGCTCGGGCTACCAGGCGCTGGTGCACGCCGCCTCCGCCTTCGAGGTGGACGTGGTGGTGGTGCTGGACCAGGAGCGCCTCTACAACGAGCTCAAGCGGGACCTGCCCCACTTTGTGCGCACCGTGCTGCTGCCCAAGTCCGGTGGCGTGGTGGAGCGCTCCAAGGACTTCCGCCGGGAATGCCGGGACGAGCGCATCCGTGAGTACTTCTACGGCTTCCGCGGCTGCTTCTACCCTCACGCCTTTGATGTCAAGTTCTCCGACGTCAAGATCTACAAGGTGGGTGCGCCCACCATCCCGGACTCGTGCCTGCCACTGGGAATGTCACAGGAGGACAACCAGCTGAAGCTGGTGCCGGTGACACCGGGGCGGGACATGGTGCACCACCTGCTGAGCGTCAGCACCGCCGACAGCCCCGATGACAACATCTCCGAGACCAGCGTGGCCGGCTTCATCGTGGTCACTGGCGTGGACCTGGAGCGCCAGGTCTTTACCGTGCTGTCCCCGGCTCCACGCCCGCTCCCCAAGAATTTCCTGCTCATCATGGACATTCGCTTCATGGACCTCAAGTAGGGGAAGGGTGGGATGTGCCCCGCGCCTCCTCCTCTTCCTCCCCCTCCTGTGCCCCCTCCTCATTCCCCCAGCGCGGTGTGACGCTGGTGCAGCGCCGATCCTTTGGTTTTATACTTTTTTGTACAGTTTGATATTAAATCTGGAAGCTTTTGCCGCTGGTGAGCGTCTGCTGAGGGTGGGGGGTTCCCGAGAGGAGCGGGGATTGCCGGCCCCGGGCTCCCCCCGCGCCCGGAGTGTGCAGCGCCCGCTCCCGGCCGTCCTCCATTCGTCCCCTCCAGCCCCCGGTGTGGTACGTTCCGCGCATGCGCCGAGCCTCCGGCTGTGGCCCCGCCCTCCGCGGCGGGAGGACGCCCGCCCGCTCCGCGGCCTTGCGCATGCGCGCCGCCGCTCCCGGGGCGGGCCCGCGGGAGGCGGCCAATGGAGGCGCGCGGGGGGGCGCGGTGCGCACGCGCGCGCGTGACGTCCCGCCCGCCGCAGCCGCCGCCGCCGTCCGAGCCCGGAGCCGCCGCCGCGCGCGGCCTCCTGCCGGTGAGTCACGTGGGCCGCGCCGCCCCGCCGGGACCCCGCCGCTCCGGCACCGCCGCCGCCTCCCCGGCCCGCCGGTCCCTCGCGCCCCTCGCCGGGGCCCGGCCGCGACCGCCCCCGCCCCGCCACTGCCCCCGCCTCTCCCCCGCTGGGGGCTCGGGCTTTGCCCCGGTGTCCCCCCACCGCGCCGCGAACCGTCCTGCTCGGCGCCCCGGCGGGCACCGACCCCTGCCCGGCCCGCCCCTTCGGCCGCGGCCCCTCTCCGCCGTTCCGCACGGCCGCCTGCCCGACGGTCGCGGTGCCTCTACACGGGAGCGCCGCTTCCTCTTGCCCCGGCTTCCGTGCCCGCGGCCCCGCCGGCATCGGGGCTTTCTCCCGTGCCGCGGGGAGGCGGGCCGGGGGCTGCGGGAGCGGCGGTAGGGGCTGGCGGGGAGCGGTGCCCCGCGGGCTGGGGCCGCCCCTGCGCACGGTGCGGGGTGAGCGCAGCGGAGCGGGGCTCGTACCCGCGCCTGGAAAGCGCCCGGGGCCGGGGAGCGGCCGTGGGCTGCCGCAGGGAGCGCCCCGGGACTCGTGCGCTGTCCCGCACCCGGCCTGTCCCCGGTGGCCCCGGGAACGGCGTCACCGTGCCGTGGCACCGGAGCTCGGCCTCTGTGCCGTGGCCGAGGGGGGATTCCTGTTTACAACACGGCGTCTCCTCACGCCACAGTCCCTGCTCCCGGCTTGGGGGGCACTGGCGGGGGTCCAGCCTGGCCTCTCCTCAGAACTCCCGGATTCCCAAACACCTGAGCTGTGCAGGTCCCCAGCCCAGGGGTTCCACCCCCCTCATCGTGCCCATTCGGAAGGGGATGGGCTGCCCTTGTGCTCCCCGTGGCTCTGGGAAGTGGTTTCCCCGGATCTGCCGGCTCCTGCCTCGGCACAGAGCTGGTTTTGGGCATTAGGGAACCAGGAGTCTCTGCGCTAGGGGCTGCTCAGGGTTTTTGGGGCGTATAAAGTACAACCAGAGCCATGTCTCGATCAAAGCCAGAGTTATCTTGGAGCCTCTTTCTGAGCTTAATCCAGTTACCACCGTCTCTCCGTCGGGCCCAGGCGTTTATTCCTGTCGGTTCCCGAGGCCAGGAGCCCCTTCTGGGACTGGAGAGGGTGGTGATTGGGTGGGTCCAAGGGGAGACCTTGAACTCCGCTGTGAGAGCCATGTCTGGGGACATTTCCACCTGTCGCTGTGCCCGGTGTCTCCTAACACAGTGACGAGAGGCTGGCGCTGTCCTTGCTCGCTGTGGGGCCCGTTGGGACTTGGCCTCAATGGATGAGGCATTGTTCCTCCTGCTTTGCCCATAAAATGGGGCTAATCCCATGTAAACCAGCGGGATGGGCTGGGGAAGGAGGATGGGAGTGGTGTAAGACCCAGGCAGGAGATAAGCACAGTGTGATTCCAGCCTTCTGGCAGTCTGCAGTGGAATATTTCTCCATGTTCTGTGTTGATCCTTCTGTACATCCATGTGGGAGAAAGGCAGGTATGCGGGATGTACCTGAAGCTGAGGGGTGGCCAGACATACGTTGTTGTGCATCCTCCTTTGGAATTGAGGGCAGGGAAGTGTCCCCAGACTGCCCTGCTGGGGCAGGTGCTCCTGTTTGGTCACAGGGCAGTGACCACTGGGGATCTCACACTGGCATTGCTCTGGCCACAGTGCCAGGTTTGGGAAAACTTGCACTTTCTCTGATGGATTTTGGAGCGTGAAGTGTTAGTTGGTTGTGCAAGGACAGGGTGAGCAGAGGGAGCTGCAGAGGGAGGAGGGAATTCCTTGTTCCATGGATGCCCCTCTCTCACAGCACCAGGCAGCGAGCTCTGGAATGGCTCTATGGAACTCTGGGATGCAGCTGATCAAAACAAAGTGGGAACAGGTAAAGCACATCCCGTCTCTGTGCAGCCCGGGATCTGCCCTGTCTGGGAGTTGCCTCACATGGAAGGAATTGTTTGTGTGTTTTGCCCTGTGCCATGGGAACTCGGCTGGATCAGGGCAGGTCGGCAGCTGCAGATCCCGGCGAGTGACACAGGTTTGGGAGCCGGTAACCGGGAAGGAACTCTGTCCTCTGTGTGCCATGGATCCCAGGGGTGGCAGGAGCCACGTGGTTGATGCCGAGGTGCATTTCCTCCTTCCTGGGCAGGAGCAGAGTGAGGAGCTGAAATGAGGGAGGAGGAAATGTGTGTCCCCATCCCAGCAGAGGTGGGGAGGGCCTCATGCTCCAGAAGGGACAAGCCATGGAGCACCTGGCTATGTGTGGAAAGGCTTGAGAGGGGCTGAAGCAGATGAGCAGAGTGGAGCGGGCAGCAGGGAAGGAAGAGCACAGGGCTGGGAGGGGAGTAAAAGGAGGAAATCAGTGAGGCTTTACAGGGCCTTGACCCAGGAAAAGGAGACATAGGCTCTAAGAAATGGAAGGTGGCAGCAGTCGTGCTTGCACATGTGCCGAAGGAGGGAATTTGGAATTCAAAGAAATCCCCAGAAGTGGAGATGAAGGAAACAGGAGCAGCTCCCCTGTATTAGTAGAGGGAAACCCTGGAGAGTGAAGATTACCGCTCCGAAGGTGGTTGAGCAGAGCAGAACTGGGAAAGTGCTCCAGAAAGGAGGTGCTGGGATGGGAAAACCAGGTGGAATTTCTGAGGGAGAGGGAAGGGGGAGTGAGCAGTGACACAGGCACTGGAGGAGGAAGGAGCAGGGCAGGTCTGGAGGAGCAGCGGGAGAGGAGGAGTTGCTGGGCTGGAATTGGCAGAGAGAAAGGAATGGGAGGCAAGAGCGGAGCCCATGTAGGCCACAGGTAAGCAAGATGAGCTGGGGGCTCTTTGGAAGTCTGTGAGTGGTCTTTGTGGATAGGGACAAAGTGGCCAGAGAGACAGAGGATTTGGGGCAAAGGTGGAGGGAAAGGAAGGGTCGGTTGACCAGACGTAGGCAGGTTGTAGGGCTGGGAAAGGATATGTGTGTTTGGGAGAACTGAGGCCTGAATTAGTGTAATCTGTGAGAATTTGGGGTGGATTTTCCTTGTATTTTTCCTGGACCCCTTAAGGATTGCAGAGCAGAGATCTGGGCACACTGTGCTGCACTTTGACGGCTTCTGCCCAGGTCTCTGCGGCAGGGCTGGGGCTGGGGAGTCCTGCGGGATCTCAGCATGCCAGAGGCATTCCGGGGAGCAGTGTGGTGGCTCTGGGAGCCGGGATGGGCTCTGCAGCCTCCTGTTTGATGAGTTGTGGAGTTATTCTGGGCACAGGCAGCTAGAGCAGGGATGCATTCGCATCACTTCTCGCTGGGATGTCACTAATGACAGCACTGGGACTCTCCCCCCTGCTCATGGGCCTGTCCCATGGGTACCTGATTCCATGGGGAGCTGGCTCTGGCACTCACAGCTCTGCAGGAATCACCCTGCGTAAGGGCTGGAGCACCTGGATCTCTGGTTGGAAGGGTTGGAGCAGAGCAGGGCCACGAGGTGCATGCCCATGGCGCCCTGCAAGGGCAGGGTGGGGATCTCCGGAGGAGGAATTATCAGGGAACAGCTCCTTCTGCCTGGCAGCGTCTGTTTGAACCCAAGGTGTGGCCGTGCCTCCATGGCGGAGCGTTCAAAGGGCTGGGTGCTCTGGGAGCAGATTGCTCCTGCTAAAGCAATCAGCCGTGATGTCAGGCCTGGACTTCCGATAGCCCATCCCTGGAATTGCTGTTGGGCTCGGCTCTGTGGGGTGTTGGGCTCTTCCCTGAATAGGCAGAGCGGGGCTGGGAAACTGCTGCTCTCCAGGGAACTCTGTCCCTGCTATGGAAAACAGCTTTCCCTGGTGTTACTGTTCAATTTGCTCCACTCAGGAGCTGCTGCCAGGTGAAACCTGCACGTTCCCAGCCGGGCAAAGCACTGGCCCCACGTTTCCTCTCGCTCCCAAGGGCAGGGAAACCTTGGGGTGGGAAGTTGAGCTGCGGTCCTGCAGAGGCCGAGTGGCAGGAGCGGCTCCTGGGTGAGTCAGGCGGGGTGGCTGACGCCGTGAGCCGGCCCTGAACCCACTTGGTGGTAACACATCCTTGTCATTAAACCTGCCTTTAATTGGGTGCCGCAGCTCTCCCTACCTTCACCCGCGGTTAGTCAGTGCTAGAGAGCTCCCTGCCCATCCCGAAGGAGAAATTGGGGAGGCAGAGAAAGCTGAAGGGAGAAAGGAGTGAGCTGGAAAGCTCCACTTGGACCTGCAGTGCCGTGGAGGCAGCAAAGGGAGGGTTGGTGACAGACGGTGACAAGGTGAGGAGTGGTGGCTGTAGCAGCAGGAACTGGTGGGATATCACGAATGATGGGCTCGTGGCTGGTTGGGGCAGGTCAGGGCTGTGGGTAGGGACACCTTCCACTATCCCAGGTTGCTCCAAGCCCCATCCAGCCTGGCCTTGGGCACTTCCAGGAATGTGGCATCCACAGCTCATCTGGGCAACCTGTACCACGGCCTCACCGCCCTCACAGGGAAAAATTTCTTCCCAGTATCCCGTCTAACCCTGAGCTCTGTCATTTCAAGTCCACTCCTCCTTGTCCTGGAGCTGCAGTTCCTGATGAATCCAGGGCTGCAAAGGCCACCTCCGATCATGGGACTGGTGTTTTCCATAGGCCTGTCCTGTCTCCTACCCTCCAGGGAAGGGGGTGAGATTCATGGATCTTTTTTCCTCCTGTGGTCTCCACCCTTAAGTCCTGGAGTCTCTGCTCAGCCCCTGCCCCTCAGGGAGCCAGCACTCAATGGTGCTGGGATTTGAGCCGGAGCTGCAGGAAGGAGTTCATGGTGTCCCTCCAGTCCTTCCAGGGCTTGGGGTGGGTTTCTCAGTGGTAGAGGAGGGTGGCTTGGAGTTCCTGCAGCAGCCAGTGCCCCTGGGCTGGGACAGGAGACGCCATGGCCAGGCTGCTGTGGCTAATGACAGCCGGCTCCATCCCTTCTCTCGCCATGCTAATTTCTGTTGTTGTTTTTTCCAGGTGAGCTGTGGCGCACCAGACCTCGAGTTCTAATGGTTTTATGTAGTTTTTTTTTAAAAGGCGGATGGATGGATGAATGAAGAAAGATTTTAACGAAGGAAGAGGGAGGAAAAAATGGAGCTGTTTGGAACAAACTGAGGTTTCCCCCGACACCATCTGGGCCATGGGTGAGACAGAGCTGCTCAGCACCACTTCCACCCTTTGGTGTCTGCTGGGGTTGTAAAGGCGCTCCCTGAACACCCCCTTCCCGTTTACCTGCTGGGAAATGGTTGCTGCAGAGAAGATTTTATGAAATTCCTGTCGCTCCCCAACCGCCAAGTGGATACTGAGCCCATGGAAGGGCCTGGGGGGTCAGGAGAAAGGAGCAAGTAGGAAAACCCACAATCCGCCAGACCTTCCCCTCCGCCCCCCTCGAAAGAAAGGATTTACAGCTCAACCTTGCACCAGCTGTTCCTCGGCTTTAACAGACAAGAGAGAAATAAATAAAATTAAACGGCCACCGCCAGCCAGCCCCAGATCCCGGTGAAATCAGGGAGAGTGTTTCCGTGACCCCTCCAGCGAGAGGAGGAGGAGGAGAGGCACGGCAGCTCCGTGAGGAAGCTGGGATTGCTTGGAGACCACCCCCTCCTCCCGTGCAGCACCGGGGGCTGTGGCACAGCAGAGGCGGATTAAAAAGGAGCAGTGGCTTCCCTGAGGCTCCCAGAGTGGCTTTTTTTGCAAGGAGTTTGCTGATCCTGTGCTCTTCTTGTGGTGCTGGCCAGGTGGGAAGCGCCCTGCCTGAGCTTGGGGAATTCCCTCCCTTCAGAGCCCGCCTTTAGGAGTCCTGCTGCCTGTGGGCTGCTGCCTGGACTGAGGCTTGGAAGGGCTCTCAGCATTCCCACTCCAACGGTTGTCCTAAACCCAAATCTCCTTCTCTGTTGTGAATTTTTAATGTTTTTAACCCTCCTTCCCTGCGCCTGTGAGCTCTCACGGGGCAGAGTTTAGAGTGGGCTCCTCTCCTGGGCCTCCTGCTCCAGACCCTTCTCCGGACTCTCCGCCCCGGTTGGAACTTGCCCCAGGAGCAGGCGCGGGGGCAGGGTAGGGGTCAGTCCCTGTCCCCCTCCCCTTCTCATCCTGCTCTGAGTCCCCTGGGGCCTGGGCTATGCTGCGGGGCGGACCCCCCACCACAGCTCCAACATGCCAGCAGCCTCTGGAAAGAGATTCAAACCCAGCAAGTACGTCCCGGTCTCCGCTGCTGCCATCTTCCTAGTGGGAGCCACCACCCTCTTCTTCGCCTTCACGTGAGTCCCAGCTGCTCGGCCTGAGCGGGGTGGGCTGGCCAGGACAGGGGAGAGGAGCTGGGATTTCCTCCCAGAGGGAAGGGGGGTATTGTGCTCTGGGTTCTGCAGCCACAGCAGGAGCCATTTCACTCCATGAGTTTTCCCAGGGGAAGCTGTGGTCCTGGTGAGACACCAGCTGTGCTGGTGGTCCTGGTGAGACACCACTCAGCTCCAGGTCAGCTAGGTTGGGAACTGGTTTGTGACCTGTGGGTGGAAAAGGCATGGATCACTTTCTCCTTTGGAGCTGGGCGAGGTGGATTGGTGGGCTGAGGCAGAACACGTGTTATTTTTAGTTTCGTAATCGATTTGTGAGCCACAAAGGAAAGTTCAGGGAGGAGAACTCTGACCCCTGTGCAGATCACTCGCGGTGTTCTGTCCCCTGCCCTGGGACAACAGGGGTTCTATGTCCCTGGAGAGGGCCCCAGGGAAATGGCCACCAGGTCACTGGGGCCTTGGGGGACCCACTGGGCTGGGAGATGGTGCTAGAGAGGCGTGGTGACATCCCTGGGCTGCTGCTCTTCCCTGCCTGGAGACACGTGCCTCAGTGACGTGCCCGGGGGGGAACAGGCAGAGGAGCAGAACCTCGAGGTGCGGAGGGAGCCTGGCAGAGAGTGGCTCAGCCGGGCTGGCACCATGGCACATGGCTACCAAATCCTGCAGGGATCCCTGGGGTCTCAGCAGGGCTGTGTTTGGGGTCCTGGCAGGGTGTAGGAAGGCTGCGCACCCGCTGCTTCAGGGAGCGTCTTTCACTGCCTGGAGTTTTCCTGCTGGGGCCACAGGAATCAGCTGGAGCTGTTGGGAGGCCAAAGGGACAGGTGCCGTGGCTGCTGCCGCTCCCTGGGAAGGAGCCATTGGTAGCGGGAAGGTCACCGTGGCTTTGGCAGCCACCGGGCAGGGACGGGGAACTTGACGACCAAAGAGGGGAGCAGGGTTGGTTTGCCCTGTCCAGCGCCCGGTGCAGCTGTCAGTGTCACTCAGCAGCGTGTGGCTGTCCCCTGCTGGGACACCGAGCCATCACCAGGCTCGGGGCTTGGCTGCTCCAGGCTGCCAGATGCCTGTGGAAGTCGCTGACTGTTGCTCCTGTGCCAGCGGTGTGAAGGAGACGCAGAGGGAGCAGGCGGTGCTCTCCAAGCTGGGTGTGCCACCCCGTGTGTGACCTTAGGGGACAGGCTGGCTGTGTTTTGGCACGGTGGCTGCCGGACAGCTGGACCCCAAGCCCATCCCAGCCACGGGTGCAGGCAGTGTCGGGAGCAGCCGCTTATCAGCGGGCGGTGAGAGGCAGTGCTGGAGCCAGCGCCGTGGAGCAGGTTTGGCCAGGGCAGGAACACCTGGGCAGGTCGCTGTAATTGCAGGTCAGCGATGTTGTTTATCCTACTTCAGAACATCCCATTAAAGCCCGGGCACAGCATTCGCACGGGCCTTGGCTGTGACGGAGCTGCACTGCTCCTGGCGGGATGGGTCCCTCGGCACAGCGTCCACCTGGTGCTGGAGCAGGTTGGAAGGGACGTGGGGTTTGAGGTTTGCTTCCTGCCTGATCCTGCGGGTCGCTGTGCCCCTTCCCCACCTGGTCAGCAGCAGACTGGCTGCTGACCCCCTTCCCACTGCCAGCATCCAACCTTTAGGATATCAGCTCGTCCTCTGGGAATTGCAATGGAAGCTGTGAGGACAGCCTCTGGGAGGCCTCCCCCATGCAGGGAGCAGCCAGGAGTCGACAGGGCTCTTAAGGCTCCAATTGTGCTGCTTCCAGCCTAGCCACTGGACGCTTTTTGGTCTATCCAGGATTTGTATCTCTGGGCCAAGAACTCTCTTTAATTGATTAATTTCATTAGGAGCTGCTGCTGAGCCCGTGGCTGTGGAAATGAGGCCGGTTGCACTGGAGGGAGGGCCAGCAGGAGAGGGGATGTTCCTGCCTCCCCCTGGGATGAGTGGGGGTCCCAGGCTTGCTGGGCTCTCAGTCAGGTGCTGATTTAGGAGGGAAATTCCCCCTTGGGGTCCATTTGTCCATTCCCATGTCTCCCCACTGGCTGGTCCCAGCTCCTGGTGCAGTTGGCTCTCAGGTTCCCTGTCCCCTCCCTGGGGCTGGCAGTGCCTCTGGGACACTGTGTCATGCCTGCTCCCAGTCAGATCCAAACTTGTGTGAGTGTCAAGGTGAGCAGGGATTGTGTTTGTGCCAAGGCCTTTGGAGAGATGGAGAGCCGGTGGGTCAGAGCTCTGGGAAAAAGGCAGGGAGGGAAGGCTGTGCCTGGGAGAGTGCAGGGATAAGAGGCTGGGGAGGAGATTCCAGCAGGGAAGGGCAAGCTTCTCCGGGCATGACTGGTAGCAAAAAGCCCGTCTTGCATCCCGGTGACTCATGGTGCCCGAGGTTCCCCACGTCCTCTCATGTGCTGCCAGGGACAAGTCCCGACAGCTCCTCTGGCCGTGAGCGTGTTGCATCCTGATCCCGAGGGGAAAACCCGAAGGGTGCTGTGGGACCTGTGTGGCCAGCCGCGGTGGCGAGGAGCCTCCCTCCTCCTGCTCCTCCTGCCCTGTGCCCCGGGGTCGAGGCAGGGCCTGCAGCCCTGCACTCAGCGTTCAGGAGAGCAAAAGGCAGGAACACATCACTCCCCTGATAAGGAGGTTCGCTGGGGGATGGGCAGCACCTTTGCTCCCTGCGGAGGACCCTGATCCCTCCCACAGGTGAGGATGGTCTCAGGAGGTGACTCCCTGGCTTTGGGGTCACCAGCACGGTGCCCACTGGGTGGTCTGGCTCTGTGGGGATTCCCACCTACCTCCCTCCCACAGCACAGGGGTCCCTGGGTGTGAGGGAGCCAGGAAGGCTCCCTGGAGTTCCCTAGGGGGAGGGCGTTGTGCTTGCCCTGGCCCGGGAATCCCATCCAGGGGGTCTTCTCAGTGTGTCTGAGCCCAGGGACCTGCTGGGCACTGTCCTGCCCTGGGAGCTCTGTGTCCCTCCAGGAAGGACTGGTTGCCAGGACAGCACAGAGGTGTTACCTTCTCCCAGTCCTTCCCTCTCTGCCTGCTCCAGAGCTTTCTGAGGCAGCTGGATCCTTCCCTGCCTCCCTGGGCTCTGTCTCTCAGGATCCAGTCTGTGTGCTTGGCTCAGCCTGCCTGTTGGCTGTTCCCCGTGTGGGATGGCTGCCCGGGCATGGGTCTTCCTGGCTCCCCTCCATCTCTTTCAAACAAAGATTTGGGCTGGGATTTCCTTTCCTGGAAAGAGGAGCTCTTTCTGCAGGGCTTCTGGAAGGGCATTTCCTACTTTTAGGGCTCCTCTGAGCCCCCTGGCCCTCTCTGTCCAGCAGATAGCAAAGCCAGGGAGGCTTCTCTCAAGTGGTGTAGGAGTTCAGCTCAGGGACATGGGCTCCTTGGTTCTGGTGTATCCTCACTCTCTACAACCCCCTGACAGGAGGGTGTGGCCAGGTGAGGTTGGATTCTTCTCCCAAGGAACAAGTGATGAGACAAGAGGCAGCGGCCTCAGGTGGTGCTAGGAGAGGTTTAGTTTGGGTGTTAGGGAAAATTTCCTCATGGAAAGGGTTGTTCTGCCCAGGGAAATGGTCACCAAAAAACATGTGGCTGTGGCACATGAGGACATGGTTCAGTGGTGGCCCTGACAGTGCTGGGGAAGCAGTTGGAATCAGTGATCTTGGAGGCCTTTTCCAACCTAACAATTCTGTGACTCCGTGACTCTGTGATTCTTCCCTTTCTCGGAATGTGGCCAAGTGCTGTAACGTAGGTCCTGTCCCTCCAGCACTGCCTTCCAAGGGTTTTGGGGCACAGATTGGAGAGGGGGACTCCTCTCCAGCTCGTCCCAGCTGCAGAGAATCCACCTGGCTGGCTTCCAGTGGAGGCGGCAGGGCCGGCACGGCCGGTGCTGCTCCCCAGCCCCGGGCAGAGCTCGGGGGGCTGGGCTGGGAGATGCCATCCGGGAGATGCCAGCCTGATACGGAGCAGGGAGGCAGCGCCCAGGGTGCGCAGCAGGGTGGCTCCTGAGGAACGATGGGGGGGAAGAGGCTTAGGGGGAGCTTGGTGTGGTGTGTGAGGCCTGGAGGAGCCAGAGAGGAGGGTGAGGAGAAAGAAGAAAAGGAGTGTGCTGGGTGGCTTGGCAGTGCTGTGCTCCTTGCTGGGGATGTCCTGCAACCAAAAGTCTGCCCTCCTGCTCTCATCCCTGTGCCTGGCTGGGGACAACCCCAGCCTTGGCCTGTGAGAGCAAGTCCCACTGATGATTCCCACCCTCCCTGGGGCACCGAGCAGTGCCCGGTGCTGGGAGTGCCCTGCCTGCCTCACCCTCTGTGCTGCCAGGTGTGTGCTGCAAGGGTGTGCCCGTTCTCCTGCCCGGGGCCATCCCCCACAGCTGCTGCTCCTCACCCTGTGTGCCCCCCTGCCCTCCTCAGGGCCCTGAACTGGGACAGAGCCCTGCACCAAGGGCTCGTTCCCAGCTGGAGCCTTGCCATGCTCCCAGGACTGCCTCACCCGGCGATGGGACCCATCCCCGTGGGTGGTGGTGGAGGAGGGGACAGGGCCAGCGCCTGCCCCTTCACCCCAGCCTGTGGGGGATTACGGCGCTGGCACCATATGTCACCCTGCCCACCCAGCCCCGCGCTGCTCCGGCCACCTAAATCCATCGGCACTTAGCCTGGTGGGGGGAAGAGAGGGACAGATGCTGCCCTAGATCTGTGGGATTAAATCCCAGCAGCAAAGCAGATTAGGGAATTATGCTGGCGCCTGCAAGGGGGAAGCCCGCTGTCCTGAGCCCTCCTGCTGGGGCAGGAGGGAGCAGGGTGATTCCCTCACTGCGCTCCCATGGGCCTCTTGGAGGAGCTGCGTGCTGGCCAGGGTCCCCATGCCCTGCTGGAGCTCTTTCTGGGATGTGAGGAGCATGAGTGGCTCTGGAGGCACCGGAGCTGATGGTTTCCCAGCCCTTCACAGGGTCCTCTCTTGCCCTGAGCAGCTTGTGGGGCAGAGAGAGGACAACATCCAGGTGCTCTCTGGCAGGTCCCCTGGGTGCCCCCCATGCCATAATCCTAGTTTTCCCTGTTCCCAGCATCTCGGCTCTGTGGGACCCTCCAGTGGGGTCCTCCCAAAGGGGAATTTTGCTCCCCGATGGATGCCTGGAGCACATCCTACTGTGGCCCCTAGTGCTCCCCAGACCGCGGGGTCAGGATGTGCTGTAAGAGTGGCTCCAGTTTGTGTGTAGGATGCACTGCTGGGAGCCCCCAGGACAGGGAGAGGCAGCAGGAGTGACACAAGTGATGATCTGAGGGTCTCACAGCTGCTGTGCCCACAGGTGCCCAGGGCTCAGTCTCTACGTGTCCCCAGTCATCCCCGCCTACAATGCTGTCGTCTTCCTCTTCGTGCTGGCCAACTTCAGCATGGCCACCTTCATGGACCCGGGCATATTCCCACGAGGTGAGTCTGGCTCCAGCCGGGAAGAGCTGCCTCCTTGCACCCTTCCTTGGAGGTAAAGGGGATTTCTGGGTTCCAAAAGGCCGGTGAGGAGCCTTCCTCGCCCTGCCCAGTCAGATCAGGCAGTGACAAGCGCTACAGAGATGGTAGCTCTGGGTTCAGCACCCCATGTTGGGTCCCTGAGGCTCAGGCAGTGTCAGGATCCTGGAGCAGGGCCTGGGAGAGCATCCCTCGGCCTGTGTTTGGGGGTCCCTGGCTGTCCCTGTGCTGGGTGACAGGAAGGTGATGCAGGGAGCCTTTGGCTTGAGCAGGCAGGGCCTGGCTGGGCCCTAATGCCGTGCCGGGGTGTCCCTGTCAGCTGAGGAGGACGAGGACAAGGAGGATGATTTCCGGGCCCCGCTGTACAAGACGGTGGAGATCAAGGGCATCCAGGTGCGCATGAAGTGGTGTGCGACCTGCCGCTTCTACCGCCCGCCCCGCTGCTCCCACTGCAGCGTCTGCGACAACTGCGTGGAGGTGAGGAGCTGCCGGGGCCTCCACCAGCCCCCCACGGGGCAAGGAGCCCCCCAAGCACCCCCTCACCGTGCCCCATCCCTGGCAGGAGTTCGACCACCACTGCCCCTGGGTGAACAACTGCATCGGGCGGCGCAACTACCGCTACTTCTTCCTCTTCCTGCTGTCGCTCACCACGCACATCATGGGCGTCTTCGGCTTCGGGCTGCTCTACGTCCTGTACCAGGTGGAGGAGCTCTCCGGTGTCCGCATGGCCGTCACGTATCCTCCTGGGCAGTGGGACTGGGCATGGGGTGGGGGGGTCTGGGGGCAGCGTGGTGCTGAGCGGGGCTGTGGCTGCTCCTTAGCTGGCTGCGGCAGGATGGTGGTGATGTGCGTGGCTGGGCTCTTCTTCATTCCCGTCGCTGGCCTGACGGGCTTCCATGTGGTGCTCGTGGCCAGGGGCCGCACTACCAACGAACAGGTACGCCCGGGGGTCTATGAGGGGGCTGCCAGCCTGGCCAGGCCATCTATGGATACATTTTGGAATTTCCCAGGAGACAATGGGTGTGGATGGGCTGGATTATAGCTGGGAGAGGCCCCTGAGCTGGGGATGTAGAGCACAGGGTGACTGAGGGGCAGCTGCATCCATGAGGGTGTAGTCAGAGGACGGAGCTAGGTGCGCACTTCTGGGGTCCAGGAGGTGAAATTGAGGTGATCCTACATCCTTAAGGGTAGCTGAGCACTGAAACAGGGACTAGGAAAAGGAGCAGAATCTCAGAGTATCTCCATCCTGGGTGGTTGTCCTGAGGGAGCTGGCATGGCTGGCTGTGACACTCCTTTGTCCCGCAGGTGACAGGCAAGTTCCGCGGGGGTGTCAACCCCTTCACCAATGGTTGCTGTAAGAATGTCAGCCGAGTCCTCTGCAGCTCCCCGGCCCCCAGGTGAGCCTGGCCTCTGCATCCCTGGAAAAACTGCTCCATCCTGGGCTCTAGGCCGTGACCTTCCTCCCACCCCTCCCCAGGTACCTTGGGCGCCCGAAGGCCGAGCAGACAGTACTGGTGAGACCCCCATTCCTGCGGCCTGAGGTGTCAGACGGTCAGATCACTGTCAAGATCATGGACAATGGTATCCAGACAGAGCTGAAAAGGACGAAGGTGAGGAAGGTGGGGACCAGCGCCATCTGCGCTGGGGCCCTCCACGGAGCCCAGGGGTGCAAGCCTGCATCCGTGAGTAGAGAACCGAGTGAGCCTGGTCACGTTCCCTGTCGCCCTCCGTGTCGTCTTGTTCTATGTCCCTGTGGGATGGGAACTGTCCCCCTCCCATGTGGCAGTGACCACATGAGGCTTTGTCCCCTCCATTGCCCTTACTGGTCCCATCCTTCCCCAAGCAGCATCCTCTGGAGGTTCCCCCTCCTTGGCACTTCCAGCACCCACCTGGGGCATGCGCTGCCCCCGTTCTGTCGGATGGCCCGGGAGGCGGCGGGAGCCCCCAGCACCACTGTCCATGCCCTGCCAGCCCTGGGGGGGCTGAGGCTTGAGGCCCCTCCTGACCCCGCCTGCGCTTTGTCTCTGCAGTCCAAGGGGAGCCTGGAGGTGACGGAGAGCCAGTCTGCTGACGCCGAGCCGCCACCCCCACCTAAGCCTGACCTCAGCCGCTACACGGGCCTGAGGACACACTTAACCCTGGCCACCACTGAGGGTAAGGAGGGCACCAGAGCCCTGGCAGCCGCTGGGAGGGGAGCCCAGGGCTGCACCAGGCAGGCCAGGAGCCAGGGCCGTAGGGCAGACCTGAAGCACATCAGCATTCCTGGGCCAGTGTATGTGGTCCCTTGGACTTGGAGAAGCCTGCGGGATGCTCACGGTCAGCTCTACTCTGCCGGAGGCCGAGCCAGCATGGCGCTGTCTGGAGCCACCGGGAGCTGTGCCTTGCAGCAGCCGCGCTGCCAGGACGGAGGAGGCGAAGTGGTGGCAGGCCTGGCTCAGCGGCATAGAGCGTCTGTGGCCAGCTCCGTGTGGGCCTGGCCAGAGGTGGGATGTGATGGGCAGAGCCTGTGGCAGCTGCTTTCTGCAGCAGCTGGAGACCCCGCAGCTCTCCCGGCCCTGCCTGGGCGCTGCTGCCCGGCCCTGCTGAGGGCTGTGGTGTGTGTGTGTCCCACTGAGTGCCCTGATACCCCCGTGCCGTGCGCCCCCAGGGTGTCACCCAGCCGGGGCTGCCACAGGGGCAGGGAAGTGCCAGCCCCACGTGTGGCTGTGGGGACAACCCTTCCTCCCGGTCTGTCTCTCCCACCCCGGTGCACCTCCCCTCCAGCCCATCCCTCCCCCCTGGTCTATCCGCCCCAGGCTCGGAGTCGGTTCTCGGGCAGGGAGGGCGGGGCTCGGCACATTCCTTGCTTGCAGCCCCCTGAGCTTGCCTCTCTCTCCTGGCGCAGACAGCAGCTTGCTAGGCAAGGACAGCCCCCCGACTCCCACCATGTACAAGTACCGGCCCGGTTACAGCAGCAGCAGCAGCTCGGCGGCCCTGCCCCATTCCACCAGCGCCAAGGTAAGGCTGAGCCTGGAGCAGGGGACCAGCCCCGAGGGGATGCCACCCCATTCCTGGGTGGGAGGGGTTTAGGGTGTGCATTGGGAGCTCTGCAGGGCTCCATCGTCATTCTGTGGGTAACTGCTGCCCCTCTGCCCCTCAGCTGAGCCGAGTGAACAGCCTGAAGGAGCCCAACTCCATCTGTGACAGCGGCCACAAGCCCAGCTACCGCTCAGAGCCGAGCCTGGAGCCCGAGAGCTTCCGCTCGCCCACCTTTGGCAAGAGCTTCCACTTTGACCCTCTCTCCAGTGGCTCCCGCTCCTCCAGCCTCAAGTCGGCCCAGGGCACAGGCTTTGAGACGGGCCACCTGCAGTCCATCCGCTCGGAGGGCACCACCTCCACCTCCTACAAGAGCCTGGTGAACCAGACGCGCAACGGCAGCCTCTCGTACGACAGCCTGCTCACGCCCTCCGACAGCCCCGACTTCGAGTCGGTGCAGGCGGGCCCGGAGCCCGAGCCGCCGGTGGGCTACACCTCGCCCTTCCTGTCGGCCCGCATCGCCCAGCAGCGAGAGACCGACCTGCACGGCCGCTTCGCCAGCGCTGCCTCCCCCAAGCACGCGGCGCCGCGCGACCCCTCGCCCGTGCGCTATGACAATCTCTCCCGCCACATCGTGGCCTCCATCCAGGAGCGGGAGAAGCTGCTGCAGCAGCCGCCGGCCCCGGGCCGGGAGGAGGACGCGGGGCTGGCGGACTCGGGCATCCAGTCGACGCCGGGCTCCAGCAACGCCCCCCGCACCAGCTCCTCCTCGGACGATTCGAAGCGCTCACCCCTGGGCAAGAACCCGCTCACCCGCCCGGCCCTGCCCCGCTTCGGCAAGCCCGAGCCCCCCCCAGCGCTGCGGGTGCGCTCGCTGGGCTCCCCCGACCAGCCCGCCGCCCCCCACCTGGGCAAATCCGTGTCTTACAGCAGCCAAAAAACAGCCTCTCAGGCCGGCGGCCCCGAGACTGAGGAGGTGGCCTTGCAGCCCTTACTGGCACCAAAGTGAGTACTGTGATGTCTGAGGCCTGTGGGAGGACCCTTGCCCAGTGTTCTCCAAGCCCCTGGAGCAGCAGAACACCCCAAGCTGGGGAGAGATGTTGGGAAGAGAAAATCTTCCTGCTCCTCCCAGAACAGAACTGGTGCCCTCCACACCTCCTTGGTCACCCCATGGGCCCCTCGAATTCTGGACTGGGTGCTGGTGGTCCCTGGGGAGGGCAGGGCAGTGGCAATGCGGAGACCTGTCCCCTCTCCTGACCCCATGTCTGTGCTTCCTTCCCGCAGGGACGAGGTGCAGATGAGAACAGCCTACAGCAAGTCCAACGGGCAGCCCAAGAGCCTGGGCTCGGCCCCACCGGGCCCGGGGTCAGTGCCCCTCAGCAGCCCCACCCGTGGAGGTGTCAAGAAGGTCTCGGGCGTGGGGGGCACAACCTACGAGATCTCGGTATGAGGGGCAGAGCTGCCGCCCCCTCCCCTCCTCCCCGGCGGCCCCCAGAGCCCCGCCGCAGCCAGACGCTTGTGGACTCCCTGGAGAGCCGGGCGGGGCCCCCCTGCTCCTCCCTCTGCCCCCCAGGCCACGGGGGCCGGCACACACCCGCGGGGGGCTCGGGGAGGGCTCGGGGGGGCCGCAGCCCCGGCACCGCCTCGGCTGCGCCAGCCACTTGTGGGCCTTGTGCAATCACCCGCTCGCCTGGCGTGGTAGGAACGGATTGTTTTTAAACCAGAATACTTTTTTTTATTATTATTATTGTTACGGATTCTATTTTTTTTCTCTTTCCGAGTTACCAGGTGTGTGTATATATAAATATCTATATATATAAATATAAATATTAAAAAAAAAAAAAAAAAAAAAGAAGCAGAAATTATATATCTTACCCAGAGAGAGGAAGAAACTACCCTGCTCAGGGCCTGGGCCACCCCTCCCTCACCTTGTCCCTGTCCCCAGAGGAGGGATGTAGGGCCGCCGCCTGCACCCATGGAAGGAGCAGTGATAGGTGCTGGGTGTCACTGCTCCCTCCCTGAAGGGGGCCATGCCAGGTACCCATCCTCACACACTCCCCTCCCAGATCTGTGGTGGCTGCAGCCTCCAGCCCCTTTGGGGGGGCCCGGGGAGTAGGCAGGGTGGGGGCAGCACCCCCCAGCCCAAGCTGACGCAGAGGCTCCAGCATCCCCCACCCGCAGTTTTGCTCTTTGTTTTCTTTCCCCAGGGGCTGTGGTCGGGGGGAGGGGGTTGTCGGTTTTGTTGCCTTTTTTTATTTCTGTTAATGATTCCGAGGAGGTTTCTTGCTGTCGCAGGGGTGTTTTTATTTCCGCTCGCTCGGGGAAGAGGCAGGTGCATCCCCGGAAAGCAATATTTTCTCATCACATGCCAAAAAAGCGCAGCCAAGGAGCCCTGTGCTCCCCGTCCCCAAAGCCCTGCCGGCACTACCGGACTCTTTCTCTACAGCAATAGCTCCCGTGGCCCCGCACAGCCACGCCAGGGTTTTTTATTATTATCAGCCATTTTAAAAACGAGGAATAAAAGGATATTTAATGAGCCACCCCAGGGCCGTGCGTGTGCTTTGTTTGGTGTCCAGGGATGGAGCAGCCCTTCCAGGGCTCCTGATCCTCAGGGGCTTGGCCTTACCCCCAATACCGAGGGAGAGAGAGAAGGGGGTCTGGAAAGAGCTGAGCCTGGCCTAGTTTTGGGGAGGCACCACCTTGAGACAAACTCTGCTCCCACAGAAGGTAAGGGTTTTCCGGGCATGGGAAATGCAGCTCCAGGGAAGGTGTCGTAGGTGCTGGTGAGGTTTGGGATCCAAAGGAGGGCACCCCACGTGCTCCAGGGACACCTTGGTTTGGGCTACTCCGTTACTGCCGAGGGTCACAGCAGCCGTGGCCACCAGCCCCTCCTCAGAGCAGACTTTAAAAGGTGACTAAAAAAGAAGCTTTGATGCTCCTGGTTCTTCAGATACAAAAGCCCGAGGTCAGCACCCACAGAGTCCGTGCCCCTGGTCCTAGGGGGCTGCAGGGGTGTCCTCTTAGCCAGGGGGACAGGCCAGCCCCAGTATCCCTGGGGTCAGCCAGGGCTGTTCCTGTGGGCTGGGGGATCCCCAGGGCGTCACCGGCGTGGCCTCACCGTAAGCTGCTGCTGGCTTGGGAGCTGCCCACCCCCGGGTGCTCCGGGCTGTGCCGGTTCTGCAGAAGAAGGAGAGACAGAACCTGTGAGAGCTGCTGGGCAGCAGCCTCTTGGGGATGGTCACTCACAGAGCCCCTCAGGGGTCCATGGGCTGGGCACTAGACCCCAGCCATGCCTCTCACCTTCTTTTTCTTCTTCTCTTTCTTCTTCCTCTTCCGCTCTGGATCCTCCTCTTTTTTCTTCTTTTTCTTCTTGTGGTCCGAGTCGGAGGGGGTTTCTGGAGAAACAGAAGCCTCAGATGAGCCAATGCTCTGCCAGTGCTGAAGGGGAGGAGGGGGCGGCTGCAGCAGCCCTTACCTGGGGGGACGGGGTCCTGCGTGCGGCTCTGTTTGTGCTTGTGCTTGTTCTTCTTCTTAGGCGGCTGGATGTGCATCAGCCGGCACTGCTCGGGCAGCTGTGGAGAAAATGGGCTGGTCAGGCCACGTCGAGCCCCTCCCACCCCCCCGGGTCCAGGCCCAGGCCCCGGGGCTCACCGGGCCGGCGTGCAGGCGGAAGCCGGTCAGCATGGCACCCGTGAGCGGGGTGAAGGAGCTGCCGCAGATGGGCGGCTTCTCGATGAGCGAGCGCAGGCTGCTGCTGTCGTGGGAGCCGGGCAGGTCGATCATGCCGGGCAGGTCGGGGAGGAAGTTACTGAGCTTCTCCTTCACCTTCTTCCCGCAGAACTTGTTGTAGGCGTGCTCCAGGTTATAGTGTGTGATCAGGTTGGTGCTGCCCGTCAGTTCCGTAGTGCCTGTGCGGCCGCGGGACGACATGGGCAAGGGGAAACGCCCCGAAAACACCCCAGGCCCCTCTCCCCAGCCGCGCCTAGACTCCGGGACCCCCTGCACCCCAAGCACCGGGATCTCTAGGCCCTCTCTCCAGCCATGCCCCGGCCCCGGGACCCCCTGCACACCCCCAGCGCCGGGATCCCCGGCCCCGGGGACCACCCGCCGCCCACTTCCCCACCAGACCGCGCGTTGGGTGACCCCGCCCCCACATTGGCTCATTGGCTCATGGCGCCGTCATTTCCCCCCACGGCGGCATTTAGCCGCGCTGATTGGCCGAACCCGGCACCCGCCCCGCCCCGCGGCCCGCCCGCACCTGGCAGCTCCCGCAGCAGGTAGAAGGGGCCGGCGGCGGCCTTGCGGGCCGCGTCCTCGCCCGGCGGCGGCGCGGCGGCCGAAGCGGCGGGCGGCGGTGCTGCTCCGGCGCCCGGCGCCTTGGCGGGCCCGAATCCGAGCGCGGCGGCGGCGGCGGGCGGCGGCTCGGCCGCGCCGAACAGCGCCGAGAAGTTCTCCATATTCCCGGCGTGCCCCGCGCGGGGCCGCCCCGCCCCGCCATTGGCCGAGCACCGCCCCTGCACCGCCCCTGCTCCCCGTTGCTAAGGGCGACTCGTCCCAGCCTTCTGATTGGCCGCTTCTCTCCCTCCTCTGATTGGCCCGCGGGTGCAGGGGAGCGCCCGCCTCGCCGCTCGCCATTGGCAGGTGCAGGGAGGCCCCACCCCTACAGCAGTGAGTGGGGCGGAGGGAAGATGGCGGTGGTGGCGCCGCTGCTGGCCCTACTGTGGGGACTGCCCGGGCTCTGCCGATGGCTCGCTCGGCCCTACTACCCACTATCCGCACTGCTCGCCGCCGCTTTCCTGCTCGTGCGCAAAGTCCCGCCGCTCTGCCGTGGGCTGCCCTCGCAGCGAGAGGATGGCAACCCCTGTGACTTTGACTGGGTGAGGCGTCGCGGCCTGTCTCCGCACCCCCGGCCTGTCCTCGGGCCTGTCCCCGGGCCTGTCCCCTTATCCCTGGCCTGTCCCCGCACCCCCGGACCTGGCCTGGCTCCCCTCCTGCTCACCCAGCATCCCGGCCCGGCTGAGGGAGGAGATGCCCGGTAACCCCTGGGGTTGCTCTGCGGTGTCCCCTTACAGCCAGAAGCCTCACCCAGGCGCTGGTCGAGCCCATCGCCGCGAGGCAGCCCCTCTCCTCGCTGCTCTCCCCCAGAAGGGATGGGGGCTCTGGGCTATGGCAGGGCCTTGGGGCCAGTAGGCCTGGCATGGCCACAGGCCTCTATGCCAGGCCAGGCCAGGCGTGGCTCCAAGGTGTCCTGGGCACTTCCAGCTCATGCTGTCCCTTCTCTGTGCTAGAGGGAGGTGGAGATCCTCATGTTCCTCAGTGCCATTGTCATGATGAAGAACCGACGCTCCAGTGAGTCAGGGGGACATGGGGGGCTGGGGCTTCTTATGGGGCCTCCTCCAAGGAGCTGAGTGGGGCGGCGTCTGGAGGACCAGATCTAGACCTCCCTGAAGTTACCCCCAGCCTTCTGGGGGAATCTGGCCCCATCCCTTATTCCTGTCTCTGCATTGTAGTCACCGTGGAGCAGCACATCGGGAATATCTTCATGTTCAGCAAAGTGGCCAATGCCATCCTGTTCTTCCGCCTTGACATCCGCATGGGACTGCTCTACCTCACGCTCTGCATAGGTGAGCCTGGATGTCTTCCTGCCCAGATTCGCCTTGTTCGCCTGGTTCCTCCTCCCTGTTCTAGGGTGGAAGAGCTCTGTCCCAGGCCCAGCCTGGCACTGGGGGGCTCAGGGTGCTGTCATTGCAGTGTTCCTGATGACCTGCAAGCCACCCCTTTACATGGGTCCTGAATACATCAAGTACTTCAGTGACAAAACCATCGATGTGAGTATCTCCCCAGCCCTGGGGGTTTTGGGGGACTCTGCCTACTCCCCCCTAATCCCATGCCCCTGTGGCAGGAGGAGCTGGAGAGGGACAAGCGGGTGACGTGGATTGTTGAGTTCTTTGCCAACTGGTCCAGTGAGTGCCAGTCTTTTGCCCCCATCTTCGCCGACCTCTCTCTCAAGTGAGTGGCACCCATTGGTGGGATCTTGGTGGGTCATGGGGCCTGTGGTCCCCTGTGTCCCTCACTGCCATGTGTCCCCATCCCGCCCAGGTACAACTGCTCAGGACTCCAGTTTGGGAAAGTGGATGTTGGCCGGTACACAGACGTCAGCACCAGGTGTGGAGAACACAGCCTGGGCAAGCAGGGCCCACTCTGGGGTAGTCCCTGTGACCCTCCAGCCCCTTCAGGCTGCCTGAGGGTCACTGTTGACTTGTCCTGACACAGGTACAAGGTCAGCACCTCACCTCTCACCAAGCAGCTGCCCACCCTCATCCTCTTCCAAGGTGGGACAGAGATCATGCGGCGACCGCAGATCGACAAGAAGGGCCGGGCTGTGTCCTGGACCTTCTCTGAGGTGGGTGGGACCTTCCAGCCCTCTGTTCCCCTGCCCACCCTGTGCCTAGGAAGAAAGGGGAGCACGAGGTCCTAGTGGTGCTGATGCTACCTCTTGGCCACAGGAGAATGTGATCCGGGAGTTCAACCTCAACGAGCTCTACCAGAAGGCCAAGAAGCAGTCGAAGCCACGGGAGGAGGGTCCTGAGGAGTCCCCAGCCATGCCAGCGGCTGCACCTCAGGAGGAGACCAAGAAGGACAAGTAGAAGCTGCCCTGCACTGTCGCCCATCACTTTGTCACCATCACCCTGGTGGCACCGGCCCCGCGGGCCCGCCTGGCCCTGCCCGGAGCCGTTCTCTGTGGAGACTTGTCCCGGCTGAGTCCCGGGAAAGCAGCGGTGCCCTCCGGCCCCGTGCAGGCCGGGCGGTAGGAGGGGCCCCGCCTCGGTTAACGCTCGCTCTCATCCATCGCTGACAATAAACGGTCCGTGCCGTGCCCGTATCCCGTCTCCGCGTCTCGTCTCCGCGTCCCCGGTTTCAGCCGCGTTGGGGGCGGGGCTTTCTGTCGGGGGCGGGGTCCTGCTGAGTCCCCGCACTCTGATTGGCTGAGGCGGGGCGGGCGGAACCGGAGCCCGCCGGGGGACTCCTGTTCCCTTCTCGGCCCCGCCTCTTCCGGCCCCGCCCCCTGGAGGCGCGCGCTCAAGGCACGTGGCCAGCAGCAGGTAGGAGGCGGCGCGGCCGCTCCCAGACCGCGTCTGTCCCCTCCCTTCCCCGGGGCCTCGCTTCCCTCCTCTCCCCAGCCACACATCTTGGCGGGATCCTTGAGGAGCCGCTTCCCGCCCTCCACAGCAGGATCCCAGCGGGGACCGTCATTTCCCCCAGTGGCGCATCACCGGGGGTGCCTGAGATCTCTTCTCACCCCAGAGCCACATTCCGGGAGCCCCTTTCTTGCTCCGACGTAGGCCCCACCGTCTCGGCGCTCCCAGGATGGCTCCCCGCGGGAGGAAGCGCGGAGCCCAGCAGCCGGCGGCGGCCAAGGCACCGGAGACAGCGGAAGCCCCGCAGAAGCGGGCGCGGGCCCAGGCTCAAGACCAGGACAGCCCCGGGGACATCGGTCCCCGTGTCGTCATCGAGCACTGGTGAGCAGCCGAGGTGCCGAGGAGGGGGTGAGGTCCTTGGGTGCCCCCCGGGTCGCTGACCGCCGTATCCCCACAGCAAGAGCTGACGCGTGTTCGGGCGCAACGCGGCGGCGGTGAGCGAGGCCCTGCGCGGGGCCATGGCCCACCTCCCCGTGGACATCAACCCCCGGCCGCCGCGCAGGAACAGCTTCGAGGTGTCCCTGGTGAAGGAGGACGGCAGTAGTAAGTGCTGGGCTGGGGGCGGCGGGGGCTCCCCGGCACGCCTGCTCCTATAATCCCCTTATCCCTGCAGCTGTGGAGCTGTGGAGCGGTATCGGGAAGGGGCCTCCCCGCAAGCTGAAGTTCCCCCAGCCGGAGACTGTAGTGGAAGCCCTGAAGAGCAGCTTGGCATAGAGGTGTTGGCCAGGTGAGTGGGGATGGGACTAGGATGGGACAGGGATGGGACCAACAGGGACCAACTTCCTTCTCTCCACAGCTGAGCCAGGACCGGCGCAGGCGGCACGAGCGTCCATGAAGAGGCGAGACCAATTGGGGGGCACCCGCCAGCCCCAGTCCCGTCCCTGATGCTGCAGCTCTGCCACTGCCAGACCCCTGGCTCCCTCCACACCCTGTTGTCCCTCCCAATCTTCAATAAAGTTTAGTACTCCACAGCAAAGCTCCAGCCCTTTATTCCAAGAACACACAGCCCAAGGGCTGCAGGCAGTGGTGGGGGGAGAGGCAGAGCCAAGCCCCCCCTAGGTGAGGACATCTATCTCCTCTTCTGACTCAGAAGAGGGACAGGGCCAGAGGCAGACTGTACCAGGGGGCAGGAACAGCTCTCCTGTCCCCACATCCACCTCCTCCTCCTCAGTGTCACTTCCAGGGGTCTCTTGAGGCACTGCCTGCTGGCAGCCCTGCTGGGATGCAGGGGACTCTCCACGCTCCTGCATCCCGTTTGCACTGGCATGCTGCCGGGATGGGGAGCACTCACTCACCTGCTCCCGTGCATCCACATGCTGGGGGGGCTGTGCTTCTGTCACTCCCACATCACTCACCAGCGCTGCCCGAGGCACGGGGCGGGGCTGCACCTCCCGCACCACCTCCCAGCACCCCCAGCTCTCCACCTTCCGCAGCCTCATCCGCCCGATGGGGCGGGGGTGTGTGTGCCCCAGAGAGTGTGGCTGCCTCTGGGGGGACACCCCAGAGCTGGCACTGGCAGGCTCATCAGTGTCAGGTGCCGGCATGGTGGAGATTTCCTGAGTGGAATGCAGGCAGGAGCGGTCGAGCTGCCGCTGGGGTCCCAGCCTCACCAGGCGTCCTCCCCAGAGCTGCAGCGACTCGAGCTCGGTGACACGGAGGCGGCGGGCGGCTGCCAGCACCTCGTGCACCTCCTCCTGCGTGACCTCCAGCTCGGCAGTGTAGAAGAAGCGCACCAGCTTGCGCAGCACCCCAATCTTCAGCCCCGCCAGCTCCAGCACCACCCTGCAACCCTGGGGGGGCAGCTCCCGGCCCAGCTGCTCCATGAAGAAGGGGCTGCAGACGGAGAGGACACTGCAGTGGGCCACCACTGCCTCGCCTGCAAAGCAACAGTGGCTGTCACTGCCCTGCAGCCCTTCCTGCTCACCCCAGTCCTTCCTAGGGGGTTGCAGAGACCCTGCCCGCAGCTCCCCAGGCGCACTGGCCCCTCCCTCAGCAATGCTGCCCGCTCACCTTCAGCCCACAGGACCACATCACAGAAGACGTCGGCTCGCTGCTGCTGCTGGTGGAGGTGCTGGAAGGCCGTGCGCAGCAGGCGGGTGCTGCGGTACAGCAGCTGCGGGGTGGCCGTGGGAGAACCCATGGGCGTCCTGCAGGGACAGACAGCGTCGTGCTGGGGACTCGGGGACCCGCGCCTGCCTGCCTGCCCCCTTCGGCCCGTCCCCTACGGTTTGGGGCTGCGATGTGGTGGGGCCGACGTCTGCAGAGCCCCGCGCTGCCCCCGCACTGTCCCGGTGTCCGCCTGACTCCGCACCGGCCCCGGCCTCAGCGCGTCCGGCAGGGGGCGCCCCAGCGGGCGCTGTGAGGCGCCCGCAGCCTGAGGCGCCCCCCGGCCCGGCCCCCGCCGCCCGCCCCGGGCTGGCCGCGTACCTGCCGAGAGGGGCGCGGGCCGCCGCCGAAGCGCCCCGGGGGCGCGTCCCGAACCCGCGGAGCGGACGCGGGGAGCGGTGACCGAGATCGGGGCCCTGCCCGCCCTCGCCTCGCGCCCGCGGCCTCACGTGGCGCGGCGGCCTCGCCCCGCCCATTGCCCCGTCCCGCCGCCGGGCGCGCCCCGGCAGCCAATGGCGGCGGGAACGGCCCGGCCCGCCGGGATGGCGGCGGGAGCAGGGGGCGGCACCGGAGGGCACCGGGAGCGGTGCTGGGCGCGGACCTGCCTGCTGTGACCGACCCCTTCCCGCAGCCCTCCCCCAGCCGCGGGGCCGCTGCTCTGTCCAGGCGCTGGGGGCACGGCCCGTGTTTTGTCGTGTGATGGCGGCTGCGCTGAGGGCAGCCCTGGGTGCGGCCACGGCCTGTGGCGCAGCAGGGGCTGCCCCTCATCCCTCCATCATCTTCATCGGGCCACGGACACGACAACCAGGCCGTGGTCACTGCAGTGGTGGCACTGAAGAACACGAGGTCGATAATGGGGAAGGTGGTGCCTGGAGCTCCTGCAGTCTGGAGCAGCTCTGGGTTCAAGAGCTCAGGGCCCCACGATGCACCTTGGTTTGGATTTTCAGACTCCACTGTGCCCTTGCATGTGAGAAACAGTGTTTTCGTGTCCCAAGCTTCTGAAGGGGAGGACTGATGGTACTTTGGAAGCCGTCGTTCAAGCAAGCGATGCTGCCCACTTAGTTTGAAAGTATTTTGTCAGTTTATAAAGCACCCATTGTACAAACATCTGCGTCAGTCACTCCACATACATGAACAAAGATTATAATCCATCCCCATCGCCTGGAGACAGTGGCTGTTCCTACAAACAACCTAAGTGGGTGGAAATTTCAGGAGCTGCAGAAGGACAGGAGCCTGAATGTCACTGTAGAGTTTAACTCTACAAAGTCTTCAAATGTGGTCTTGCAGAGGGATTTTCATCTGGTCGGACATGTGAGGGTGGTTTTTCTTCTCTGTTTTTTCTGTGTGCAAAATGGACACAAACCAAGGAAAAAAGTGGCTGGTGTTGGGCCTTTGAGGTCACTGGCAGTCTGTCACTGCCCTCGGGTGGCTTGGAGCCCAGCCTGGAATACCGAGGGATGTAGCAAAACAAGTAATTTCATATCAAAGTGCTATCATATGCTCATAAAAATAGAAGGAAAATAGAGATGTTTCCTCCCCCACTCCTTGCAATCCTTTGGAATTACAATGATCAGAGCTGTTGCCTGGAAAGCCTGACCTCACTGGGAGCGCGTGGATCCAGATGCCATGGAGTGCCCTGTGACAGTGAGTGGGACCACAGTGGGACAGGGAGCAGCCACATTCCAGTGAGCAGGACTGAGGTGCTGGGGTTTTAACGTTTCAGCACTAATCCCTGTGAGGCAAAGCCCCCACTCCACTGTACCCCAGCAGCTGCAGGGCTGCTCTTCCCCCAGTGGCCTTGTCTACCCTTAGAATTCACTGGTACTCGAACTGGCACCCCAGCAACCACTTCCAGGTACACAAGAGGCCTTTTATGAGTGTCGTTTTTACTAGTATCCAAAGTCAAATAACATAGAGTTGAAAAATCACCAGCAGCCTTTTTTCCCATTGACCTCTCTCTCTATACTCCATTTATGCTGCCAGATTTTCCTGGGAAAAAAATAGAGGATTGCAGTTTTCACTGCGAAATGTGTCAGACCCTGAATCTTTCTGTCCACCTTCAGGTGCTCAGAGGCTGCAGACCTCCAGCACAGCTGGTGTCCTTGGCCCTTGGCATGTGGCTGGGCACAGCCCTGGGTGACTCAAAGGGTTGGGAATGTCCGGTGGGACTTATCTCCTGGTGGGATTCACTGCAGAGGGGAAGGCAAGGCCCAAACTGTGCAGGCTGTTCAGGCTCTCTCTGCTATTGATAGGAAGAGAGGCCTCCTCACAAGAACAAAATCTCATATTTCCAGTGTCTCCCAAGCCCTCAAATCAGCAGTTTCTGAGGCAGTTTCTATAAGAGAAAGGAAATTCCCGTCTCAAGTCTCATAGTGAGGATCATTTTCAGCTATGTCCCCTTTGCCTGTGTTGCAGGGCAGGACCTGCCTCTGAGTCTCTGCTCTCCAGAGGGATCTTGGAACCTGTGCAGTGGCAAAAGGGATGGATGAAGGCGAGATCTGAGGCTGGGAAAGGAGCTGAGTAAGGAGAGAGGAAGGAGAGACTCTAAGTGGCAATAGATCCTTATGGAGCTGGGAAGGAAGGAGATTTCTGTGCATGCTTCAGTCACCTGCACATTTGGGCAAAAGATGTACCAGGAATTCGACAGCCTGTGGGCACGATGGGATGCAGCCAGGCTGAAAGCAGGATGGTCTGTGGGCATGGGAGAGCCCAAGCACGGTGGGAGGCTAGTGGGAAGCAGGGACAGCACCAAGCACGTGCAGCTGCACTGGGAAGGTGTCAGGGTGGGCTCTGGGCTTGCTTTGTGGCCTGGTGTCTTCCAACTGGAGCTGGAAAGTTCTGTCAGGCTCCACTTCCCTCCTTCACCCCCTTCAGCACTGCTGTTGGATGGATGAGTCGCTTCACCCCCCTGGTGCCGGCACTTCCCTTCCTACGGGGAGGGACAACAACCTGTCGGGATTCCCATAGGAAAGGGGCTGCGGAAGGGCCTTGTTATCCTGACCTGGAACAATGCAGGCCATCCCCTTGAGCTGCCTGTGTGGACACGGAGACGGCAGCCTCCCCTTCCTCCTGCCCTCGGCCGCCGAGAGCACGAGCCTGCCTTGTAAACAAATTGTCTTGCTCTGTTCCGGTGGCAGCTGCACTTCTGGGCGTCTCATCTGGGAAAGGCATCAGCTGTAGGATGAAAGGGGACGTGCAAGATGTTATTACAAGCGATTACTGTAAAAGAGGGGAAACTTTCCCATGCTAGTAACACATCTCTCCTCTTCCCAGGACGCAGTGGGACAGACTCCTCTGCCCCGGGTGTTATAGTCAAACAAGAGCGTGCCCTGCTGCAGTGAGCCGAAGCTGGAGGATCGGAGTCCAGCCTGCTTTCCAAAGTAAGTACGTGCTGCAGGGGCAGGGCTGGGGCAGGGCCAGTGCCTGGATAAACGCTGTGCAGCTCCATCCTGGGGACAGGAGGCACTTGCCCAGCGTCAGAGCCGTGTTTGCAAGAGCACCTTTAGTCTTTGAAGAGGACAGAGGGAGGGTGTGACTGTGCCGGGACCAGGCATGAACCTCCAAGACTCTGCTGCCCCAACTGCCTAGGCAGAGGCCTCAAGGATGCGTCAATGGTGCTGTGATGGAGGAGCAAAGTGTTTCTGATGCCTTTTTCCTGAGGGAGAACTGTCCCTTGGGAGGTGTCAAGTAAGCAAAAACTCTTCCTCCCAGAAGAAATTTTGAGAGCACCTCTTCTCCCTCCTTGTTCCTGAGACTCAGGGGATGCATCCACCTTCCTCCTTGTGTGGGCCAAGAGGAAGGGAGGGCAGATGGGGATTATTTCTAACCTGGGAGTAGTTCACACTCAAGGCACAATGCTGAGAGGGGACCCAGCTTGCTCGTTTTGGGTGACAATGAGGATGAAGGGATGCAGAGACAAGGTCCCACTTGCCTGCTGTGGAATGGAGAGACCCTCTCCTCCCCGGGAGGGGAAAGACCAGCTGTCCCTCTGCTGCCAGCTGCTTGGATGGCCTGTTTTACAAACCAAACTTCAGGGAGGGTTTGGAGGTCCCACGCCCTGATCATCTCTCTTGATGTGCCCTTTGTATGCATCAAATCCCACTTTGCCTCCTTGCACCTTTCTGCACCACCTTTAGCAACCCCTACCCAGCTCGGGATCACCTCTCTCGCACCTCCATCCGCAGGCTGTTATCTCATCCTCCCTGCCTCCCAGTGCGTATTTACCCCAGGAATCACCTGTCCCACCCAAAACCGTCCTCAACTCTTTTCCTCTATCATTATCTCACTAGGAGGTTGGCTGTTAAGAGCAGGCGGGGTTCTCCCCGGTGCCTGACCAGGGACGAGGCAGAAACCTGCCGCCTTCGGGGGACCTGGACTTCGCCCAGGTGAGCAGCCCGGAACACGGCATGGGGCCGGCCCGGCGTTCCTTCCTTTCCTCCCAGGGAGGGGGAATCCCTCCACCGCTGAGGATGAGCTGTGGTTGGGGTCCCGCCAGCACCTGCTCCCTAAGAGCCAAAGGGGACCGGGGGCGTACTGCAGGCCGTCCTACCATGGAACCTTGCTTCTGGGCAAGTTCCACCCGGGACAGGGTAACCTGTTTTCCCGCCGCTCCAGAGGGACAGACGGGAGAGGCTCTACTCCGGGGATGTCCCAGAGAGCCCCTTGCCGCACTAAGCGGGGCAGACCCGGACCTTGAGGAGGAGCTGTTCTGCTCCCAGGCGGCGTGGCCCCGAGGTGGAGCCCAGCCGAAGGTAGACTCCGGTTTGGAGAACATGGACCGCTGGGGCAGGTCCCCCCGGGGTAGAGCACGCGGGGGACACACGCTCCTTGGGACACACCCCACCGGGACAGCCGCCCCGGCCCCGCCCCGGTCCCGCCCGTCCTTGTCGCGGCTGCTGACGCCGGGGGCGGCCCCGCGCCCGCCCCGCCCCGCCCCGCCGGACCAACTTCCATTTTAGGTGCGGGAGCGGCGCGGGCGCACGGCGGGATTCGAGCGACCCCGCGCTCCGCACACACCGCCCCGCGCCGCCCGGCGGGACCCGGCGGGACCCGGCCTGACCCGCGCCGCCGCCGCACCGGGCGCCCGCCTCTCTTCTCGCCTCGCCGCCGCGGCGGGACCCGCGGAGCGGAGCGGGCCGGGCGGCCGTGCCGCCGCCGCCGCCGCGGGGCGGGACCGCCCCCCCTCGCCCGTCCGCCGAGGAGCCCGGCCACGGTGAGTTCCGATCGCGGCGTCCGTGCCGCCGCTCAGGGGGCGGAGGGGAGGGAGCAGAGCCGGTGCGGGCCGGCGCCCTGCCGGGCGCCGCACGCCCCCGCGGCGGCGGCGGGGCGGGCCGGGCCGGTCGTCGCCCGGCGGGGCCGGATCGGGGCTCGGCCGCGCTCTCACGCCGGGGCCGGTCGGTACCGGGCCCCGGGAGCCCCGTCCTGCCCGGGAGCCCGTGCCAGGCGCGACCGCGCCCCGCGGGACCGGTGGGGCGGCGGGGCCCGGCCCTGGCGGGGGCGCTGGCGGCGCCCGGGAGCCCGCGGGGAGCGACACAAAGGCGGCTGGGCTGGGCGGCCGCCCCGCTCCCCGCCCGGGGCCGCCGCCGCTCGCCCTGCCCGGAACAAAGGCGGCCCGTGTGCCAGCTTCCCGCGGCCGGCACCGGCGGGCCCCCTCGGGCGGGGATCAGGTCTGGGTCCCTCCTCGGGGTCTCGGCCGAGGCACGGCCCGGCTCTCTGGCTGTGCGTCCGGCCCCCAGGTCGGCTCTGCCGGTCTGCGCAGGGGCTCATCGCCCGGTGTTGTCGTTCGCCTGCGCCTTTGTTCTGGCGGTGAAGGGGCCGGTGTGCCCGGGGGGGTCAAGTGTGCGGGTGGGGCTGCGGCTCCTCCTAATGGAATCGCTCTGAGCTTCAAAACAGCCCGACAGACCCGTCCGCCCTAGCTCACAAGCGACACCGAAACGCTTCCTGAGGAGGCAGGACGGTGCCGGAGCCGGCCTTGGGGGTCTGCTCAGCCGCCGGTTCGTTCTGAGTCTCCTTTGGCCACACTGTCATTTAGCGACAGCCCGGCTGCCTTCCCCCTACCCAGCGCTCATCGTGCCTTCTCCGGCGACCTTCCTCGGCATCGCTTTCCCCTGCACCATGGGCATTCCCATGCCTCCTCGGAGCGTTGCATAGCTTGGTGTGAGAAAGTTTTGGGTGCCTCTCAGTCATGAGGGCTGCTGGCATCTGCGAGGCACCCGCGGGCTGGCAGAAAGGAGGTGGGGCACCTCCGTTATGGCCCAGGGCTTTGGGCGAGAGAGCCTGGACAACAAAGCTTCCTCTGATTGTTGGAGAGAGGGGTGGACCTCCTGGAGTGCCTCCCTCCCTCTCCAAGGGCTTGATGCCCTTGCCCTTACAAGAGCCGGTGACGATTGGGGATCACAGGGTGTTATCTGGGGGGCCTGGGTTGTCCTGTGACCGGCAGAAGCTGCAGGCTCCTCTCCCAGGGTTGTGGCACTCAGGCTTCTGCTCAGCTCCCGGCGAGCCAGAGAGGAGCATGTGGGCACAAGGAGCCTTGTGATGGAATTGAACTGCAGCTATCTGTGGTTTCACTGATGCCCTCCCTGCCTTGCACAGATGCTTTTGGACTTGACTGTCCAGGTCTTTGGTTTGGAGAACTGAGCTTGTCCTCAGCTTTGCAGGCGTGCTGGGATCCTGTAAGCCACGCTCACAGCTTGTTTGTGAAGTTGCCAACTCTGTGCTCTCTCTCCTGGATGTGGCAAGGTGGGGTCAGCAGGTGACTGGTGACTCCCAGGCTCCTGCCTCTGCTGGGGCTCCTGCCAGTGGAGCAGGGCAGTGTCCACCAGGTCGGTAGGAAGAGCCTAGGCAGGAAGATTGTTAGTCACCTTCCCCAGAGTTACCTTGTCTGCTCCGTCCTGCTCCCAGGGTTTTCTTGAGGCAGGTTCTTTACCTGTTGATGTCTGGTCGTGCTCTGTCAACAGCAAAAAGACAGTTTTTAAGGATCTGCTCTTCCACTTGGCTGAGTTTAGCCAGACTCTTGAGTGTGCAGACTGTCCTTTGCCATGTGCAGCGTTGCTGGAATCTCACACAGAACCTTCCTGGAAGCGGTGGGAGGATGAAAGCGCTCGCTCAGTGGAGCATGCTGGGCTTGCCTGGGCTGCCGCAGAGGGGTGAGCCTCCTCCCTTCCGACGCAGAGGTCAGGGCCTGATCGTTGTGGTTGAGGAGCCCTTGAGGCCATCCCTTCCCTAAAGATGGGCTGGGAGTCAGATGAATGGTCCAGCCCAGACCGCGGAGCCGGCGTCTGTCCCTGGATTGCCTCTCATCTCTTCCCTCCTCCAGCCTCTGGCACGGAGATAAGACCTTGGCCCATTGTATCTGCAGTGGAGGTGGCTTTAGGACATCCAGAAAATAATAGTGTGGCTTGGATCGTGCCTGGAAGGCTGTTGGCTTCTCAAAATAGTTTACCAGTGTCTATGGCCTTAGGGGGAGAGTGCTGGGTAAAGCTCTTGGTTTCTCTTCCCAACAACCCCTCATAACTGTCTCTCATTTACTGCTGGCAAGGACAGAGCCCTTTCCCAAGACTGTGGTGATGCTGTCTCCAGGGAAGTACCGAGCTCTCCTGGCTCTGAACACCCATGAATCTGCAGCACCGTGGCTGTGTCCCTCGCTGACAGAGAGAAGCGGAACCCGGAGCTGGTTTGGGTCAATAGAAGACAACAGGTGTTGCCTGAGTGTGATGACAAAATCCGAACCTGGGCAATTCAGGCACTCCTTGTGTGACACAGGGCTTGGCCAGCGGAGGAGGTTGTCCTCTGGCACGGAGTTCAGGAATGTGCCTCAGCGCTAGGCTGTCGGAAAGGGGTTGGATTTACGGGCTCTCGACCAAAGTCCTCGAGTTCTCTGAGGTGGCTACAACTTTCTCTTTGCTTTATATCATCTGAGGAGGCTGTCTGGGGGAGGAAATGGTTTCTTAGAGCCAGTTCTTGTTCTGGAAACCCCCGGCAGTAGGCTGATGAGTCTGTCCAGCTCCTGCCTGCCTTGTGCTTTTTGCTAATCCGCCTTCCTTCCCTCCAGGAAGGCTGCTGGTGTTGGTTTAGCACAGGAGTGCCTGTCCCTCTGCCTTGTCTGGTGACTCCTGCATGCAGGGCTCACCCTCTGGATTAATGTGCTCTGTTGTGTTCCCGTGTGCCCTCAGCCCGTTTGGGGGCTTTTGGGTGGCAGTGGTTGCCAGTATGTGTGATCCTATTTCCCTTTGCCTGTGGAGGAAGCAACGTTTCCTTATGAGGAATACTGCTTCCTTGTGGTGGCCTGTGCAAGGAGGGGTGAGATGAGCTGGCTCTGCTGGGTGTGGGGGCAAACCAGTGACTAAGGAGCACAAGTTGACAGGGGTGGTGCCAGGATGGGCCAACCCTTAACCAGGGTGCCTGTCACCTTTGCTTTCGTCTGCTCTTCCCAGCCTGGAGCAGCTGCTGGTCAGAGGTTGGCAGTGGAACATCTGCTGTGTACAGACCTTGGACTGAGGTGGGAATGACTGGTCCCTGCTGCCCAGCCCTCCACGCTTGGCTCCTGCTGCCTTGAGGAAGATGTGCTTCCCTGCCAGGGAGTGCTGACGGGAGTGGTGGGTGCCCAGAAACTTGTGCCAGTGTCTGTAACTTCATGCTGCAGGTCCATAGTGACTTTGCACTGCATCACTCTTAGCCTCTGCAAGAATGCTTGTGCCTGTGCAAGCCTGAGGACCTGAGCCAGGCTTACCCCGTGCTTGATTTTAGCAGGTCTGTGTCCAGATATTTGCTGCTGGGATGGGGTATTTCTGCTGTGGTACCAGTCTTGATGGGGTGCTTTTCCAGGTGTGCCTGGCTTTCCAGCACAAACAGGGAAGGGTCCAGGCAAACTGGGATAGGGGCCAAGGCCTTGGAAGAGCTCTTCCATAACCTGGCCAGGGTGGCGGTGCTCTGGAAGCGTCTGCAGCGCCAGGGCTTGTATGAGATGCCCCTGGGTGGGCTGGGGCTGGTGGCAGCAGTGTGCTGGGCTCGTGTGTGAGCACAGGACCTGTTTCCGTACCTCCGTCCTGGCCCCGACTGCTCCCGTTCCTCTGGGCGTTGGCCTTGGTCACAGCAAATGCTGCTCAAAGTTCACTGGCCCTCCTGGGCACACCTGAGCTGTACCTGCCACTGCTGGGTCCCCGAGGGCTGGGCTGTGGGCACCAGGCGTGAGGAGAAAGCAGATGGAGCATGCAGGAGTGGGCAATGGGAGGGCAGCTCTCTCTTCTCCCCTTGTCTCAGCTTTTGCAGTTTTGCAGCTGTGAAAGCACCTCCTGCATAGGAGAGTGGTTACCTGGGAGAGGGAGCAAGGTGGCTCCGTGTGTGAGTTGAATGGCCTTGGACTGGATGAATGTGGGGAACTGGTTCCCGCCCTGTCCAGAAGGAGGAAGGCGTCTCGCTGTCCCCAGACGATACGTTTTCCTCTCACCCCCATCTCGTGTGGCGCTGGGGCTGGTCTATTCCGAGAAGAGCCCCGGCTCTCTCAGCTGCTTCCCGGTGCTCCCAGCCCCGGTCCCGGCCCAGTCGGAAAGGGGAGGCGGTGGTGCTGGGCTGTGTGTGGGTATCCGCTGTGGGTGGGAGGGAGTGTGTGGAACTGCAAAGACGAGTTTTTCCGACCTGGAAGGGTGGGTCACTGGGGCTGTTTGCATGCTGCTGGCAGGCCCCTTGCCCAGTGGAGTAACACATTCCTGTGAGCGTGTTGCTGCATGCAGGGCTGCTGCTTGCCATGCTTGGCTTGGCTTCGGGCGGGCCGGCTCGCTCCAGGGGGAGAGATGTTGTCCCCCTCCTGCTCACTGGGGTCTGAGGGGGAGGAGGTGGAGAGCCCAGGGTGTTTCTGGGAGAAGTCCTCTCTGATGTGGGGAGCCTGCCTTCTCCAGGTTGGCTTTGTGCCATCCTCGCTCTTCTCTTTTTTGCCCGTTTTTAGCTCCAGAACGCACTGGTGTGGCAGAGCCACCTGCTCTCCCCTGATCTCTGCCCAGGGTCTGTCTGCAGCAGCTGGCTGCGGTGGAAGACCACTCACTTCCCTTCTCTATTCTCCTTCCGGGAGCAAGAGGAGCTGCTCTGTGAAGGGCAGGTGGATCGGCCTGCAGAGCAAAGCTCTGACAGCAACGAGAGCTCTGCAGGGACTCCTGCTCGTCTTCCCAAGGGTGCCCTTCAGGAGCCTTGGCAGCCCCACAGTGTCAGCGAGCTCTGAGGAAGTTGTGCAGATGGGGAGATGAGGTGTGGGAGGGAGGCTGGAGAGCTGGCTTAGGGGGCAGATATTGTGCTGGGGTTATAGTGTTGGAGCTGCCATAGCTCTGCAGGTGACCAACCCATCTCTGGAGCATGGCAGGCACAGTCTGAGCCTCATGGGGTTGGAAAACAACATCTTCCAGCCTCTCCTCATTGGATGCTTCCAGCCCTGGACAGGAATGTGATAGCACTAAGGGTGAGGAGCCCTCAGATGTGTTCCCTGGAGGCACACTGCTTCCAGCAAGCTGTAAGGCCAGGCTTCTGGTCTCCTAGGTGGGCCATGCTGACCTCCTGGCTGGCACAGCCAGCTGAAGCTGGGCTGGTGGTAGTGCCTGTGCCTGGCATTCCCAGCCTGGTTCCAGATAGTCTGCTGCAGGCCAGGGGCAGTGGGGAGTGGCCCTTGGCAGGACGTCGTGTTTAGAAACTTGCAGGAAAGGGAAGCCACGATGTCATCTCCCGTCTGACCAGGAAGCGCAGGTTTCCTTCCCTTTGGCTCGCACAGGAGCCTGGGAAGGTCCTTCTCAGTGAGAGAGTTAGGTTGCATACAGTTTGGGCAGGGGGCTGGGGTAGGATGGAGTCTTGCTGGTCCACTGCCCTGTTTGTGCCTTGCTGCTCTGTATGAGCGTGGCTCCTGCTAGCCTGTGTGTGCATCTTGAGGGCCCTTGGAGTACTCTGGGGGGCTTGCTGTCACCCTGCTGCAGCACCCCCTTTCCCCACCTCCAGCCGTGATTCACTCCCTGGCTCCTGCCTGATGCTTCTCCAGTGGCTTTCCTTCACCCATTCATTACTGTTCTTGGCAGGGCCCTCAGAACCATCTCCAGCAGATGCACGCGTGCAATTAGAGAGCCGGGCACCTGATGAGGTCATTCCGAGCCAGCGGAGCCGGGGCTTTCAGCCCAGCCCCGTGTGGTTTGTGCTCTGACTCAGCCCGTGGCTGCCCTACCTGCTCAGGGAGTCCGGGCTGGCTGGGGCGAGGGGGGTCACAGGGTCCCACTCCTCCTGGGCTGCTCCCTCAGGCCAGCTTGGCTTAATCTCGGCAATTCCCTGCTGGCCACTCCCTCACCAAATGCTACTTCACCTGTTTGCTCAGTGTAGGGAGCGGAGGGTGTTTCCTCTGGAAGAGAGAAGGGTTCCCTCTCTGCCTCAGGGGTGCCTGGATACCCTCTGGATGGGGAGACCCCACGTGGGGTTGCTGGGAGGGCTGGAGGGCCCTGTCTCCTGCCCTTCTCCCCACTCCTGGTCGCGGTTCCTTAGTGATTTGCTCTTGCTGGAAAGGCAGATAGTGCTGGCTGCCCCCAGTGGTGCACGTCCTGTGCTGGTGCCAGTGAGATTCCCTTGTGCTTCCAGACCCTGCTCCTTTTTCCACTGATTGGAGCAGGGCCTGGAAGCCAGGAGCAGTTCCTGGGGATCCAGGTGCGGGACAGGAAATGATCTCAAGTGGCTCCTTGGGAAGAGGGCTGTGGGAAGGGCTCTGTGCCTGAGAAGGGTCACAGATCCAGGTGCTGGGCTGGCACAGGTAGCTGCAGGTGCTTGTGCCCATGGCCTGAAGAAGGGAGGCTGTCCCTAATCCTGCTGGGAATACTGGCCACCAGACTGTGGCCTCTCTGCTTGGGCACAGTCAGCAGCGCTTTTGAGCTCTGGAGTAGCTCATGTGCCCCTGGGATGGGGAGCCCGAGGGAGCAGTTTCCCCCATCTGCTGTGCCCTCGGCTTGGGCAGGCAGCCTCGGGTCTCACTTGAGAGGACTTTGCTCCCTGTACTCTGCCAATATGGCCCTTATCTCTGGTGTGTTTGTTTTCGCTGCGGGAGAGAGGCAGCTGAATGGGAAAATTCAGCCCAGCAGAGGGTGGGGGGACGGGTGAAGGGCAGGGACATTGGCGTGGCTGGAGCCTGGAGGGGCCACGTTGACCTTCAGCTCAGTGCCAGCGTCCACTGAGCTTTGTGGCCGTGGGGACAGCTCATGTCCCCCCTTCGAGGTGGCCACTGTTCTTGGGTGGAGCAGGGGGCTGCCCTGCGATCCCACCTGCTCGCCTCGGGCCGTGGTGGCAGAGCCGGGGGGCTGCTGCCTCCCCCTGCCCGGGAGCTGCTGGGGTGAAGCAGGAGCCGGAGCGTGGCCTGCCCCAGGAATGCTCTGGCCCCATTCCCAGAATCCGGCGCTGGGCGTTTGTTTGCTGCTGCGCCCCCGAGGTCTGGTGCTACTGTGACAGGAAGCGGGGACGCCGGGGGGAGGGAGGCCGGCCGCCGGCTGGGGATGTGCCTGTGAAATCCCTTTGTCCCTGCCGAGCGCTCAGCTGCGAATTCCCACAGCGAGGAGAGAGCTGCCTTTGTGCTGCTGCAGGGCTCTCAACATGTGAATCTCCTGGGCCTGGGGGTGTGAGCCGTGGGGCTGGTGCAGAGGGGTGGCAGGGACCCTGCTTGCTGCTGTCCCCAGGGTGGGGACCCTCGCAGCAGTGCCCCGTGGCAGCAGTGCTGGTGAGGTGTCCGTGGGCAGTGGGATGCAGCCAGGATGTGGCTGGCAGGAAGGCTCTGGCCCTGTGGCCGTGCCGCTTGGGGGCTGTGGGTGGACAGAGTCTCTGCCTGGAGCCCAGCGGCTTGGCTGCCCTCCTGCGGCCCTCTCCTCCCTGCAAATGCCAAGGGAAGCTCGTCTCCCTTCCTTTCGCCATGGTGCTCTGTCCAGGTGGGGCAGAGGGTCGGCAGCTTCCCGGCTCTCCTGGAGGGAAGGAGCTCCTGGCATGCTGTGTCCTGGCTGTGCTTGGAGAGGAGCGAGTGGCCTCAGGCGTGCCTGGGAGGACAGCTGCCCTGCCGCAGGATTGCTGGCATTCCAGCAGAACAATCCCAGCTCTCCGCAGCCGACTGTGCATTGCTCCGCTCTCAGCTGCCTCGCTCTTCGCCCTGCTGCGGTGGCACCAGCCCGGTGACCTCAGCGCAGCCAAGGACAGATCAGTTCCCCAGGGGATTGCCCGTGTTTCACAACCATCCGCTGTGTCCAGACCCGTCCTGCAGACCCGATGGGTATCTCCGTTCTCAGCCCCCTGCCCTGGCTGAAGGAACCATGCTCCAGCTCCCTCCTACTTCCTCCCCTCCAGCCCCACCCTGCCCTTATCGCTCCCTCCTCATCCTGCTCCCTGGCTGCCGGCCCGCTGCCTTATAAGGTGCGATCTTCGCTGGGGCTGCATCTCCAGGTGACTCCCCTCTCCCAAGGAAGGCTTTCCCAACCCATCCCGGCTACGTGGCCGTCATCCCTGGCACTGGGGGCGGCAGGTGAGGTAGGTCAGGTGGCGATCCCACTGCCAGTTCAACCAGTTGGGTGTGAAGGGCGGAGGAGGAACGGCTCCCTGCCTGTCCCTGCCCGCGGTGCCGCTCCTGGGTGTTAACCCGCCGGGCTCCTGCCCTGACTGGCACCCCAGGCACCGCTCCCCCTGGGGAAGGTGGGGCTGGGCCGGGGCAGGCAGGCGCCCAAGGCGGTGTCCAACCTGCTGCCGGCACAGCCCTTTCCTGGGCACCTGCCAGCCTTTCCGAAGTCCACTGTGCTCTGTGACCTGCCGGCAGGAAGAGCCCTCCTGGGAGCCAGGGAGGCCAGGGTAGGCTGGGGAGTGAGAGCAAGGGGCCTCACACGGCCTGGCAGCAAAGATGTGTCAACCTGGGCAGGGGTCTCTCAAGGGTGGGCTGCTCTGAGGTGATGGCTGTGGGCACCTTCTTGCCTCTGGGATTGGGAGAGAAACAGCCACAGCCAAAACTCCTTTACCTGCACAGGGATGTGAGATCTACTGCTCACCATCAGCTGTCCTTCTCCATGGCCTGAGGGCCATGAGTGCTCTGAGCTGGACACAGGAGCAGGTGAGCCTGGGCCCATGGTCTCCCCTCCCATGCCCTGCTGCTTCAGCCAGGCTGAGGTCTGAGGGTTGATGTGTGAGCCTGGACCCTGTGCTTGGCATGGGGAAAGATGCCAAGGATGCTGGCTCATTTATTTTTTAGGTAATTGAGACTGACCAGAAACCTGTGGTGAATTAGCAGGGCTGTGGGCCTGTGCAGAGCAAGTGCACTGCAAGCACTTGGACAATTGCAGGCTTGAATTATTGATGGAGTTTCTGGTTTTCCTAAGTGCATCATGATAGGCAGCTGGAACCAGGAGAATTTGTTGCTTTCTCCCCCTCTCTCTCTCGGATGGGGTCTGGGTGCTGAGAGCTTTCAGAGAGCAGGCAGCCAGCTGGCTATCCTCAAGCCCCTGGGCTGAGAGAAAAAGGCCAGTGGAGTGGAGTTGGGGAGTGTGTTGCAGAATTCCTCAGGAAGCTCATCCTTCTTTGTCAGCCTGGCAGGTGGGTCTGGCCCAGGAGCCCCACAGGGGATCAGCCAGCGTGGATGAGGGGCTGTGTCTGTCCTGGCTGTGATGGAGCTGGAGAAGGGCTTTCCTTGTGCTTCCTGGTGTGGGGGGCTGTCAAGAGCGTCTGGCCATGGTGACAAAGCTTGCCATGTGCTGGACAGGTGTCTGGGGGTCACAGACAAGCAGTGAAGCTGTATGAAGGGCTGGGACATGGCAGAGAGAGCTGATGCAGTTCTGTTCCGCCTCCCTGGTGACAGCAGGACGGTGGCAGTGAGCACCTGGTGTGTCCCTTAGCAGGGTGCTGAGCCAGAGATGATGTGGCAGAGGACATTCTGACTTTGTAGGTACTTGGGTTGAACTTTGCCCAAAGTGTTCTTTGCTGAGGCAGCAGCCTTAGCCCCAGGGATCCCAAGACCTTTGGGTGACAGCTCTCCAGGGATTCAGAGCATGGAGCAGGGCTGGAGCAGGTTGTTGGAAGAAGCCACGTAGAGGACTGTGCCAGAGATCCCCTGTCCTGCAGTAGTGCTGCCTGTCAAGCCTCCAGCCTAAGTCTTATCTGCTGGATCTTGTCCATTTTCCCTGGCCCGTGGAGTATGATTCCCCATCTGCTGGCTTGGTCTGGGCCCTGGGGTTAATCTTTCCGTGGCAGACTCCAGGAAAACACTCCTTGTCAGGAGCCTTCAAGGCCTGGACTCCGTCCCCTGGCAGAGGAGGGTGCAGGTGAATTCTAGGTGGGTATGCCTGTGGTTTGGCCCTGGAAATTTGTTTTTCCAGGCAAAGGATTTTTTTCTGTGGGAAGGCAGTTCTGCTGGAGAAGGTGGGGTAAGAGGTTTTGGAAGAACCTGCCATGTCACACTTGGCCGCAGCAGAAGAGCTGTGGAGGGTTCAGGGTTTGGGGTGCCTGTCCAGCTGTGTCCAAGCCTTTATCCAGGTGGGAAGATCGTAGTGGGGAAGCTCCATGCACACAGGTGAGCTGGCAGGTGCCTCTTGGCCAGCAAATGGGCTCTGCTCCCAGGGCTCTGTGGCGTCTCTCCAGTGGACCTGCTTTGGCTTTGGGACCCGTGGGCACTGCGCGGGGTGGGGTTGGTGCCAGGAAGTTGGGAGGTAAGGCCAGGAGGCTTTAGGTGTAAAACTTCTTGGGTCACTGCATTGTCTCCTGGGGCCCCCTCCTACTGATTGCTGGGGGGACAGAGAGGATTCTGCCCCTGGGGTGAAGCTGCTCAGGGTGTGCTTTTCCTTAGGCTTTTTGGTTTGCCCTGAACTGAGCCAGCTGAAATATTTTTGGCTTGCTGGGGTTTTTAAGTAACGGGTGTGTCAGCAAGTGCCTCTCTCATGATGAAAAGGCTTTCATGAGCCATCCTCAGAGCTGGTCAGGGTCTGGCTCTGGAAGAATGCTCTGTAGTTGGATCTTCAGAGGCTGGGTGGGAAGAGGGGGGGAATGGGTGCAAAGCGATCCCTGGAATTTCACCCTTGCGGGTTCCTGTGTACTTGGCTTTGCACTGTCACGAGTAGCTCATTGGCTAGAGGGAGCAGGATGCATAGCTGAGGCTCTCCCCTTCCTGCCCTCCCTGTCTCATTCCAGAGATGGCCACTGAGTGCCCCAGACAGCATCGGGATGTGTCAAGGGGTCCTATCCCTGAATGTGGGGCAGGTTCCTTACAGCTGGGGGATGTAGGGCTGAGTTTGGGGGGGTGTGCCAAACCCAGGGAATGGCCGTGCTCCAGCTGGGATGGTGCTGGCTGTGTCTGCAGGGACAGCTTTTGCTGACCTCCCTGGACCTGGCACTGCCTCTCTGTAATTATGTCTTTAATCCCAGATCAATGAAGACAATGGCTGGAATGAGGGTGGAGGGAGCGGGTCTGTCCTGGTGGTGGAGGAAAACGGGGAGAGACCCTGTTCTGCTGGCACTTCTGGCACATCATGGAGCTGTGTCCAGTGCTCAGGGCAGGCATGAACTGTGTAGGCACTGCAGCCCCCCAACACTCAATCTCTGTGCTTAACATGGCCTGATCCTGCTGGGAGACCCTCAGGTGGCCCCTCCTTGAACATCCACTGGAGCCGCAGGGTGCGGGACCTGTCCTGTTCCTTCCCCTGCTGTTGTGTTTACTCCCTGTGGAAGGGGCAGGAAGGAAACAGCCTCACAGCTGCTCTGGCCCCTTATCTAGGGCCCTAACAGCCCTGCAACTTTCATTGTTAGCGTCCATGTTTCCCAGCCTCATTGCCAGGGAAGGAGCAGAGGTGGGGATTTGGGGCTGGGGTGTCCTTGTGGGCTGTGTGGACCCACTCTGGCAGCCATGTGGGACCAAAGGGATCTTCTGGTCTTCTTCCTGTCTCTCCTGTCCATGCTTCCCACAGAGCCAGACCCTGCTAGTCTGCACTTGCTGCAGGCATGATCCTCTTCATGAGACCAGACCAGCCAAGTCTCTTCTTGGAGTCAGGGAGCTGCCTCTGCCCTCCTGCGCCCTAAAAATTGGCCTCTTCTGCGTTGGGACTGTTGAGGGCCAGCCAGGGAGCACAGCTGCTGGACAAGGCCATGTTGTGGAGAATCGCTTCTCCACAGGGGGCTGTTCCCCCTCTTAAAGGATTTGCTGAAATGCCATTCTGGAAGCAAATCCCAGCAAGCCGGGGGACTGCTGGCTGGGATTTTGGATGCTGCGTTGCATTGTCTGGGGTGATAGGACTGCTCTGTGTCTTGCTGGACAACACTGGGATGTGGCAAGGACGTAATCCCCTCTCATCAGGGAGCCCTGGAAAGGCTGAGGATCTGTGTCCCTGCTTAAAGGGGGTGATAGCCCACCAGAGATAGGGAGTGTTACTCAGGGATGAGAGTTGGGATGCGTCAGCACTGTTCTGGGAGGCACCAAGCCTCTCCTTTGGAGAATCCTGCAAATCTGCAGGGCAGGTGAGCAGCAAGGGTCAGAGCCATGCCTGCATTTCCATACAAGGCTCGGGGAGCCGATGTGTTGGAAAAGCCTCAGGGAGTACCTGTTGCAAGGTGGGAGGGGTGGAAAGCTGCGTGCATGAGCCAGGAGTCATGTCTGGGAGCCTCCAAAAGCTTGCTTGGGCTCCAGAGGATGGTGGGCTGTGTTCTTCCTGGAGTGTGTGGCTGAGCCAGGTGTGCCATGGCTCCTTCTCCTGCCAGGCACCACATGGGCACGAGCAGGGCAACTGGATTTTTTTATTGATGAAGGCAGATGAGAGTGGCAGTGACCAGATTGTGGAAGGTGCTGTAGGTGCCCTCCAAAGCACTTGGAAAACATCCACCCTGCATGGCTGGGCTCTGTTGCAGTGGTGCCACTGTAGCTGATGCGCCTATACCTGAGGGAGGCTTTGCGGAGCAGAGCCACAGGAGGAGTGAGGAGAGGTTTAACAGATCTCAGAAGACTTTACTGAGCTGCTGTGCACCAGCATGTGCTGCAGGAGGAGTCCTGGAGGGGCTGCAGGAGGTGGTGGGAACAGGGATGCTGCCTGCATGAGCTCTCAGCTCCGGGTTGTCCTTCTCGGCCCTCTGGGGCGGTGGCACCGGGGAGTGGAGTAGGCAGAGCCGGGGTTGGAGACCGTGGGAAAGCAGCCTCTGTGCTGCCTGCCCGGCTCGAGCGAGTCCCCACATGCCTGCCATGACTGCACAGCTTTGGGAAAACCTCTCGGGCTTGCAGGGACTAGGCAGGGCTGTGTGGGAGGGGTGGAGGGCTGAGCCCTGGCCGCTCCTCTCCGCCTCTGCTGTTTCTCCTGTCGGTGGGAACAGTGAGGGGTGCAGGAGTCTCCCTGGAGCTGAGGGGCTGTTGTGGGAGCAGCGACATGTTTGCCACCCCACCAGCTCTTCCAGACCCATCCCTCGAAGGGGAGGGGGTGGGAGAGAGGCGCCCGTTTCCCAGTTCCATGCCTGCTCCACCTCCTGTTTAGGGGTTCTTGTGTGATTTTGACCTGCTCCCGCTGTCCCTGCAGCTCTCTTCCCTCCTGCTTCCTCACTGTGGTGGCTGGGCTGTTTCCCCCATGACTCTCTGCGTCTAGACCTGGCTGTCCCGTGCCTTTGCCAATCAAACCTGAGCTTCCTCCTCTGACAGGTCTGTATGGAAGAATATTGCCTTTCTGTACCAAAATGTTGATTGTGCCTCACTTGCTGTTCTCCTTTGGGTGGGAGTGTTGGAGGGGGTTCAGGCTGAAGCCCATCCCCAGGTCTGTGGGCTGAGGATCCCTGGAAGGAGAGCCCTGGTAAATACCTGGAGGGTGGTGAGTTTTGGCAGCAATCAAAGGGGCTCATGGGATCCCCTCTAGGGGGATCCCATCACATTCCATCCTCTCTCCCATCTAGGAAGGAGGTGTGGGGCCAGGGCTGCCTCCTCATCTCTAACTGCACTGGGGAGGAGGGAGCAGATAAATGACATGGCCCTCTCCCTCCACCCTTCCCTGGAGAAAGCAGTAGGATGTGGGTCACTTCTCATTCTTCAGGAGTGTACCCTGCCCCACTCCAGGGGATGTGCCCTCCTCCCCTGCACTGTCTGCCCACAGCTTTTCCTTGCCCATGAGGTTCTCCCTCAGCCCACAGCAGCTCTTCTAAACCTGGCTCAGCCCCAGCTGTTTGCCAGACTGGGGGGACCTTCTGTCCCCACAGTACCAGTTTTCCAAGCTTTTAATGCTGGGACAGTTTGCATCTGAGTCCTGCTGCAGGAGCCTCTTGCCAGCTCTCTGGTGATGGGTGGGAGTGGGTGATAATGCCATAAGGTTTTGGTTTTTATTTCCCCCCCTGTTCTGAAAATCTGTCTTAATGAAATCAGTCTCTTCTGACCGCTCTTCTCTCCTCCTTTCCTCCCCCAAAATCATGTGCAGTGAAACGAGGGGCTCCTGCCCTTCTGGGTCATTTTTCCCACCCTCACCTTGACACCAAGCCGCCTCTGCCTGTGCCTCCCCGTGCCCCCCGCCCTGCCCACCCTGGGCACCCGTCACCCATGGACGACTCGGAAGTGGAGTCGACCGCCAGCATCCTTGCCTCTGTCAAGGAGCAGGAGGCACAGTTCGAGAAGCTGACCCGGGCCCTGGAGGAGGAACGGCGCCATGTCTCAGCCCAGCTGGAGCGAGTCCGGGTCTCCCCACAGGACGCCGGCCCGGGCTTGGCCAACGGCACGCTCACCCGGCGGCACCAGGTAAAACACCCCCTCGGCAGAGGGGCGTGCACAGGCTCCTGGAGCCCCCGGAGCTGCCTCCTCTCAGCCCTCCTTGGATACAGGAGGTAGAGGAGGGCCCAGCTGTTCTTGTGGCACTGGTGTACTGGAGTTGGTCTGGGGGTGTGCAAACCTCCCTTGGCAGACAGAGGCTTCAGGAGAGAAGCCAGCCTGGAGAGTCTTGCTACCAGGTTGGCTCTGCTCTGGTTTTGGGAAGGTTAGAGGTTGGCTCTCCTTGGTTCCAAGGTATTTCTGCTCCCCATCCCGCTCCGCTGCTTGGAGGGCAGCTGAGATGCTGAGACTGCGATGCGTGTGTCTCCGTCTGCGTGACAAAAGGCAAATGCCTGGAGTCTGTCTGTCCCCACGTGGCCAAACCAGGGCTGGGAGAGATCTTCTTTACAGGGCTGTAAATGTGGTTTCACTTGCCTTGGCTTGAGGCATCTCCTCACTTTTTCAGGCTCAATCTTGGAGAGGGGTGCTCAGAGGGCTGGTGCGTGGTGGTGTGCAGGAGCCAGGTGCCTTTCCAGCTGTGGAAGGTGGTGGTGCCAGGAGGGACCTGTGAGGCAGGGCAGGGTGGACAGAGGAAGAGTTCAAGTGTCAAACAGCAGCACTGCGATCGGCCACCACGCGGTTCTCTCAGGCCCAGGGGGGCCTCTGGGGTCGCTGGTGGCTCCTGTGTCAGATGTGGAAGGTGTCCAGGGCCCTGCCGGGGGCAGGGAAGGGTCGTGGCCATTCCATCAGGGGCATGCAGGAGAGCTGGGATGTCGGGGTGTCTCCTGTGACTCTTGCTCAGGCTGACCTAGAGGAGATTTGCTGCATGTGGCACAGACCCCTGAGGAGTGTGTTCCTCTGCTGGGGGCTCCCATGGAATGCGTGGTGGGTGTCTGTCTGGTGCATGAGATGGGCTGCTCAGGGCCCTGAAGGGAAGTGAGGATGAGTACATGGGAGATCAGTGTAGTAACATGCCTGCTGCCCTGCTGTGTTTCAGAACGGACGTTTCCTGGGCGATGCTGACCTGGAAAGGCAGAAGTATTCAGATCTGAAGCTCAACGGGCCACAGGTAGGGGGAGCTCAGCCCTCTGGCTGTGGGCAGCCTCCTTCCTGTGGGAGGGTGTAGGACAGTGCCCCTGTGTCCTCATTCCAACTGGGAGAGGGTGATTTGGGCTCCTCATGCAGCCACCCTGACTTAAAGGTACCTTCCTCCAAAAGATATCAGGGCTCTCTGTGAAGAAAGATCTCTTGTCCAGGTTACAGAACGCACAGATTGGTGACAGGGCCTGACCGCCTGTTGCTTTCTCCCATCAGGACCACAGCCACCTCTTGTACAGCACAATCCCCAGGATGCAGGACCCGGGCCAGATCGTGGAGGAGACGTACACCATGGAGGAGGACCCTGAAGGGGCCATGTCAGTCGTGTCTGTGGAGACATCAGATGATGGGACAACTCGGCGTACAGAGACCACGGTATGGGCCTGGGGACACCATGGAGGGACAGGGCGTGGTGGGGGGCCCTGGCGGCTGGGTGCTCTGCCATGAGCTGAAACGGTGTGAAATGTTCCTGAAGTAAAGTGCTGGGCTGGAATCTGGGGGATGCAGGCGCGTGGTGGGTTTCCTGATGTGAGCGTGCCCTGCACGTGTGTCACCCAGGTGAAGAAAGTGGTGAAGACTGTGACCACACGGACGGTGCAGCAGGTGCCAGTGGGTCCTGACGGGCTGCCTTTGGAAACGTCCCCCGTCCCCAGCAACTACGTCCAGACCATGGACAGGAACTTCCGCAAGAACGGCAACGGGGGCCCCGGCAGCTACCTGGGCCAGGCGGGCACGGCCACCCTCCCTCGCAACTACCACTACCCCGACGGCTACGGCCGCCCCTACGAGGACGGGTACCCGGGCAGCGACCACAGCTACGGCAGCCTGTCCCGCGTCACCCGCATTGACGAGCGCTACCGCCCCTCCATGGACACCTACCGGGCCCCCAGCCGCCAGGACATCTATGGCCCCCAGCCCCAGGTGCGTGTTGGGGGCAGCAACATGGACCTCAACCATTTTCACCCCGAGCCCTATGGCCTGGAGGATGACCAGCGCAGTGTGGGCTTTGAAGATGTGGACTACGGGCTCATGTCTGACTATGGCACAGCCAGGAGGGCGGGCACCCCATCTGATGCTCGGCGGCGGCTCAGGTATGTGGCAGGAGGTTCTGGGGTGCTCTGGGGTCCCTTGAACTTTACTGTCCTTGGAAGAAGGAGGACCGTGGACACCACACTGTGAGCTGAGTCACACGCAGCTCACACAGGAGAAAACTTGCATCCGCTTCTAATTGTCTACTTAATTGGTGGTTAAAGCTGGGTGCTAATTGAGCCAGTCATCCTGCAGCCAGGAGATCCAGTGGGCAGCTGGATGTAGCTCCAGGCCCTTACCTCTGTGCCACCAGGGCTGTGTGTGCCCCAGCATGGCACATCCCTCTGGGAGCGGTGCCTGTGTGGGTTGTGTGTCATGGGCAGCTGCAGTCCCATGATTGTGCTATCCCTGAGCCAAGAGCAGCCCCGGGAAGAGGAGCTTAGCCCAGGCTGGGGTGAGCAGGGCTCGGCCCCACAGTGCCCCAGGAGCGTTCCTGCACAGCCCGACCCTGCCGCAGGGCAGGGAGGGAGAAGCTGCTCAACCTGTTTGGCAGCAGCAGCAGCTTCTCCCCCTTGTGTGTCTGTGGTGACTCCTCCAGCCTGCTGGGCTATGCAGCCCTTGGAGGCCAGAGCATTGTCCTGGTGGTCCTTCCTGCCCTGTCAGGAATTCAGGATATCAACTGCCTCAGGCTATGACTCCTGCCCATTGGTCTCTTGTGTCAGCTGTCCCTGCCCAAGTGCTGCTTCCTGCTCTGCTCCTGGCTGGCTCTGCTCCAGCAGGGCTTTGGCCAGGTGCTGCAGTATGGCTTTAGGGTGGTGAGGTAGCAATGGAGTGAGGGACTGAGCCAGAGTCCTGGAGATGGGGAAGGGACTGTGTGAGTGCCTCCTGAGTGCTCCAGAGTGGGCCCAGGCAGACAGGTAAGGCTCAGCAAAGGCAGCCTAAGCTCCTGGAACATAAGACAGAGGCAACAGGGAGAGACCTGGGGGAGAGGAGGCTCTTCCCAGCCCCTGTGGAGATCTGCCTGATCCAGGTGCATGCTGTAAATCCATGGTAGCCCTTGGCTGCCAGAGGAACTGAAGGAGCAGCTTTGTCTGTCCTTGTGGCTGGTGCCAGCACAAGTGCTTCTGAGCTTTGGTGAACCAGTTGGGGCAGTTGCTCACCCAGATGGATTTGCTCAGCCTCCTTGCTTTGTGCAGCTTGTGCTGGCCAGAGGAGGGCAGGCAGGGCTGCTCCAGGCTTCTCCCTCCTTGGGCAATCCAGGACAAGCCAGTGTTGGCAGTTTTGAGCACATGGCCATCAGGTGTCCCCCAGGGAGCATCTTGGGCAGAAGGGGTTACACAGGTGTGTCCAACCCCTGGCTGCTTGTCCAGACAGAGACTGTGGCTTGTGTACATTCCCTGGGCTGTGTCCTGGGTGGCCTTTGAGACTGTGAGCCCTCTCTGCTGCGCAGAAAGGTGTCTGTGCTCCTGCTCCTCCAAGCCTTGGAGGAAGAGGATTACAGGATTCAAGTGCAGGAGCTGCAGCCAGATAGGAGACTGGGTGGGGGTTGTGGATCCCATAGAGGGAGACGGTCAGCTCTGTTGGAGTTGCAGGAATGGCTCAGGGTGTGAAAGATGGGTTGGTGGGCCCCTGAGCCAGCTCTCCCTCTCCCCGGGCAGAGTGATAAAGATCACAGCAATCTGTGGAATCCAGGCGCTGTTGAACTTGGCTTGTCCCCCACCTTCTCAGTTACCGTCCACACTGGCTGCCCAGCTCACAGGAATGGGAACAGGGAGGGCAGCGTCTCCTGCCTCAGAGATGTTTGTCTTGAGCAGGAGCCTGGCTGTTAACGACTTCCTTCGGGGAGGCAGCTCGCCAGGCACTCCGAGTCAAAGGAGCACCTCGAGCTGCGTGCTGGCTGCCATTGGCTGCAGAGAGCTCCGGCCTCTGCTCTGGGGCTCTTGTCAGAGCTTCCCTCTGCAGAGAAAGAGGGAAGGGGGTCCTTCCCATTCCCTGCCAACCCCATCTTGCCTGGAGGGGATTTGGCACCACAGGTGTTGGGATCCTCCACAATTGCAGGGTGGGATGCAGCACCACGGTGGGCTGGGAGCTCCCTTTCAGGGAGCGCAGATCTTGGCACAGGAGTGGGATCAGCTGCCAGCCATGTTGGCAAGTGTCAGTGCTGCGTCTCACTCCAGCCTCATGCTGCTGCTCCTCAGCACCTCTGAGCAGGCAGGCATGAGGCATGTCCCCACTGAGACCTGCTGGAAGCCAGCCTGGCAGCCTGCCGCCACACCACGGCAGTGCCACAGTGCCTGGGGGTTGTGTGGCTGTGGAAGAGGCTCTAAGGCTGGTGGCTTGGGCAAGTCCTGTACCAGAGGCTGTAGGAAGGGAAGTGGTGGCAGCGGCAGGATCTGCCACCATCCTTGTCAGGATACTCTGGGGCAGGCACTGCCTGTTCCTGATCCAGGGACTCCGGAGGTGACTGAGTAGCTCCTGGGGCAGGTATGAGTGGGAGTGGAGGTAGAAGCCTCTCCTTGGGTCTTGTTTGAATGTCCTTAGTGTCCTGGCACAGCAGGGGGTGACTGAGCTGTTCCCTCCCATCTCTTTCTGTTGGAAATTGCTGGATTCCCCTGCCTGGGTGGGGGAAGGATTATAGTGCCAGTGACTGCAAAAATGGGAGAATCTGGGATTTAAGAGGCGTATGTTGTGGGGGTGTGAAATGTCACTTTGGCATACGGGGCAATAGTTACACTTTAAACTTCTGTGTGCTTGTTTGGGCTCACTCCCAGGGCTGCCAGTCTGTGGATGAGCTGTTCCTGGCCAGGGCAGGGATCTGAGACCATGGCTCTTCCCCAGGCCTGCCCCAGGAGCCACGAGGTTGATCCTTCGAGCCTGTGTGTCTCTTGGTGCCCAACTCTGCCTGTCCTCAGGGCAGCACCACACCTTGCCCGTGGGGCTGGCTCCTGCCTCTGCAGGGGTCAGAGACCAAGATCCAGCTTCATCTCTTCTGGTGGGCTGGAAGGGGCACTGCCTCTCCCAGATCCAGGATTGTGCTCAGATGCCCTCTGCCTTCTCTCCTAGGAGTTATGAAGACATGCTGGTGGATGAAGTGGCCCCTGACCGGTACTACTGGGCCCCGCTGGCCCAGCACGAGCGGGGCAGCCTGGCCAGCCTGGACAGCCTGCGGAAAGGCGGCCCGGCCCCGGGGAACTGGCGCCAGCCGGAGCTGCCGGAGGTCATAGCCATGCTGAGCTTCCGGCTGGACGCCGTCAAGTCCAACGCGGCCGCCTACCTGCAGCACCTGTGCTACCGCAACGACAAGGTGAAGACGGAGGTGCGCCGGCTGAAGGGCATCCCCGTGCTCGTGGGGCTGCTGGATCACCCCAAGAAGGAGGTGCACTACGGTGCCTGTGGAGCTCTCAAGAACATCTCCTTCGGCAAGGACCAGGATAACAAGATCGCCATCAAGAACTGCGACGGGGTGCCCGCACTGGTGCGCCTGCTGCGCAAGGCCCACGACATGGACCTCACCGAGGTCATCACAGGTAGTGGCTCCAGGGAGGGCAGGACAGGCTGGCCCCTGGGGTGGGGTCTGTGGTCAGGGTCCAGGTGCTCATCTTCCACTTGTGGCATTGCAGGGACACTGTGGAACCTGTCCTCGCACGACTCCATCAAGATGGCCATCGTGGATCATGCGCTACATGCCCTGACCGATGAGGTGGTCATTCCCCGCTCCGGCTGGGAGCGGGAGCCCAACGAGGATTCCAAACCCCGCCATATAGAGTGGGAGTCGGTGCTCACCAACACCGCTGGCTGCCTTAGGTATGGATCTGGAAGAGCACTGGCTTGGGCTCGGGCTGCAGCGCTTCTTCTGGGCTGCTCCTGGCACTTTTAGAGGACTGTGGAGCAGCTGCTCTTGTAAGACAGCTGCTGGTGGTGCAGACCTTGAGTTTGGAGGCATTTACCCTCAGTGAGGGGAGCTACAGGAGCTGTTTCCTCTCTTGAGCTCTGCGGGGTGTGGGCTGCCCTTCGCCTGCCCTCAGCTGTCTCTCCCATGATGGTTCTCTCCTGCCTGCCAGGAATGTGAGCTCGGAGCGGAGTGAGGCCCGTCGGAAGCTGCGGGAATGTGATGGGCTTGTGGACGCCCTGATCTACATTGTGCAGTCTGAGATCGGCCAGAAGGACTCGGACAGCAAGGTACCACAGTGGGACTGGTCTTGGGAAAGGGAGAGCCTGTGTGGGGTGCACCTGGCACTTCTAGACCAGGAGGTGTCTGGCACTCAGCCTGCAGTTTGGAGTAGGAATGTTGGTCCCCCAACAGAGGCCTGGTTGTGTCACTCATCCCCACAACACTGTCCCCTGGGTCAGGCCTTCTGGATCAGTCTGAATAAGGTCTTGGCTTGAATTTCCCTTGAGCTTTAAGCTGAAGGCTGGGCCAGGCCCTCACTCGCAGACCTGGAGTGCTGCTCCCAGTCTCTCAGTCAGACACCCCGGTTCTCTCCCCAGCTGGTGGAGAACTGTGTGTGCCTGCTGAGGAACCTGTCTTACCAAGTCCACCGTGAGATCCCCCACGCCGAGCGCTACCAGGAGACACCCCTTGTCCCCACCAACAACACTGCACCCCACAATGCCAGCTGCTTCGGGGCGAAGAAAGGCAAAGGTTTGTGTGCCAGCAGCAGGGAAGGGAAGGGAGGGAGGGGAGCAGAGACAGGTCTTGAGGGTGGTCTGGGGTCTTTGTGCTCCTACTTGGGCATCTCATGTGAAGCCTGAAGGGCAGCTTTCTCTGGAGGTGCAGTGGTCCCTGCTTCCCTGCTCTGGGAGCTGTTGCTTGGCTTGCCCAAAGCACTTGATACAAGCTGTGGCGGGTGTCTGGTGGCGGGATGGTGACGGGTACATGTCCACTAATTCCACGCCTTCCCTTTTCTCCTGTGTTGCCCCTTCCCCTTCCCTTTGCTTTCTTGCCAAATGATTTGCCCCATGATGCTGTCGGCACTTCTCTCCTCCTGCCTCCCCTCTCTCCTGTCCTCCTCTCCACCTCACCAATAGACGAGTGGTTCTCCAGAGGTGAGTGCGCTCTTGTACTTTTTCTATGGTTTAATTGGGTGCTTTCTCCAGTTCTCTTTGCCCCCCTCCCCAGCTGGGCACATTCTGCCTGCCGTGTGGCTAATGCCCCCAGTGTCCCCTCCTGTGACACGCTGGTTGCTTGGCTTCAGCTCGCCTCTGGGCTTGTTCCTGCAAGTGGCAAAGAGCTGTTGGGCCAAGGTGAGTAGGGAGAGGAGAAGTCTCACGCCTCTCCACTTGCCCTTCAAAGGTAAAAAGCTCCCAGAAGACCCTGGTGCTGACACAGTGGATTTTCCCAAAAGAACAACTCCAGCCAAAGGTATGCTCCTTGAGTGATTATGCAGGATTATGATTGGGTGTCAGGGCAGCTTTTGCCACAGCAGCCTGGGAGAGGAGCGAGTTAGAGAAGGTATTTCCCACTGAAGTGAGCCTCTCCAATGGGCAGAAGCTGGGAATGCCCAAGGGCCTGTTAAAAAATGAGCTCTGACAGTAGTTGTGAGGATCTTGTGCATGGATGAGGTCAGTGCTGCTTCAGGACAGTCTTCAAAGGCATATACTGCCCCAGGGGCTGAGGGACAGCACAGTGACACAGCCCTCTGTGGTGATCTCAATCTTGCCAGCACAGTTGCCCTCTTCCCTGCTCTTCTCTCCTGGGCATGAAGAGCAGGCATGATTTAGATATAAAATCTCTGCCTTAAAGTTTTCCCCAGCCATGAGAATGAGGAAGGGTCATTCCCAGAAGCTTCTGGGGACAAATGTCTCACTGCATGTGAATCACAGTCCCTGACCAAACAGTGGCTGGGGTTTCTGGTACTCTGGGGCAGCCTGTGCCAAGGATCCTACCCCCTGAATGCCTGGGTAGAAGCTTGCAGCTTCATCTGCCTAGCAGTGTCTCTCTGGGTCAGGCAAACACTAGCAGAGCCCTTGGATAAACATCTCCTGTCCTCCTTGGCAGGTTACGAGCTCCTCTTCCAGCCAGAGGTGGTGCGGATATACATCTCCCTCCTGAAGGAAAGCAAGACTCCAGCCATCCTGGAGGCTTCAGCAGGAGCCATCCAGAACCTGTGTGCTGGCAGCTGGACGGTGAGTGCCCACGAAGCTTGCGGTGGAACAGGGGAGCACCACCCGTGGGGGCTGGCAGCGGTGTCCCCAGCCCCGGGTGACACGGTGGCCCTGTGCCCTCCCCGCAGTACGGCCGGTGCATCCGCTCAGCCCTGCGCCAGGAGAAGGGGCTCTCCGCCATCGCAGACCTCCTGACCCACGACAGCGAGCGCGTGGTGAAGGCGGCGTCCGGGGCCCTGCGCAACCTGGCCGTGGACCTGCGCAACAAGGAGCTGATCGGTGAGGACGGCGCGCTCCCTGTATCCCTGCAGGCTAGGCAGGAGCTTCTCCCTTCTCCTCTTGGCTGCTGGGGAAGTGTGTGGGCACAGCGTCAGCGCAGCCTCTGTCTGCTGCCCTCACCTAGAGTGGAGGGTACTGAGCGCTGCAGAGAGGGACAGCAGAACAGGTCACCTGTCAGTGGTTTTCCCATCCGTCCTGTTCCCTGCTTGCTCACCCGCAGCTCTTTATCCTTCCCAGGCAAACATGCCATCCCCAACCTAGTTAAGAACCTGCCCGGAGGCCAACAGACCCCTGCCAAAAACCTCTCTGAGGATACGGTGGTGTCAATCCTCAACACCATCAATGAAGTGATTGTGGACAACCTCGAGGCGGCCAAAAAGCTCCGGGAAACGCAGGGGATCGAGAAGCTTGTACTGATCAACAAATCTGGGTAGGCTCTGCTCAAAGGATGATGCCAGGGCTGGAAAGGACCTTCACTCTCTCTGGGTTTCCAAACATCACTTCCTTTGCCTCTTTCTAGGAACCGCTCAGAGAGAGAAGTCCGGGCAGCTGCCCTTGTCTTGCAGACAATCTGGGGCTATAAGGAGCTGCGGAAGCCTCTTGAGAAAGAAGGCTGGAAGAAGTCAGATTTCCAGGTGTGGGGATGCCCTGTGGTGGCCAGGGCGGTAGGTGGGGTCCTGCAGCAGAGAGGAGGGTGTTCCTGGAGCTTGGCAATACTGGCCTGCAGCTCTTCACCTTCCTGGTGGCACTGGGCACCCACAGAACTGTCCCTGTGCTGTTTCTAAGCCAGTGGCCTGCAGGAAGTCTCTGCTAGGAACACTCAGCATGTGTCCCACATGAGTATGAGGCAGGAATTTTGTTACTCTTAAGTGCTGCTGTGGCAGTGTTAAAGAACCGGGCTCTTCCAGGCTCAGTTTCCTTCCCAAAAGCAGGACCTGCCCTTGCTTCTGGAGGGCCAGGCACTGCCCTGGTCCAGGCAGCCTCCCCCCTATTCTGATGGGGGTGCAGTGGGGGCTTCAGCACCTTCTGGTTACTTTGGGCCCCTTACTCAAGGGCTGTGGGAGGGTTCCTGGGTGTGTGCTGGTGCTGGAGGGGTGGGATATGCTGGTGAGGAAGGAACCTCTAGGTCCAGGGTTTGAGTGGTCACTGTCTGTTGCTGTAGGTGAACCTGAGCAATGCCTCTCGGACCCAGGGAGGCAACTCCTTTGATGACAGCACCTTGCCTCTTATCGACAGGAACCAAAAAACAGGTATGTACTTGCCTTCAGCACCTGTGCCCACCATTATCCCTCTGCCTTGTGAGTACTCAGGGAAAATGGTGTTTGTCCCCTTCCTGCTCTTCAGCTTTGGCTTCCCTGGCAGCCACAGCTGCTCACACAGGGCCATTAGTATGGGCCTTGGGTGGCTTTCCTGGCCATCAGAACCATTCATTTGGGCCTTAGATGGGGCTGGCACTGTAGGTCCTGTGGTGTCCTTGGGTCACAGCTGCAGTGCAGCCTGAGCCTGGGTTCCCCCAGCTGGGCAGGGAGCAGTTCCTCTGTGGCTCCTGACTGCAGAAGCTGTCCCTGATGTGCTCTCTCATGCTTGTAGACAAGAAATCCTCCAGGGAGGAGATCCAGATGAGCAACATGGGACCAGGTAGGAGAGGGAGTCCCCCTCGGTATGTGGGGAGCAGGGCAGAGTTCACATCTCCCTGGGGGGTGATGCAGCCCCCCATGGAGGTGACACGACTGACTGACTGTCCCCTCTCCTGCTCCAGACAACTATTCCACACTCAACGAGAGGGACCACAGCAGGACACTGGACCGATCCGGTGACCTTGGAGAGATGGATCCAGTGAAGGCAGCGCCTTTGATGGTAAGCAGCTCTCTTTAACTCGGGAAGAGTGGGATGGGTGCAGGAGATGCCACATCACTGTCCTGTCTGGCGGAGGAGAGGAGAGCTGGGCTCCCGTTACTAACACCCCCCCATACCATGCCCCCTACTAACCGCATGTATCTGCAGCAGGAGGAGGGGCAGGAGCAGCAGGAGGAGGGGCAGGAACAGCAGGAGGAGGGGCAGGAGTCGCAGCCTGAGGTAGAGGAGGTGGAGGAAGATGCTGCTGTGCCCTCCCCCATGTCGGTATGTCCCACGGTGTCCTGCCCAATCTGGTGACAGATGCTGCTGTGCTCTTAGGGGTGCTTCGCCAGCCAAATCCTTGCTCCAATCACTGCTGCTGCAATCACTGGTGCTGTGATCCTGCCTCTGCCCTCACTCCTGCTCCAGCCTTAACACCTGTTCCCCCTCTCTCTCTCCACAGCAGAAGATCTAGCTGGCCTTCCCTGCCTCTGCTCCGTTTGGGTTGATAATATATATATAAATATATAACTCTTCATGGTGGAATGGACCGACTTTTACCTTGTCTTATTGTTGGAATTTTGCTGGACTCTCTGTGCCAACCATCCAGCCAAACGCCTGGGCCAGGTCCCCAGGGCAGCCCGGGCCACTCGGTCTCTTCTGGGCCGCCGCACCTCCCTGTTCTGGGATACCACCACTGAGAACTCCTCCTCCCATCCTCCACCACCTCCTTCCTCCTGAGAGTAAAACCTTCCTGCCTGACTCTGCCGGATCAGCCGGCGTGGATGCTGCACACAAGGACTCAGATCTCTGCCTTGACTAGGAGCTGCCTTCTCTCCCACGCCTTCCCCCTGCTCCGAGGTGTCTTGCAAGGACAGGGACTGGGACCTCACTCGCTGCCGCCTTGTTTTTGGTTTGGTTTTGTTGCCTATAGGATATATTTTTTTGTGCAGGACCACTCTTCAACCAGGGCCACGGAGACAACAGAAGCATCCCTCCTCCTCCCTGAGGGCTACAGGACCAGAGTCCATGAGCTGGAGGCATGGGGGCCAGGGGAAGAAAAACCAGCAATAACGTCTCTTGCTTTGCTCTAGATGAGGCTTCGGAGGCATGGGAAGGAGGATCCAGCTCTGGATCCTGTAGAGCGGTCTGGATGGGGACCCTGGCTCCCACCCACTGCCTGTGTGAGGAGGATCCTTCTGTGAGGAAGGGGGTCAGTGCTGGGGCATGGGCCAGGGTCGGTCCCCATGGAGGGAGGAGATGCGGCAGGGTTTTGGGGAGAGCGGGCGGCTCGGGGCACACTGTGCCGGGCACCTGGAGCCGGGATCCCGCGGCGCTGCCCCGCTGACTTTCTCTTGACACGTGCCTTTCTTTTGCCACTGTGAAATAGCTCTTTGAATCGTACTGTCCAGCTGCTTCCCTGGGAAAGGGGAGTTTCCTGGGCTTCCGGCAGGGCTGAGCTCTTCCCTTCCCTGCTGGGAGCCTTACTGTCTGCAGTGGGGCTGGGAGCCTGTTTTGGGGGGAACCCAACCCCCCTGCCCTCGCTCAGAGGGTGCAGGGTGCTCATCTGTGTCCTGGCCGGGGCTGCCGCAGGAGTTGGGATGTGCTCCTCCTCCTCCTCCTCCTCTTGGCTGTGGTGCTGCGGCACATCCATGTGCTGTGATCTTTTGGGGGCCCCTGGGGCTCCCTATGCAACTGGAAGCCTCTGTAGGAGGCTGTGAACTGGAGCAGGAGCCCTCCCAGCCCGGGGCTCCCCCCAGGGCGGGCTCTCAGGGCACGGGGAGGTGGCGGGGTAGAGCTGGTGCCTTGCTCCTGTCCCAATTCCCCCCCCAGCTCTGGCTGGGCCTGCCCTGCTTCCAGCCCCACCTCAGCTCGGTTGGGTTTTGTTCTGGGGTCTAACTCTTCTCTTTTCCTTTGAATATGTAAAACACTAATTCCTTTTTTAATTTTTAATTCCAAATGAACCAAAAAGACAGCGTCCCCCTTCTCTCCTCCTTGGTCCTGGTGGAGAGGGGGGGGCCAAGGAGGTGAGGAGGGGGAAGCGCCAAGCTGTTCCTTGTCTGATTCCTGTGCACACTCTTGTAACGCTTTTAAAACAAAATGATTTTTTTATATAAATAAAGTTTTTAAAGTGTGATGTGTGCCTGCCTCTTTGGTTTTGCTGCTTCACTGCTGGCCAGGTGCCTTTTCCAGGAGTGGTTCTGGTCTCTGGCTCCCAGTGGTGTCACACCACATGGTGTGACAAACCATGTGGTATTCCCCAGCCCTCCCACCTTGCCTTGCACACTTGTCCCCAAAGCCACCAGTAAGCAGAGAAAAGGCAGGACTAGGTATTTTATTGCTTCAGGTCCAAGGGGCAATGCCAGGGATGTCTTCCAGCTAGGGGGAAAACGATGCCTGGCTTGGCAGCAACAACGCTGGGGACGGTTGGCTGAACAGGACCAGTGCCAGGGATGTTGATGGGCGGGGTATGAGGTGTGTTCGGGTCAGCAGGGACAGTGCCAGGCGTGTTGCTGGTGGGGACGATGCTGGGCACATCCAGGCAGGGAGGCTGGGTGCCTGGGGCTCAGACAAAGAGCTTGTCATAGCAGGCCTGGCAGTACATCTTGTCGCCGCGCTCGCGGACGGTGCCCTTGTGCAGCCGGCCCAGGCAGTAGGTGCAGATGAAGTGCTCGGGGTGGTACCTGCGCCCCATGGCCGTGATGCAGCGCCCGCTGACAGGGCGGCCGCAGCCGTGGCAGATGGTGCCCTGCCGCTGGTGGAAGTGCAGCTCGCAGTAGGGCCGCCCCTCCAGCTCAAAGAAGGACCCGCTGGTGAAAGCACTCAGGCACTCCTGGGGGAAGGAGAGGGGAAGGCTGGCACAGCCCTGGGAACACTCCCATTACGTGCATCCCCGCCATTCTACTCACCGTGCACACGAAGCACTCGGTGTGCCAGACACCATCCAGGGCTGACAGGTAGTTGTCCAGGACAGGGCGCTCACAGCCTTGGCATTTTGGGGCAAACATGGCCAGGAAGTCTTGGTGGCAGTATGGCTTCCCATTGCGCTCCATGAACCCTGTGGGGAGGGGATTGGGATGGGCATGCACTTGGGGATGGCTCATGCTGGGGACAGTGGGACATGGACACAGCAGTACTCAGGTGGCTAGAAGAGACCATGGGGAGCTGTAAGGTAAGTGCAAGAGTAGGGAACAGTCCCGCCTCTTCCTTGGGACATACCCTCATCTCCAAACACCTTCCCGCAGTGGGCACAGAAGAAATGCTCGGGGTGCCAGGTCTGCTCCAGGGCCGTGAGGACTTTCTGCAGGAAAAGCTGAGCTGAGGGGGCTGCTGGTGGCGGGGGGTGGCCGGGGCGTGACGCACTCACCTCGCGGATGGGGCCGGCGCAGTAGGCACAGCGCGGGGAGAAAGCCTGGTGATAATCCTCCTCACAGAACGCCCGCCCGCCTTGCTCGAAGAAGGGCCCCTTGTCCAGCTCCTTCCCGCAGCGGGCACAGGTGAAGTGCTCGGGGTGCCAGGTTTTGCCCAGGGCGGTGAGCACCTTGGAGGAAGAGGAGGAGGCATGGAGGCTGCGAGGGCAGCTCCGGGGGATGCCCAGGGGTGCCGGGGTGGCGGCAGGGGCTCACCTTGCCAGCGATGGGCTTGCGGCAGGCGGCGCAGATGCCGGCGGGCGCAGCTGTGATGCCCAGCTCCTGCAGGTCCCGCGTGAGGCTGTCCAGCATGTTGTCCAGCAAGGACTCCGTGGGCACCCCAGCTCCCTTCCCTGCAGCTGCCAGCTGCTGGGGAGGAGGATGGTGAGGTCTGGGTGAGGGCTAAGCACCCCAGCCTGCTGCCCCAGGGCCAAGGCTCACCTTGCTCTGTGTGTGGCCCAGGTCGGCCAGGAGCTCATCCAGCTGCCAGGTGGCCTCCGTGGGTGGGGGCGAGGGGAGCAGCGGCTTTGGGACTGGCACAGGGGTGCTGGACGTGGCAGAGAGGGGAGATGTATGGTGTCCACCCCAAGGCAGGGACCAAGACCCCTCCACCCCTGCCAACACAGCCCTTTCCCACAGGCCGCCGCAGGGAATACGGCAGGTATGCAGGATACAATCTGTCCCAGGTGACCCTGGATGGCAGATCCCAGCAAGGAACGGACAGCCCTAGATGGCTTTGCCCTCCCATGGCCATTTTTACCTATACAGTGAATCCAAACCTTCTCCTGGAGGCTGAGCTCGAGGTGGCAGTGGCACCTGGAAGGACAAGCCCTTATGACAGAGCCCTCAGGATGCTCCCCTGGCAGCTTCTCCTGCCCAGCTCCACCACCCCATCATGAGCTGAGGGGTCTCTGTGCCCAGGCATTACCTTCAGGGTACCGTTCTGGGCATCCTGGCAGGAGCTTGGTCCCTGCAGTGCATGGTCATTGGAGGCCAGGCAGGAGCTCTGCTCCAGTTCTGCCAGCAAAGCATCTGCACGGAGACACCCGGGTCAGGCCCCAGAGTCACTAGCTGCCCACCCTGCAGTCTTGTACCATTCCCAAAATCTCAGGAGCAAAAGGAATGCCACAGCACGTCCTGCTGGCCAGCTGCGAGTGCCCTGAGAGACCCTGAGCATCCTTCCTGAGTGCCCCATCCCAGTGCAGGATATGCCCACCTTCCGAAAGAGTGAGGCAACGGGTCCTGCCCCCACACACCATCCCTGGCCAGCAAAGAAACCTCTGCCAGTCCTCAACTTGACCCCAGCACAAGCCCTGGCAGGGAAAAGCTCACTCTGGGCCCATCCTGCGTGTCCAGAGCATCACTTCCCCCAAGGTGGGCTGAGCAATTTTCTTTTCTGCTTTTGCCTCTCTGCCTTGGCTGTCCCTCACATTGGGAAACAGGGAATGCCCCCCAGCAGTGTGGCTTCTTCCCTGACCCCAGCTCCCCCACCCCGGGCCAGGTATGGCTCCCAGCTTCCGCTGGGCCCGGGTTGTGGCACTGCCGCAGCCCATTTCCTGTTCTCAAGCTTGCTCCAGTTTTGGCCTAGTGCTAGCTCGACCAACAGCCCCATGAGTCCCTTGGGATGGGGGAGGCACAGGAGGGAGCAGGGCTCCACAGCTGCCCCTCAGCAGCATCCCCTCCCGGCCCTGAGGTACAGGAAGGAAAAGGCTCCCTTGAAGTGCCAAAAATGTGACCCCAAGCCAAGGCGGGCTGTAGGATCAGCTCCGGAGAGGCCCAACTTACCCAAATCCTCCATCCTGCCTTGGCGTGGGGGTCCCAGGGCAGGGGCAGCAGCCTGAGGTGCTGAGATGGCAATCCAGGCTGCGCCGGCTGTGTTCCGGTCTCGCCTCCACCCCCCGTGCCGGGGTTTGTCACCCAGGGTTTCCTCTGTGGGCTGCGAGCCTCACACCACGTGTGACGGGCACAGCTGGGGCACAGGGAGCCACACACAGCCCAGGCTGGGGCTGCACAGGGGAGAAGCTGGCCAATGGGTTGGCCAAGGAGCTCCAGAAGCCAAGACGTGGATGTCCTGCTGAGCCAGGCCCTTTCCAGAAGCTACTGGCCATGTGTGACATGGGATGGTGTCTGCGTGCTGGGTGGAAATGGATTTGTGGCAGCATGATGGAGCAGTGCCGTCACACTGCAGCAGAACCTTGCCTTTGTGGGACACTTCTGGAGCTTTGTCATCGATTTCCAGGTACCAGCAAATCCCTTTTTGGCAGAGAAATCTCCTGGCACTGCTGGGAGCAGGCAGTGGATGTGGAAACAGCTCCAAGGGACTGGGGGAATGTTAATGCCAGAGGTGGATGCACGTGGCTTGGTGTGTTGTTTAGGCTCTTGTCTGGGTGTTTGGAGGAGGCAGTATCTGTAGGTCACCAAAATCTCTGTCACCTTGGCCACCAGCCCTGCCAAAGCTTCACCATGTCCTGGATTGGTTCCTCTTTACTCCAGCCAGAAAAACCTTGGGAGCAAAGCTTGAGAGCCACAGACTCTATCCTTTCTGTGGGGAGACACCAGCACCCACAAGGGTCAGGCTGGCACTGCCTTGGCCCTGCTCCGGGCACTGCTGAGCCCTCATGGGTGGGGCAGGCTGGAGCTGAGCCCTTCCAGCTGCCACCTCAGGGGTCACTTCATTCCTGACACCTTTTTGTTGCCTGCTCACAGCAGGGGTGTCCAGCCCAGCCCTGACTCAGGAAAAGGTCCCCTGGCCACCATCCGCTGCATCCAGCTGTGCTTCAGGACAGGAATGCTGAGAGCCACCCAAAGCAGAGAGGAGGCGCTGCTGGTGTCACCCCTCAGGGCTGCTTGGCGATGGCATCGCTGTGTCAGACGCTTCCCTTTCTGCCCACAGCAGAACCTTCCTGCCTGCGGAAGGTTTCGGGCTATTTTTAGCTCTCTCAGTGATTTAGTGTTGCGAGAGCCCGAGTGCACACGAGCATCTGACGCTGGAACTTCTTAAAACTTGTCCTTACAGAACCCAGGGGCCAAATGCTGAGCTGAGCCAGGCCCTGAGCCCTGCACCCCTGTTCTAACAAGAATTAAGTGACCCCAGCCTTTCCTGCAGAGGGGAAATCAGTCAGGACAATGACAGGGACAGATTGCCATGGGGCTGACAAAAAACAGAGACAGGAGGAGACTCTAAGCAAGGATCCCGAGGTTTTCTTTAACTTTTGTGAAAGGATATTCTCCTCCTTCCCAGTGTCTGGATCAGAGGAACGTCGTTCTCCACAGTGAGGGGGTTTATTAGCACTCTCTCAGGAACTTGTTGGAGACACTTTTGTTTTTTAGGAACATACCAGAACTCAGGACTTGAAATGCAGAAGCAGAGAGGAGTTGGAATGCAGAAGCAGAAGGAAGCACCAGGCACTCTCACTGGTGGGAACCAGTTCAGCAAACAGGATTTTCCAGCTTGAACGCTATGGGCCCTTTGAACCTTTGTGATTTTTGCTGTCTCCCGAGGGAGGATGAGGAGCACCTTGTTCCGGGGACGAGTTACCCTTTGTTCTCCTGTCCTAAAACGGTGGGTAAGATCAGCCAAACGCTCCTCTCCAGAGCAAACATACCCCAGTCCTCCTCCCCAATCCCAGCCCTCAGCCCTGGTGTCACATCCTACTGCAGCCAAGGCAAGGGAATACTGTGGCAGGATCAGTCCAGGTCCAAGAGCCTGGACAGTGAGGCGGCTGAGACAGCAGGGAAGGGAACAGAGTGGCGATCGTTACAAAACCCGCTTCCGGGTGGCGCCTTCTGCATCCGTGGGGTCGAAGATTTGGGATGTTGTGTGGGTTTAATGTATTAAGTGCAGTGCCCGTGGGAGAATCAGACGCTATAGAGGTTGTTCTGGGGAACGACTCGGGCCTTGAAGAGTCCGGGCGCGCACCGCCCAGGACAGCCGCTCCCGGGATTCCTGCCCAGGGGCGGGGACAAGCCGGGAACGGGGAACCGACGCGGCCTCCGCTCCGGTGGAACTACAACTCCCGGCAGGCACCGCGCATGCGCGGCCGCGGAACGGAAGCGGGCGGGGCCAGGGCTGTGTGCCCCGCCCCCCTTGCGCCGGCCACCATTTTGTCACCGACTTTCACCCGCCGCCCGACGGGGCGTTTTTTTTTTTTCTTAAAGGAGAAGCGGTAGCCAAAAGCGGCCCGACCGCCAGGCCCCGCCGGTACCGCGGGCGGCGCCGCAGCCCCGCGGCACGGAGCGGCCGCGTGGGGCGGGGCGGCGAACGGCTTCCCCTGCCAGGCCTCGCCCGAGGGGCAAAGGGGCCCGGGGGCAGGCGGAGGGGCGCAGGCAGCGGCGGCGGTAGGGAGCCCGGCGGTGCCGGGGGCCGGGCGGCGGCCGCGCGGCGGACGGGCGGCGGACGGGCGGTCCGGGCGGCGGGGCCTGCGGGGCGGCGGCCGCGGGGGCCGCGCTCGAGTGGGCGCCGAGCGGGGCCGGCCGGGGGGGGAGCGGGAGCGCGAGCGCAGCGGCCGCGGCGGCGCCTGCGCGACAGGCGGCGCGAGTCCGGGGCGCGCGCGGGAGCAGCGCGCTGATTGGTCGCTCGGCGGTGGGGGGGCGGGCCCCGGCCCGGCTGGGCTGCCCATTGGCCAAGGCGGCGCGCGAGCGGCGGGGAAAGGCGTGAGCGCGACGGGCGGGGAGACTCGGGCCTGAGGGGCAGGTCCGTCCCCCGCGTCCCGCTGCCGATTGGTGATCGCGGGCAGGGGGCGGGACGCAGGGGCCGCGCGTGAAGGCGGGCGGCGAGCGCCGATTGGCCCCGGGCGGCGGGGGCGGGCGTGCCCGGCCGAGGGTGGAGCGCGGCCGTCCCGGCCCCGCCGCCGCCGCCGCCCCGATGCCGGCGGGCACCGAGCAGCCGGGGGCCGCCGCCGCCGAGCCGCCGCCCGCTCCGGGACCGCCGTCCGCCGCAGACAGGCCGCCGGCTTCGGGCCGCCGCCGTCCGCCGCCGCCCGCCGCCGATCAGGGGGAGGAGTCCGGCGGCAGCCGGGTGCTGAGGGGCGGCCGGGAGCGCGGCCGCGCCGCTTCGGCCGCGGGGGGAGCCGCCGCCGCCGCCGCGTCCCGCCGCCGTAAGGCCGAGTATCCCCGACGCCGGCGGAGCAGCCCTGGGGCGCGGCCCGCCGCCGAGCAGCCCGCCGCCGAGACGCCGCCCGCGGCCAGGAAGGCCCCCCGGGCCGGGTGAGTCCCTGCAGCGCCGGGCTCCGCCCGCACCTTCCGGGGATCGCGGCCGCGGGCGGGGGGCTGCGGCCCGACCCGCGCCGACGGGCCCAGGCTTCGGGGCCGCCTCCGGCCGCGGGGTGCCCCGCGCCGCCGCCCCTTTGTTCCGGCCGGGCTGGGCCGGCCCCGCCGGTCCCTTCCCAGGAAGGGCAGTGTCCCGGGAATCGCCGGCTGCGCAGCGCCCTCGGGCAGCGGCCGCTGTCCCGGTGCCCCGCGGCGCCAGCGCGGTCTGGGCCCGTCTGCCAAAAGTCTGGGTCAGGGCGGCGGTGGGGTCTACATTCCCGGGAGGAGGTGCTGCATTCGCTGCACCTTCGATCCTGAGCAGGACACTGGAGCCTTTAGAAGTGCAGCTGCTCTGCCCCGGTCTAAGCACAAAATCGACCTGGGTCGGTCGTAACTACCCTGGGCATGGCTGGGCCTTTGCTGCTGGATATTCCTATAGTTCCCCTCAGCTTCCTGTGGGTGAAACAGTCCACCTTGGCATGAGGGGTTGAAAATAATGATCCGATAGAGAGGCACGGGGACTTTGAGGAACAGAGGCTCATCTCCACGTCATTCAGTTCCTTGTTGCTTCCCCCATCCCATAGAGTCTGGCTCTTACACTTGCTTTTGTGTTTTTTTCAGGTGCACAGATAAAGTCGCTGGTAAAGGTAAGAGCTGAATTACTTACTCCTGGTGTTGTGTTCTATTTTAGAAAGTCTGGGCTGTCCCACAGCTTAGCCCAATCCTCCTTTTGGCTCTTCCTTTTAGAGAGTGTTTTAGTGCTGGGTGATGTGCAGTTTCTTTCTGAATCTCTCTCAAGACTGTGGAGCTGTGATAAGCTGCTGCTGCTGCTGTTGGCATGTGCCCAACCTGCAAAATCTTACTGTCGCAAAAAGCGCTCGGGCTTTCCATGGCTGTTGGAGTGTGAGGCTGGGCTGCTCCATGGTTTGACTGCTCTTGTTGCACAGCAGTCCCAAGTAGTTGGCAAATCCCAAGTTCACTTCTGCTCAGAAACATAGAAGATCCTCAAGACACCTGGGAAAGTTGTGTGGAAATCAGAGTATTCAGATATTCACACTTGTTCTTTACTAGCTTTGGCAGATTATGATTTTTTAGGCTGATGTCTTCAGGGGTGAAAGAGAAAATGATTCAGAACTGAGGTCTCAACACAAAAGCCCTAGCTGTGAGGATCTGCAACCTGGAGCAGAACTTTTGTTTTCCAGTTCACACTGAACTTTGTGCACCTATTTAACAATTTTTTGTTAAAAAAACAAAAACAACAACCGCAAAAAGAAAAAAAAAGTTAGAGGGCTTTGCTCCTTACCTGGTGATGACTTCTGAAACAGGTCCAAGTAAAGGGCTTTGTGTAGTGTTGTTTTTGATCTGCCACCAGAGAACTGTGGCAGAATGAAGCACTGAGGAAAGGAGGTCACACACCTGTGCAGATGAATTCCCCTTTCTGCTGGAGCTGTCTGGGTTTGTTTACCAGCAGTTCTGTCTCCGAGGCTGTTGTTACTCTCCTGTTTTGGTAACTCTTTAGCTTTCCTCCTACAAGTCTTTATTCCATTTGAGTATGGAAGTCCATCGCAGTTCAGTTGGCAAGGTGTGTTTTTACAGACTGAAGCAGAATTAACTGCTGTGTGTTGAGCCCAGATCTTGCTTGTGTGTATTTTACCACTCACTGTGTGAAGGGTGGGCAGTGTAATGTCAGAGCTTCAGCCTTTTACATCAAAGCATAGTTGCTGAAATGTCTAAAAAAGTTTAGCTTCATATGTGATGGAGTTAAGACTTTAATGGTCATGCTTAGTTTTTTGGTTTAAGGAGAAATATTTATTGGTAGTAGTAGAAAACAGGCAGAATATTCCCATTTTTACCCCAGGAAGTAAAAGTTGTCAGACTGAAATTTCCAGGTTTGGGGGCTCTCTACACTCAAACCATTTGAACCTTTAACTTGGACTCTGAGAGTTTCAGCTTTGCTTGAAGGTGGAAAAAGTATTTGTTAAACTTCTGGGGCTCTTTTTTTCCCCAATTAGATTTCCAGCCAAAACGATAGTAGGAATAGTTGCGTGGAAATTGGCACTGGGAAGTGCTGACTTCTTCTGGGCCAGAGGAAATCTGTGCCGTGGGGGGCGGAGGTTGTTTGTTTCTGGTTTGCTTTTTAGTCTACAGAAGCACAGAAGTGAGGAAGCTACACTCCTGTGTCTTGGCTGCACACTGGATGGAGCCCTCGTGCACCTTGTGCTGGTTGGAGAGGACCTGGAAACACGCTGAGGAGTGTCTTCCTTGGACAGTTTGTGCAGGAGCAGGAGAGGGGCTTTTCCCTCCTCCTCCTGTTGGGCTTTAGCAGAAGTTTTTGAAGGAGGCAGACCAGTGTAAGCAAGCAGCAGCTTTCCTTGCACAACAGGGGTTTTGTCAGCCAGGAGTCCCTTGTGAGCCTGGAAGGCACAATCCCATTTGTCCTTTCACCCTGGATGGAGCTGGAATAAGGTGCTGAGTGGTTCTAGTGAAGGCCTGGAATTCTGTGCTAGTGTTCCCTGACATGGAACTGATTTTTTTTTTTGCATTGCATTGCAGTATTAGCCTCTACTGTCAGCCTCTAAATCCAGTTTGGAATATTCCCTGGGACATGGGATCAGGCTTCTCCAACATCCCCATGGGAGTTCTGGCTGTGGTCTGACAGGGAGTTTAGAGGGAGCTGAGAGCCGAAGGTGTGTGTGTTGTGTCACAGCCTGGGCGTGACTGTCACCACAGCGGCGTGCAGGGGGGCAGCTGCAGTGTCAGCCTGTGTTCCCTGGCTATTCCCTGTCGCCTGCTTAGTCATGCAGTCGCAGGATTTCCCAACGTGTGCCTGCAGGAATATTGGATGCATAAGTAGAACATTTAATCTCGGCTTACAAATGAATTTGTGTAGTTACAGTCTCTATGTGGTAGAATTTACATCTGACTTCCTACAGCACTCTGTATCCTTCTGGGAATAATTTTGTTTTGGTCAGGAGAGTCGCCTCCCTGGAAGCCTATTCTCAAATCCAGGGGTTTTGCTAAGAAAACAGGCTTGGCAGATTTAAAAAGAGATGGAAAACTTCGAGGCTCAGGTAGTACCAAATGGGTTTGTACAGAGAGGACTCTGTACATAATACCTAGGAGTTTTATTCTTAATGCTTCATGCTCCTTTTGGGAGTGACTGCTTTCCCTTAAGGCTTTGTCAGTGTTTGCAGAGAGAAATGTCATTACTTAAAACCAAACCTTATAAAATGCACTGAATTTAAATAGCTTAGACTGCCCAAACCCTCCAAGGATTTTCCTGTGTCCCATCTGTACAGTTCCACAGTGCTGTGGTGGGGAAGAGCCCCTTGGATGGAGCTTTGCACTTGGATATTTTTCCTGAATTTAATTTTTGTCCATTCCATTATAAAACGGGGTGTTTGGTGCCTTATCCGTTGTGTGATTACTGCCTTAAATTTCAGTGGTGTGCATATGTTGTGGTGCATTTATTTTTATAACAGCTTTTTAACTTAGCAATTAATAGTTTATTTTCCTTTCACTTAATTGCACATGTGTATTTTCTGAAATTGTCTGCAGGGTCAGTAGAAGCTTTCAAATGCCTTATAAATCAAAGTTCAGCTCTGTTGAAAAGCCAAGCAGTGCCCAGAGTCTTGTCTTTTGGTTGTCTGAACAAAGCCACAACTTCAGTACGAGTGTCCTTCCAGGTTTCCTTTTCTTGTCCCTTCTCCCAGGGACTGGCGTCCAGTCAAAAATCTTAAGCTATTTTTTATGAAGGAAAAAGAGACAAAAATTTATTCCAAATCTAGGACTTCCCGTGTTTTGGGCAAGGCCTTGGTGATTGCTGGTTCCAGCTGTTCCTTCAGCTGAACAGTTGGCAGACACAAGTTTCCTGGTGCAGCCCTGACCCTTGGATAGGGACCAGGGACCATGTTGGGAGGGTCTAGAATTAGAAGGTTTTTTATATTTTGTATCAGTGTGAGTTCTGTGGCAAAGTAAATACTTGATACATCTCCTAAAGGTGGGGTTTGGGAGGTACCTGTGTATTCTCAGCATGTAAAAATGCCCTGATGCTGTTAGACAGCTGTGCTGAAGCAGTGGAAGTAGGAAGGAGAAATCCTGGTAAAAGGCTTATCAAACACCTTCACTTAGAGGAAGGAGGCAGAGCTGCTGGGTGAGGAGTGTGCTCTGTCCAGGTGTGTTCTCAGGCAGGTCTGCTTCGGCTCTGAGGCTGATTTTTAAAATGATGAATAATCAGCTGAATGCCCGATCTCCCAGGGGAACACAGCTCTTCCAGAGCAGCAGGGTGTGCTATCCCTGGCAACACGGTAGTGCGTGAGGGGGGAATTTCTAGAGGATGGTTTCAAGTGGTTTTGGGTTTGATTTAGCATTCAAAAACCTGAGATGTTCACCATGAGGACTGAGAACATGCAGTAGTCACCTTGGGATCTGCTAAAGAAAGCCAAGAAGGTGCAGTTTATGCTCTGATGGTGAAGTTTATACGTGCAAGACAGCAGCTCGATGGTTTACAGCACAGTGTGATGCCTCACATCCGGGATTCCAGTCAGGCCTTTCCAGCCAAATGTTGCTTATTCTGACCCTGTTAATCAAGGATCAGACAGTGATTAATGCAAAGCAAACTACATGCTCAGAGAAAAAGGATCATTCGGTTCAGAAGGCTTGATGCAAAACTGGAGATTGCAGGCTGGGAGGAATCAGAGAAGCTGTGGATTCCTCATCCCTGGAAGTGTCCAAGGCCAGGTTGGACAGGGCTTGGAGCAACCTGAACTAGTGGAAGGTGTTGCTGCCCATGGCAGGGGATGGAATGAGATGAGATTTAAGGTTCCTTCCAACCCAAACCATTCTGTGATCATCTGTAACATTCCAAAAGACACTGAGTTCATGAAGGCCCAGTGTCACAGCAGGCACCAAAAAGTGAGATCAAACGAACTGCAGTTGGGAATTTTAGTTTTTAAGGGATTCATTTGCTTACCAGACATTTCAGCCAGTTCTGTTACCTTGCCAAAGCATGTTTGGAGATCAGCCATGAGCTGAAAGGAAACCACCTGTACAAGCTGTAAATAAGTGTGGAGACCTCAGGCTAACAGCATTTGTGATGCTTTTTGCTGTAGCACAGCACCAGAAACATCCGGCTCAGATCCCTCAGGGATATTGCCAGGTGTACAATTCCAGTGAAGTATATGTTTGGGGGATTCTCTAAACATGACTTTTCACAAGGCCCAACTTTGAAGCTGGCCTTTCATAAAGCACTTGCTCAGCTTTATGAGCGTCTCTTTTGTTGTGCTTAGAAGCAGGAGATCGTCTTAGAAGCCTTTATCCAAGGGGAAATATAAGCTGTTTTTAAACATTAGTGTCTTTCCTTAGAGGGAGTGTGAGGAGAGTTTTAAGGGAAGGTTTGCTGAGGTGAGGGCCTGGGGAGCATCCTGGCTCAGCAGAGAGGGCCGAGCAGGTTCGTACAGCGGGCAGGGCTGATTTAAGGTGCGATTTAATGACGGGCTTTAGGCATTTTGTACTATGACAAAAGAGACTGCAACGGCTGTTTCAGCTCCCAAAGAAGAGAAGGAAGAGGAGGAGGTGTCCAGCGTGCTCAGCCATGGCTCTCCCGTGGGCACGGCCCGGCCCGGCCGGAGCTGGCGCAGCAGCCGGACGGCGGCCGCCGCTCGCCAGCGCGACTCCGAGAATTCCCGCGCCTCCCGATCCAAGGCGAGCTCCCTGCAGCTCATCTGCAAGTCGGAGCCCAACGCCGACCAGCTGGAATACGGTACGTGGCATGGAAGGCCCGGGCACAGTCAGGGAGCCGGCCGTGGGTGTCACTCTGGGCGTGTGGCTGGTGCTGGCGTGGTGCTGCTTGTCACGGGTGCCTTCTGCCACCAGCACTCCCCGCTCTGAATGTCGACGGAGGTACCGTGAGACAGATGAGCTCACTGCAGCGAACACACTTTGAAACCTAATGGTGACTTTTCCTTTCAGTGGTCACAGATGAGCATCAGTCTCCAGATGGAGTCAGGTAGGACATGTTATTTTGTGGTGTTTCTTCCTGTTCCGTGTCTCAAGGTGGGCCTGAGTTGCTGGAAAATAAATGCTTGTGCGAAATGTTCCGTGGGACTGACAGTGGCTCTGTCTCCTTTGGCCCCTCGCCTTTGCAGTTCCACTGTGCACAGATGTCAGGTGATATTGTGGAGAAATGGATATAGCAAGATTTAATCTGGGCATTCCACCTGGTAGCTTTGTTGCTGTGGGTGGGTGGATTCAGGAGAGGACACAGCACTGCTTGTTTTGGTTGTCATTGTGCTCCTTGGTCAGTGCAAGCTGTTAGCTTTTCCCAGTCTTGCTGGATGGGGAAGTGCTGTGTAATAGAGTCCTTCCCATGCTGGGAGATGGTGCACAGATATTCTTGCAGTAGTGGCCAAGCTGTTGCTGCCAAAGTCCTCTCTTTTCTCCCTGCAGTGATGATGATGAGGAAATGCTCATCAGTGAGGAAGAAGTTCCCTTCAAAGATGATCCCAGAGATGAGACCTACAAGCCTCACCTAGAGAAGTATATTGGATTATGTACTTACTGGGGGTTTAGACCAAAAAATACATGGGCATGTTACCTGAATTAGCTTAATATGCCCCAAAGCACCTGTGCTAGTTGATCTGGTGGAATGGTTCTAAACACTGCCTGCATTGGCCAGAACTGTTCTTCTCTTGGGGACTGATGCCTTTAATGCCTTGCTGGGTGCTTCTCTAAGCCTGGTTCTTACTTCTGCTTGAAAGTGGGACTTGAAGAATAGACTTGAACTTGGGTCCAGATTTAGTTTAAATGTTTGTAAAAAAGCAAGCCGTGGGAAGAGTATTGGAGTAATGTCTTGTATTTGTATCTTTGTAGAGAAGCACCAAAGCAAAGGAGAAAAGCTAGCAAGGGGAAGGAGGAAAAAGAAAGGCAGAAAGATATTAAAGTGGAAGTGAAAGAAGAGAATGAGTTTCAGGAGGATGAAGAACCACCAAGGAAGTGAGTAAACTCTGCAGTTAGACATGCCAGTGTGTGCTGTGTGTTTTGCATTCTTGCTGGTGTACAACAGTGCTTAATTGTTGTTGGTTCCCCCATCCCCCTCTTCCTCCTCTGGGCCTGAGAGCTGATGGGGCAGCACTGTTTATCTTGTGCCATCACATCTTGCCTGGGTTCAGCCACAAAAAAATCAGAGTTTAGCTTAAGTGGAGGGGTTTTTCATCATCCTGTGGTTAGTCAGCCTCCCAGGGTGTGACCACACAGTGAGAAATACTTCAGGGTGTCATTACAATGGGTTCGTTGTGATGCCTCAAGTGGATTCTGAAAGCCAGTGGGAGAGGGCAGCATTCCTGCTGTGTGCTGAGGGCACACTGGGATATCTTGTCACTGGAATACCTTGTGTGTGTAGTAACTGTCCTTTTTGTACAGCTGGGACTTTACCAGAGCTCAAGAAAATCAGCTGTTTTCCCCTTGCCTTTGAGAAATGAAACAACAAACTTTTGCCACCCAGTCAGTCGCTGGTGGCCTGACACCTTCAAGTGTGCTGTCACTGGAACTCATGGCTGAAGCATTACTCCTGGCAGTAGAGGGAGATCGGTTTATGTGACTGTGTCAAAGCCATTCTTTGGGATAGTGTGAAGGGAAAAAAAAGAAAAAGGAGCTGGTTTTGTACCTCAGCTCCTCTCTGAGTGGTTGGAACAGCCCGGGCTCCCTCTGCTGACCTGCTGCACACTGGTAGTGAAATTTCTCTTGTTGTTCCTGAGCTGCTGCTGATTCACAGTGGAGAGGAGTGAGGAGGCTGATATTTTGAGAACATTTTTGTCTGTTGGAGACTGCTTTCTGAGGCTAGAGGTTTTGTTGTTTGAATCAGAGCACTGCTTTTTGTGCGTAATAAAACCTGTGGCTCTTCTGAGGGCTTGGCTTGAATGCTGAGTGTGTGTTCAGTGTGTTCCTGGCTTGCCATCAATACAGATGTCTCAGCTGAGTCTAGAAAATACTTCCATCAATCTGCTCCAAGTGTCTCTGCAGCAATGGGATCAGGCAGGCAGAGCTGGGCAGAGCTGTGGCCTGGGAGGCTGCAGTTTACATGTGAGCACAGATCTGCTCAGACAGAGCCTAGATTTTTGTCTTGACAGGTACAGAAGCTGCTGTGGCTAATTCAGAGGCCTGTAAAATAGCTGCTGGATCATTAATCCCATTCTTCCTGATTAGGCAGGTGGATGTGTTCCCATGGTGTGGAATGTTCCCCAACAGAGCAGAGGAAATAGGGTGTACTGTCAGTTCTAGTCTGTGTTGGTGAAGTGACATGTTTATAAAAAATGCATTAGGAAATGGGAGGTATTGAGAGAGCAAACCAGGTGAAACATTTATTTCTCTGGAATTCTCCATCCTCTGAATCTGTCTCCAGCTTGCACTCAGTTTTGTTTCTAGACTATGCTGTTAATGAGGCAATACAGCATACACTTCAAAGTCTCTGCCCACTGCTAATGTAAAGAAGCTTCTCTCAGTTCTGTTTTTATATCCTTATTACAGAAGAGGAAGGAGGAGAAAGGATGACAAGAGTCCAAGGCTGCCCAAGAGAAGGTAAGTGATCCTCTCAGTACAGTTCTGTTCTGCAGACTTGATTCCCTTGTGTCCTACATGCAGACAAGGATTGTCCGAAAGCCATTTCTCTACCTTAAAGGAAATAAAACACAAAAATAGCAGCATGCTTTGTCTTCCCACTCTTCCCTCCCCTGTAGGTGTGACTTTGATTTCTGCTACATGAACCAGCCCCCTCCCAACTTCTCAGTTGATCCCTCCCATGGCATTGCCCAGCCATAAGGTTCTGGGGATTCTGGGTCTCCTGAGGTTTTCCCAGCTCTAGGGAGAGGTCTCAAGTAGTGGCAGGAGAAGAGGTGGAGCAGCAGTGCTTTGCTATTCTTGCACTTTTTATTTGTGGCATGAGACACATCAGACACAGAGAATTGTGATTCTAAATAGAATATATATAGAATCTTTATCTATAGAATCACCTGATTATAGAAGCAGCCAAGCACTCTGCCCCTCTCCTTGCTGCTTCCCCAGGAAGAAGCCTCCGATCCAGTATGTCCGCTGTGAGATGGAAGGCTGCGGCACGGTCCTGGCTCACCCGCGGTACCTGCAGGTTGGTGGCAGTGTTCACTTCCTCTGTGGCACGTGGGAGGGCAGGGAAGGCGTGCTTGGAACAGGCAGCTAAGCCTCCACTGGCACTCACACCCCTTCCTGACGTGGTCATTTTGGAAGACTTCATTGTGGCCTGTTGTAGCTGTGTGTGTGAGTGTCTGTCAGGTTGATGGCTGTCCATGTGTGTTTTATTTTCCAGTGGAGATCTAAATTTGAGTGAATGTCTGCTGTTCACTCAGCCATGAACAGTCTGCAAATTTCCACTCTTTCTTTCCAGCATCACATAAAATATCAGCACTTACTGAAGAAAAAATACGTGTGTCCTCATCCCTCCTGTGGTCGGCTCTTCCGGCTCCAGAAGCAGCTCCTGCGGCATGCCAAACATCACACAGGTACAGAGGAGTGGGAGATAGGTACAAACTCCACTTCGGGTCAGTGAACAGGCAGGGGGAAAATGAAAAAGCCTCTGAGACTTCTGGGGAGAGTGAAGCCAAGTCAGGTGGCATAGATTTGCAGCAGCAGCAGCAGGGTATTACTGTCTTCTGGATTACCATCTTTTAAATAAATGGAAGAAATGGACTATAGAGGTTTTAATTCTCCTTCTGGCAAGCATCACTCAGGGGCTCTGTAGAGGAATAAACCTCTGCAGGTAAAGTCTGATACATCCCAGTTTGCCAGTCTTTCAGTATTGGTCCGAGTGGATAATTAGCTCTTAGGAGAGTCTTAATCATGCCTCGCCTCTCCAGATCAGCGGCTGTGGGACACCTCCTCCTCCCAGAACTTGTAGTTCTGCTCCCTCTTGGGTAGCTTTACCTGCACCACCTGAGAGTTGGGAAAGGGAGCAGGTCTGTGGGAGAGCAATGCTGCAACTGCTGTTGCCTTTCAGATCAAAGGGATTACATCTGCGAGTACTGCGCCCGGGCCTTCAAGAGCTCCCACAACTTGGCAGTGCACCGGATGATCCACACGGGCGAGAAGCCTTTGCAGTGAGTACCTTTGCCTGTGCCTCACCCTCCTGCTCTGAGGGACCCCCAAAACACCCATTTCAGAGCAGCTCTGAAGTCGGGGTTGGAGCCTGTTCCTGGTGTCCCAGCTCTCTTTGAACGCACACTTGTGTCACCTGCTCCTCGGGGGCAGTGCCTTGGTGCAGATCGAGGATACATAAGCCCTCAGTAAATAAAATCAGAGCTGGAGCTGCAGTGACACTAATGAGCCCCTGCTGTTTTCCTGGGTTGTCACCTCACTACTACTGTCCCTCTGAGCGTGTGTGGATGTCCCTTTGTTGTGACCTCGTTGTCCCCTCCCAGGTGCGAGATCTGTGGATTCACCTGTCGGCAGAAGGCTTCCCTCAACTGGCACATGAAGAAGCATGATGCAGACTCCTTCTACCAGTTCTCCTGCAATATTTGTGGCAAGAAATTCGAGAAGAAGGACAGCGTCGTTGCCCACAAAGCCAAGAGTCACCCGGAAGTGCTCATTGCTGAAGCATTGGCTGCCAACGCGGGTGCCCTGATCACCAGCACCGATATCCTGGGCACTAATCCCGAGGCCATTGTGCCGCCCACAGATGGCCAGGGCCTCCCGCTGCTCCCCGACCCCCTGGGCAGTGCTCCCCCAGCAGATTGCCTGCTGCTGAGCCCAGAGGGGATGCCAAAGCCCTACTGTGGCGGGGCAGAGCGCGTGAGCCTGGTGGCTGACGGCAAGCTCTTCGTGGGCAGCGGCAGCAGCGCGAACCCAGAGGGGCTGGTCATGAACACAGAGATGCTGGGAGCCAGCACGGAGGTGCTCATTGAAGATTCAGACTCCACTGGACCCTAGTGGCAGGGGAGCACCTGGGTGCTGGGACAGTTGGGACTCTGTATTTAAAAGGAAAAGGAAAAAAAAAAAAAAGAAAGGAGGAGGCACTTACCGAAAGAGAGGAAAGTTAAACAAAACTTACAATACTAGTAAATAACTGAAGGGTCTGCTCCCCTCCAGCGCGGATCACAGCACATCCTCTTTCTCCCAACCACTTCTCTCTCTCCCATGGCCCCTTTGTGGAAAGGGGCACGTGCTGCCATCGGCCAGAGCAAGTTGGATTGAGTGGTGGATTTCTCCAAGGGAAGGGGCGCTGCTGAAACCCTTCGCTCTACCCCAAAGCAGTTGCCTTTCTGGCTCCTTGGCGTGGCCCCACCGGCAAACTAAAAAGCGTTGGACATGCTCTGGAGAAGTTCCTTAGGACTCCCTCTGCCCCTGGTCCCAACTTCTATGCACCACTGCACTCTGGTCCTTGCAGTCTCCTCCTTCCTTGCCGGGGCTGGGAGTTGGGCACCTTAGCCCCTCGGCAGGGTGAGCTGTGAAGCAGCAGTGTGCGTCCTGCTCCCACCGCGCTCCCCTGCTCCAGCCCTGGCAGGAAGTGGAGGGAGGGAACGCCCTGGCTCATAGATCATGTTTGCTTGGAGAGGCCCGGGGGCTACAGGAGCCCTGCGTGGGAGAGGCAAGGAGGAGCATCCCAGTTTGACGACAGTAATTTGCACTTTGAACATGCTTCGTTTTTGTGTTGTGGTAACAAGATTCCTTATTTATTGTTTAAAAAAGGGTCGGTATTTTTTAGTTCTGTTCTTAGGGGGCGGGCGTGGAAGGGGTTCAGGCTGTTTCCCAGTAGGCTCCAGTGCAGGGAGCTCCAGTGCCATCGTGCCAGCAGTTGGGAGAGCCGAGGTGAAGGCAGCGCTCTGGAGTCAGATGTGTCTCGCAGCTTTTCCAGAGTAGAGGGAGAACCCCTGGAGAAGAGCCTGTGTGCAGTGGGAGTCTCTGCAGCAGCGTGGTAGCAGGAGGATGAGGTGAGTGATGGGCTGTCTCTCCCTCCCTCCCAGCTCTGGGTGAGCTCCTTGCATTAAATGCCTGTTTTGCCTCCAGCCTTTCGGGGAAGGATGTTGTTAGCCAGGAACTTGTTCTTGTGACTCGAGACTTGCTGCTGGGGGATATGGTGCTCCTCATCCAACTCTGCCTCTCCTTTCCAGGTCTAGACAAAGACACAGTTAGCAGGGACTGGATATGGTTTTCTCAGGCTTGTTTATCCAAGGCAATAGATTGATGTGGGACTACGGGGCTGTCAGCTTTTCTCACTGCCCTCATTTTTTGGGGGGGGGGGATTGTGTAGCTGTGTTCTGGAAGCTTCTCTTTTCTGCACAGACACCCCAGCTTTCCCTGAAACGTGGCAGGTCAGGTGTTGCCTGCTGGTGTAGTTAGGGCAGCTTTGAGCCCTTGGAAAAGTTTACATAGGATAAGAAGTGTCTGCTATGGAGACTTGGATTTTTTTTTTTTTTTTGCTCTTCTCTGAAACTTTGTGTGGAGATTCAGTGGCCTTGAATTCGTAGCAGTTTTGGAAGAGGTGAAGAATAACCTGATTTTTTGTTTGTTTGCTTGTTTTTTGGTTGGGTTTCTGGGGTTGGGAGCAGAGCTGAAGTATCTTGTCTGAGTGCAGGATCAGCTGAATTGGCCTGTAGCACACAGCAGCTTGTTGAAATCAGGTACCTGGCGTCTAGAAAACCACAATAAAATGTGGAATTTAATTGGATTAACAGGAAACTGTCTCTGAACACCCACTCTGTCCCCTGTGATGCCTGGAAATCCAGCTGTGGCCCAAATACACTGGCTTTTCTCAGGCTGTTTGTCCTGGTTTTCCCCCTTTCTCCCTACCCCCTTAGACTGATACTTTTGTCAGAGCAAGTCGAAGCACTTCCTGGTGTTGGGGTGGACGGAGGCTGAGCTGTTGGGTGTCTCGTGCCCTGGGTGTGGGCATCCCATGTCCTCAGGCTGTGGCAGCAGCCTGGCTCATGTGAGGGCCCAGCACACCTGGTGGCAGGTCTGTGGTGGAATGGTCTTAAACTAAACCAGTTCCTTCAGTTGAGATGATCCAGTGTCTTGCTTGGGTTGCTTTAGTGTGGTTTCCAGCAGGAAACTTTCTGGGTGGCAGGCTAGAGAGGGGCAGCACACTGAGGCCAGCAGTTCAGCCCACCTCTGATGGTTTCACCCCCGGCAGTCTGGGGCTTCTCTCTGGGGACACTTGGTGGCCCTTGGGGCAGGTTGGCTGTGTCCTTGTGACATGGTGCTGCTGGAGCTGTGTCTCTGCCGGCCCCTGTGCCTGTGGGAGGTGCGGGGTGGGCAGAGCCTTGCACAGAACACTAAAGGAGAGCTCAGGGGTTTGTTGGTCGAGGGGTGGGACTAAAATGCCTTTGGGCCAAGGGCTTGCTCACCTCTGGTGACCCAGCACTTGGCACCGGGCTGGGAGAGGCTTTGTTGTCCCATGTCCGCCCCAGTGGAGCAGGGTTTGCCCCTGGCTGCACTTCTGGGATGCAAAATCAAACATTTCCTTTGCTTCCCAGCCTGGACGCCTCTGATCCCTGCCGCTCCCTGCCTTGTCCTTCCATGACACCTCTTGTAGCTCTCCCTTTTAATTTTCTGGCCATGGCCAGGTGCCTGTCTGTCCTCTAACCACAGCCTGCTCGTCCCTGGTGCAGGAGAGATGTGTAGCTCCCTTCCCACGCCCCTCTAAAGTCCTAAAACTGACACAGCCCTCCTGCAGCTCCTCCTCCCCTCGATGTCTCTCCTTCACTCGCATGCAGTTTGCTTCAATAAATTATTGTAGTAGTTTGCAATAAACTTTTTTGTATTTTTTTCCCCTGTATTTATTTTTTCTTCTCCTCCCGGGGAGGGATCGGAGGGGCACGAGGCCCTTTGGCACAGGCAGTACTATGGAGGCCCTGGGCCACCAGGCTGGGGCTGGGGGCTGCTGTGGCTGGGGGCTCCCCAAGCTCAGCAGCTTCTGCAGTAGCCATGGCATGACAAGGAAGCTGCTGGGCTCATGGGGACCCCCTAGCCCAGGGACCCCCAGCCAGGCACACTGTGGTATTCATGGGAAGCTTTTCAACTCCTGGGTTTTTTTTCACTCTTGATCTGGGTAATGCATAACCAAAATAAACATACTGAGGAAAAACCAACCCAACCCGAAGGGCTGTTTTTGTCTTGGTGTGTACAGCTCACCTGTGGGATGGCCTGTGTTTTCCGGGGTGGCTGAGATACCTTTTCTTATCTGCAGCCCCTCTTTAGGACAGGACCCCTCTGGGAAAGGGGGGCTAGAAGCCTCTGGCACAGATCCTTCTGCCAGGGTTTGGGTTGCGGTTTGGCTCGGGGCTGCTGCGGGATTTCCAGCCTGGGGGCTGCCCTCAAGCATTGCTCGGCCCTGCTCAGGCTCCAGCCGGCTGCCCGGGCTGAGGTGTTGAGCAATGTCCGGGCTTTGCTCACCTCTTCCCGGCAGCGGTTTCCCGCGCTCTGGAATGAGCCGAGGGATTAGCGTGCTGCTAATCTCACTGTGCGGCTGGGAGGGAGGAGTGGGTCAGCCGGGGCTGGGAGCCTGTTGCTGCCGGGCCAGACAGTTCTGGGCAAGGCTCTTGGAGTAGCGATGCGTGGGGGAATTAGGGAAATAATCTGTCGCTGTTGATCCCAGAGGCGGGAATTTGCAGCGTGGTGCCAGGCCCCAGGCACGGAAGAGGGGGAGAACCAGGCCAGCAGACGTGTGAGCGGAGCTCCCGGCTGGAATGCACCAGCTCAGCAAGGGATTGTCCTCGCCGGGCCGGGCGGGTGCTGCGCCCGGAGCCTGGTGGCCGTGACAGCTGCCCGGACCATGGCGGCCGCAGACAGCCCCTCCGCCGCCCTCCGGCGCGACCTCTGCAGCCGCGGCATCCGCCTGGCCGGCAAGATGCGTGCGGATGTCGCTGACCTCCTGGACGCCTACGTGAGTCTGCCCTGCTCCTTCTGGCTGCCGCGGGGCTGGGAGCACTGGTGGGATCTGGGCCGCTGTGCTGGGGTGCGAGGACTCTGACCCACGGCAGGAACGGGGCACGGAGTCCTGCTGGATCTGGGCCTGCTGACACCTGGGCAAGCTTGCGCTGCCCCGACACCTGCAGGGCTCAGGGCTGGGGATCCCCCCGCGTTTGTCCTGCCTCCGCTGATCCCCGGCGGGTCTCGCCCTGCAGGTGGAGCAGCAGGGCCTGGACCCCTCGGCCAGCGTGGCGGCAATGGACGGGGTGCCGCTGGCGGCGGTGGAGCGCTGGGACGAGCAGACGGGCACCCAGCGGCTGCTGGAGAACCTGGCGGCCTACCGGGCCTTCCGTGCCCTGCTGGCCCAGATGCTGGAGGAGCAGCGGGAGCAGCTGGGCGAGGCCGACGCGGGCCTGGGCCGGGCGCTGGCCGCTGTCCTGCTCCAGGTCTCGGCCTTTGCCTACCACCTCGAGGAGCTGCTGCGGCTGGAGAGCCGCGGGATCCCCGGCGAGGAGGAGGAGGAGGAGGAGGACGGGCCGCCGCCCCTGCCGCGCCTCAGCCTCTTCGAGCAGAAGCTGCGGGGCCTGGGCGTGCTGCGGGAGCTGGCGCAGTGGGCCCTGAGGTCCGTGCGGGACCTGCGGCAGCTGGCCAAGCCCAGCCCGGCCCCCGGCACAGCCCCCGGCCTGGCCGACAGCCCCTGAGGGCCAGCACGGGGTGGGGGGGCTGGGGTGCCGCCGGGGCTCTTTGCCCGCCCTCTCAGAGGGCAGTGACGGCAATGGAGGGGACGGGGAGGGGAGGGACCGTGTCATTAATCCCCGTGCTTTTACTGCTGCTCCCCCGCGGGGAAACTGAGGCACAGCCTGCAGTCTGCCCTGGAGGGAGCAGGGATCCTCAGCGGTCCTTGGGCTCTTCCTGCTGGGCAGTTGAATTGTCCCCAAGGAAGCAGCTTTGCTGCTCGCCCCGGGGCCTAGAGGCCATGACCAGCGGCACTGCCCTTGTCTTTGGAGTTTGGACGCTGCCTACGGCAGGCAGATGCTGCCTTGGGGCTCTTGCGGATGCAGGGCAGGAGCAAAGGGACAGAAAAGCATCACCTGGTGAAAGGAGTCTTGAGACCTGCCGGCCAGCTACAAGGCACAAGGCTTGGCTTCCTGCACGTGGACTCTCCTTCTGCCCAGCTGGGTTGGCTGCTCACTGAATTTCTGCTCTAACTGCTTCGGGGCTTTTTGGGGAGGGGAATTCTTAACTGCTTAGGCATGATAATGGAGAGGATCTTTTAACTGAAAGGGGATCTTTTAGCTGTGATTCAGAAGCCCCTCTGCAAGGAGGTTAGTGCCTGTAGGGCTTATTTTAGGACTGGGAACGACATGGGAGAATCTAACAGCCCCAACCACATCGTTCACCCTGTGGAGTGCTGGGATATTTCACAGCTTCCTGGGCCACGGTTCTCCTGTCGACTGGATGTGATGGTTGCTGGCTGCCGAGTGAATAAAAGGGCTGGGAGATCTACCAGGGTGATGTACTTCTTGTGGGAGGTGGGGCAGTCACCTCACCAGAGACCCTGGGCTGCCCAGTTCCTACTCCAGGGAAAGATCCACCCCAGTGGGGTGAGAGGTTTGGGGGGATGCGACCCACTCGGAGGTCACGGGGAAGACAAAGGAGCTGGGGATGAAGGAGATGGTGGGTCACTGGGGTTGTGCCCTGTCCTGGTGTGGCCCTGCCTTCTTCCCTGGCCTGTGGGAGGACCGGCAGCATGAGGGGAGACCGGGGCCACAGAGCAGGGAGGAGGGTGGGGATGTGCCTGGCCAGCTCTGCACAAAGCAGCTTTGTGGTGGCAGGTTGGGACAGCACCGGGCACAGCGCCTGCCCCAGCACCAGCAGTGTCTGCAGAGGCACAGGGGCTCTGGGAGCACAAAGAGCAGCCCGGGGTTGAGCTCCCAGTGCCATCCTGCCCACCCCACCGACCACAATGGGCCACAGGGGTGGGGCGAGGGTGCTTTGATGGGGTCTGGTTTTTTCTGGGTGATGCCTGAGAGGAAGAACATACAACTTCTTCATTGCCAATTACTGCCTGCCCTCAACTTTGCAGCTCAGACTGGATTATTTCAATCTTTATGCTTCCCTGCACTCAGGAATAACAATTTATTAGCCATTATTTTTTTTTCAGGATTAGACAAGGCAAGTCCCTTTTCTGACAAGTATTTTTCTTGCCCGCTGCTGTGTGCTTGAAGCCACCTTGCTCTTCTCCCCTTGCACCCTCCAGCTCAGCAGTGGCTGAGTGCTCACACCCTCCTCACCTTCCCGGGGGTGGGCAGGGACCTCTGGACTGTGTCCTTGAACCTCACCACCCGACCAGGTGGGAACAGAACTCTCTTCACCTGCAGCACAGGCCGGGTACGAGGTGACCTTCAGATCCCAGGGAGCCGGCCAGGGCTGCAATCCGATCCTCCCACATCAGCTGCTGGCAGAGAGCTGAGCTCCGTGCTGCACTTGCACTCCAGGGTGAAAGCAGCAATGGAGACCCAAGGTGGACGATGGTGTTGCCTCAGGGATTTCCCTGAGCTTTTACAACCTTCCTTATTCCTTCCCTGTTACCTTGCCAGCTGGGTGCACCTACATTTGTGGAGCAACCACCATGCTTGGGAATGGCCACCCTAACCAGAAACAATGGGAAAAAGCAGTCCATTAATCCAAACCTCCACGCTTTGGCTGAGCGAGAGGCTCCAGCTCCCGGCCTTTCCTTGCCAGCCAGCCCCCACCAAGCCGTGCAGAGGCGGTGACGTCTGAGCTGGCTGGGATTTAATGCTATTTTTCAGCTGCAGCCCTGAGGGAATCACCAGTGAAGTGATTTGGCGAGGACAGGGACGCCCGACAGCTGAGCTCCCGTGGTGCCAGGAGGCCCTTGGATTTGCTTTGCCATGGATTGAAGTGAAGTCGATCCGGGTGGCTGAAGGCAACTGAAGCTGTTCATTTTGGAATCAGAAATTAGGAGTTTGAGGGGAAGACAGTCGTACCCGTGTGGCTAATGCTACTGAGGACCCCTGCAATGGCCTCCTGCAAACTGAGAACCCACCAAAACCATCCAACTGTGTGCTTTGGGAAGAGAGAAGGCATTTGCAGTGCTACTGGGAATAGGAACATGGCAGGGGGAGAGGGAGAGCTGCACTCCCAGATTGCAGCAGGGATGGAGCCTGCAAAAAAGCAACACATGGACGTGTTTAATTTCAAAATAATAAATGTTTTTAGGTCTTAACATGTGGCTGGGCACGCTTTGTGGAGTTGGAAAGGTTTCAAGCTGATTGAGGCTGCTCCCTGACCTCAGGCCTTGGAGCTAGGTGAGAATGGATTTGTCCTTGCCCACAGTGCACCAGAGGTCAGTGGGATCCAGCTGTGCTGATCCCACTGTTCACTCACAGTCCCACGCCAGCACTGCAGTGCTGGCTTCTGACTTCTTGATCCTGAGCTGGAGCTGGGGTGGGTGGATGTTCACCAACACTTTCCTTTTTTAATAGCAGGAAAGCCTTTTCCTCCTGTCTGAGTCAGTAGAAAGGATTTCCCTGGGTTTCCCCGTCATAGCCTCAGCTGCACTTGTCTGCCTCAAAGGAACAGGTGAAAACTCAGAGGAGTGGCTCTCTGTGGCTGTGCTGCTTTCCTGGGAAGGGCCAGGAAACCTCCCTTCTTGCAGGAAAATGTGCCTCAAGCATAGCCCCACATCTCTCCAAGTGTGACCTGGAGGTTCACCTCATCCTCTCTCACCACAGCGCCCGCCAGCTGGCATCACCGCAATTAGTCCCCACCTGTTCCTTCCCCCTTTTTCTCCTCTTCGTGTTTTCCTCTCTTTTGAATCTTGTCTAATGGTTTCTCACCACAAGCACCACTGGCAGGCACTCAGCAGGATGGGCAGTGCCTGGCAAACAGGTTTCTCAGGATGGGAGCTTCACCACCTCCCTGGGGATGAATTGCCTCCAAGCTGAGGTGGACCATGGACTGGGGGATTTTCTGTGCTGCCAAGCCTGGGACACAGGGGCAATTTGTACAGTTCTCCCAAACCAGGAAAGTCTGGGTGTTTAATACACAAGGAAATCAGTGTTAGGTGTGTCTGAGCACAGGAGCACAAAAGGAGGTGAGACCAGTCTGTCACCAGTATCCTGCCATTCAGGGCTGCTCTGGGAAGCTGCTCATGGGACTCCGTGGAAGAACAAGCTCAGGAAGGTTCTTCTGGCCTGCAGGGAAGGGGCAGCCCTGGCGGGTCCAGTCCGAGGGCTGCCTTAGTACAGGGGGTGCCCACGTTACATCAGGGGCAGGCAGCTGGGAGAGCTGGGGTGCAGGAGCTGGGCTTACAGCCCACCTGCCCCTCAGACATGAGGCAATTTTGGGCTTTGAAACCATTTTTGTGTGTCATGGGCCACAGGCAAGGGCAGTTCAGGGTGCCGCTTCCTGAAGAATCTCTTGGACCGTATTTTTCTGTCGCAGCACGTGGAGCGGTTTCCCTGTGACCCACCAGCACCCTGAGTCCCACCGGTGGCACTGGAGGCTCCCCACAAGGTTGGGTGCACACCAGAGGCTCCCTGGGCTGCACACCTCGTTAGGGCTGCGGGGGGGTCTTGGGGCTGCGGGGTGGGGACGCAGGGGATACGGGAACAGTGGAGACCCGGGATGCGGCACAGAGACACGGCGACAGTGGGAGATGCCGGGGCGCAGGATGGGGGTACAGGGACAGATGCGGGCCGGGTCCCTCGCCCCCCGCGGGTCGCTCGGCGCCACCGGGGCGGGGCAGGGCTCGGTGACGCGGCGCGGTCCCGCCCCCGGCCCGGGGCGCTCGGTGCGGGCGGGGCCGGGCGGCGCGGGCCGGGAGCGGCGCCGCGGGTGCGCGCAGGGGCGAGGGGCGGCCCGGCCGTGCGCGGCTCCGGCCCCGGCCGGGGGCGGGCAGAGCCCTGCGCCGCGCCGAGCATGCGAGAGCCGCCGGGGCGGGCGGCAGCGGCGCAGCCAGCCGGGGCCGCGGCCGGGGCGGCGGAGCCATGCTGCTGGCCTCGGCCGTGGTGGTGTGGGAATGGCTGAACGAGCACGGGCGCTGGCGGCCCTACAGCCCGGCCGTCAGCCACCACATCGAGGCGGTGGCCCGCGCCGGGCCGCGGGCGGGCGGCAGCGTGGTGCTGGGCCAGGCCGACAGCCGCCTGGCGCCCTACATCATCGACCTGCAGTCCATGCACCAGTTCCGCCAGGACACCGGTGAGTCGGCCCCGCGGCCCGGCCGTGCTCGGCGCTCCCGCCCGCAGCGGCACCGCGCGGCGGCACGGGCGGGCGGGGGGCTCCCGGTGTCCGCCGCTGCGGGGCCCCGCCGTGCCCGATCCCGCCGTGCCCGATCCCGCCGTACCCGATCCCGCACCGCCCGATCCCGCACCGCCCCATCCCGCCGTGCCCGATCCCGCCGTGCCCGATCCCGCCGTACCCGATCCCGCCGTGCCCGATCCCGCACCGCCCGATCCCGCACCGCCCGATCCCGCACCGCCCGATCCCGCCGTGCCCCATCCCGCACCGCCCGGCCGCGATGCCGCTCGCCCGATGTCCTCCCAGCTGATCCCAGGTCGTCGCCCTGCCCTCGCTGCCCGCTCCTGCCCACGCATCCCTGACCCCCCCCCGGGGTCGTGCTGCCCGCCCTCCTCGGTGCTGCAGCGCCCCGGGCCCTGTTGCACCCACCCCGTGGCCTTTCCTTCTCCCTTCAGGAGAGCCGGTCTCCTGCACACCCTTCGCAGGGCCGTGCCCGGCTCCCTCTGTGCTAGCTCTGAGCCGCCATCGACCTCGATCTGAATGGCACTTGGGTGACAGCTCGTGCCCTGGGGGATGGCAGCCCCGGGACAGGGACGCGAGCAGGTGGAGAGATGCTCAGGGAGGGCACGGGCAGGTGGGTGGGTCCCCGGCGTGATGGGCTTGCCTGTCCCCCACCTCCTGGGGTTGCCTGGGATGTGGGGCACAAGCACCCCTGGCAGGGCATTAGCGTGGGGGGTTGTGACTCCCCAGCACCCCCGTGATGGCCAGTGGGCTTTGTCCCTGGGGTGCAGCAGAGTGCCAGACACCCTCCTTTGTCCCTCTTTCCCCAGCAGCCCTGGGGGCTGGCGGCGACCCTCCCCTGCCCGTGGGTGTGGGGACAAGGGACCTCTGCGAGCAGGGTGGCTGGGGGCCAGCTTCTGAGGGCTATTGTTGCTCAGGGTGGAGGACTGAAAGGGAGATTGTTCTGTCTCTCCCTGGGTTGCTGGGGATGTTGGTATTTTGGGTCATTAAACAGCTCTGATTTGGGGGGGTCGCGACCCTGGCAGGCCCTGAATAGCTATTGTTCCCTTTCTTCCCCTGTTGAATGGGAGGCCGGCTGGCGGCGCGGGGCTGGGGGAACACACAGCATTCCCACACTGCTGCCTGGGGACCGCCAGATGCCGCATGCCGCCGCCGGATTAGGATAAATCACTGCCCCGCTCCCCTCGGCTTTTCTGCCCCGGGGTGCCCCTTGGCAGGACAGGGCGGGTGGCTTGGCCTGGCTGGGGTGTAGCTGCACCCCATGCCCCTTTAGCAGGGTGCTGATAAACGCCTTTTCCTTCTTATCCCACTCGTGTCCCTGTGGGACCTGCGGTGGCGGCTGCTCTCCGCAGAGAGGTGGGGGTGAGAAGGGACTGAAATTCTTGGAAGCTTTGCAGGACACGTGGTGAAAAGCCGAAGCAGCAGACTTGTTATTGCTTCTCTTTGAGTGCTTTTCTTGTTCCTTACGCTGGGCTGAGCCATGGGGATCTGCAGAAGGACCTGGAGGTGGTGATGCTTGTCCCACCTGTTCCCAGACACCTCTGGGCATTAGTGACACACTCAGGATGGGACCCCGGGAGCCAGCACAGCTGTGCACAGCCTGCCCTGCCCTGCTGTGAGACATCCCAAAGAGGAAGGCTTTCTCCTCATTGTAGGAGTTTCCAAAATTTGTGTCCATGCTTCGAATGCATCCTAGTTGACTGGGAGTGGTGGGAAAGGAAATGCCTAGCCAAAATAAGGATGCAAGGCACAAAGCCTTGGTACTTTGTGCTCTCATTCCATTTCTAACACTTGCTGATGGGGCAGGGGGATCTGGGCACAGGGCCCCTCTCAAACTCCTTAATTTGGGCTCTCAGGGATTTTCCCTGTGCCACAGTTGGGGTTTTCATCGCGGGCCGGTTTGGCAGCTGCAGATGGTAAGGCTGGCACAAGCCCTGCTCCCCTATGTGTGTGAGGGCCTGTGGAGCCACACAACACACGGTGTGTGTCACTGCTGGGGGCTCGGAGCTGCCCCTCAAATCTTTCATTCACCTCATCCAGCCAAGAGCTGGGAGGGAGACAGGCAGTGCAGGACTCGGGTGCCCTAATGCCTGGTTTCATCAGGTTCCCACGGGAGGTCCCCGGGAGCAGGCTGGAGCAGTCGAGCTTGTGGTTCTGTGTTTCCCCATCAGGGCTGAGTGGCTCCGTGCTGGGCCTGTGGGCCAGTGGGAGTGAACTCTGCCCTTCCCTTCAGCCCAGTTGCACTGGGGATGCACCTCCGGGCTGTGGGGCTCCCTGCCCTCTGGGGAAACAGAGGCACACCAGTCCCCTGGCAGGGTGGGGACAGCGGCGGAGCCGGAAAGCGGTGCTGTCCCTGCGTGGAATGGTGCCGGTGGGGCAGGTTGGGGTGGTTTTGCCGCCTGCTTATGGGTGGGTGCCGGCGCCAGGGTCTGACGGCATCTGTCACCCTCCCTCAGGCACCATCCGGCCTGTCCGGCGCAGCTACTACGACCCGTCCTCGGCGCCGGGCAAGGGAGTCGTCTGGGAGTGGGAGAATGACAGCGGGACGTGGACGCCCTACGACATGGACGTGGGCATCACCATCCAGCACGCCTACGAGAAGCAGCACCCCTGGGTGGACCTGAGCGCCATCGGCTTCTGCTACGTCATCGATTTCGCCACCATGGGCCAGATCAATCGGCAGACCCAGCGCAAGCGCCGCGTCCGCCGCCGCCTCGACATGGTCTACCCGCTGGTGTCGGGCGCCCTGCCCAAGTCGCAGTCGTGGCCGGCCAGCCCCGGGGCGGCGGCGGCCCCGCCGGTCCCCGCCTGCACCTGTCCGCAGTGCCTCCTGGTCATGAGCGTCAAAGCCGCCGCCGGCCCGGGCCCCGCCACCCTGCAGCCCCGCAAAGCCGCGCCGCCGGCCGCCGCCAAGCCCCCGCCGCCCGCGGCGGGCCCGAAGGCTCCGGACGGCGTGCCCGTGGTGCGCGGCTCGCTGAAGCCGCTGGCGGCGCAGGGAGGCCGGCGGCAGGCGGCCAGCACGCCCGCCCTGAGCTCGGCCGGCGCCTCCGGCAGCCCCCCGGGTGTGGGCGGCGGCAAAGGCTCCCGGGCCAGCCTCGGCACCCTGAACCGCAGCCACCTGCAGCGCCTGGCCATCGCCCAGTCCCGTGTGCTCATCGCCTCCGGGTGAGCCCCGCGGGCTGCCTGGGCAGAGAAAGGGACAGGAGACTTTTCTCCCTCCCCGGGGCACAGAGGGGCTGCAGCCGCCGCTGCAGGGGTCTGTCAGCCCTGAGTGTGGTGGGAGACACCTCGGTGGTCCCCTGCCTCCCTCCGTGGAGGGTAGTGGGTTCTGCTGGGCCCCTTGCCTTCCCCGCAGATGCCCGGGGACTGGAGCAGGGATGGGGTGGCTCCTGCATCTCAATGAAGAGGCTGAGACTGCTCTTTCTCTTGGAGTCAGGGGTTGGGTGGGGGACTGCGAAAGGCCCAAAGAAAAGCCATTCAGGCCCCATGAGAAGGGGTCCCTCCAGACCCCCACCCTCCAAAGACATTTTTTTGTGACGGGGTGGACATTTAATGGGCCCGTTTCTCCCCTTTGTCTGGCTCTGCTGTCAGCCTTCTGTCGCAGCCTGGCCCCTTTCCTCTCCCTCTTCATCCTCCCCCTTCCCTCTGCTCCTGACCTGCCGGGAAACTTTCCCATGGAAGAGAGCCCCAAGGGGAGGGGGAAAAGAGCTGTGGCAGTGACGTGGCCGTAGGAGAAAAGAGGAAAAGAAACAACAGACTGGCCCGGGGAGCCATGACAAAAAGGGGCCATGAATGGAGATGCAGTCAGGGTTTCTAAAGCGCCAGAGAAAAGGCGGTGGTGGGGCAGGGAGGGGCACGTTGCCCCATCGGGGGATTCTCTGTTTCCAGCCAGGGCCTGTGCAGTTGCTCAGGCAACTGTTGTGTGGCCCCTGGGCCCTGTGGGGGACGTGGGTGCCTCCTGCCTGTCCCCTGACGTGGTCTCTGCTGGCTCCCCTCAGGGTCCCCACCGTCCCTGTGAAGAACCTCACTGGCTCCAGCCCCGTCAACCCAGCACTGGCAGGTGAGGATGGGGCCGCAGTGGGTGCTGGTCACCCCAGGGTGGGGGGACAGACAGCCCCAGTGGGGCAGGTTTTGGGGAGCATCTGTGTTTCAGGGTGTTGCTGGTTTTCCCCAGTGCCATTTGTGCATTTTGCCCTGTGCAGGGATCACGGGGATCCTCATGAGTGCGGCCGGGCTGCCCGTGTGCCTGACCCGGCCCCCCAAGCTGGTGCTGCACCCCCCGCCCGTCAGCAAGAGCGAGATCCAGTCCATCCCTGGCATCTCCCACTCCTGCCGCAAGACCACCAAGAAACAGGCCAAGAAGGGTAAGGGAGACTGTCCCCCCTGCCCTTCCTGGTTCCCCTGTGCCCCCCATCCCTTCTGCTGCTCCTGGCAGTGGGTTTCCCCCCTCCTTTGACTCTCACTCTCCTGCAGGTAAAACCCCGGAGGAGGTGCTGAAGAAGTACCTGCAGAAGGTGCGGCATCCGCCGGATGAGGTGCGAGCGGCAGGGCTGTGCCGGGGGGCTTTGCCCTGGGATGAGCGGCTGGGGCCGCAGGCAGTGCCACGTGCAGGGATATCCCAGCGCCCTGCGTGGCTCTGCCCTGTCCCCAGAGAGGGGCTGTGTGCTGCATGCACCCCTGCAGGGTGACAGCCCGGCCCAGGGCTGGGTGCTGGTCCCTGGGTGAGAGCAGGGCAGCTCATCAGCGCTCATCCCTCTGATTCCTGTCCTTCCTTTTGGCACAGGACTGCACCATTTGCATGGAGCGGCTCTCGGCCCCCTCTGGCTACAAGGGGCCCCAGCCGGCCGTCAAGCCTGACCTCGTGGGGAAGCTGGTCAAGTGCAGCCACGTCTTCCACCTCCACTGCCTGGTGGCCATGTACAACAACGGCAACAAGGTGAGAGGCAACAGGGGAGCCCCATCAGCCGCCTCTGCTGAGCTCTACGGGCTCTCCATAGGACAGAGCTCCAGCCCGGCTGCCCTGGAGGACTCTGAGCTCCCACCCTGAGTCAGAGTTTAATTTTCATCAGCAGCAAGCATTTGGGGACTGCTAAATCAGACCTCAGGGTTGTGTGGATTTGTTTTCCTCCCACTATGCCCAGTTTTCTGTGCTTGTTTTGCTTGCTAGAGTGGACTTTGATCCCTGTGTGTTTGAGCAGAGCTACCTGGAATTTGGTGCCAGGCAGTGCTTCTCCAGCCACGGGAGGGTTTTTGCAAATACCCCTCGTGCTTGACATTCCCTGCAAAATGCATTGTTTAGAGATTTTCAATATTTATTGTATTTCCTTCTTTAAAAAAAACCAAAGCAATGCAAACCACGAATTCAGAGCTAGGGGAAGCAATGAAGACTGGAAAACTGATGGGGAAGAGAAATGCAGACCTCAGGTTTTTGGTTGAAGTTGGGTAATGAATTCTTCCAGCCCTATCCCAGGTTCCTGAGAGTTTTTAAAATGACGTTTTTCTCTATTAAACCAGTGTTCAGTGCTGCTCAGGGACTCAGTGCCTGGCGTGGCTCTGTGCTGGAGATACTGGTTTCACTGTGTCCCTCTTTTTCCACTCTCAGGATGGCAGTCTGCAGTGTCCCACCTGCAAAACCATCTATGGGGTGAAGACGGGGACACAGCCTCCCGGGAAGATGGAATATCACATCATCCCCCACGCGCTGCCCGGCCACGCCGACTGCAAAACCATCCGCATCATCTACAACATCCCCCCGGGGGTGCAGGTGGGTCTGGGGGGGCCCTTGTCACTGCTGTGTCACCCCCAGGTCCCACTGCAGCTCGTGCCTTGACTCGGGAGCTGCTTGTCCATAAGGATGTTGTGGGAAGTCTGGGCTGTGTCTGCATGAAAGTGCTGTCCCCGTCTGCTTGGTGGCGGGGGGACCGTGGCCATTAGTGCCCACCAAGACTTGGGGGTTTGCCCTGTGCCCAGAGCATCCTTTTGAGCTCCAGAAGGGTTTTCTTCTCCCACTTCCCACATTGCAGGGACCAGAGCATCCAAACCCTGGGAAGAGCTTCACGGCCCGTGGCTTCCCCCGGCACTGCTACCTGCCAGACAGCGAGAAGGGCAGGAAGGTGAGCTGGCCGAGGCATGCCAGGGTGGGAAAAGCAAACACGGCTTAAGCAAGGGAATGTGGGTGGAGGTTTTCCCCACAGCCCATCCAGCAGGCTCTGCAGGAGTCCTGTGACCTTCCCATGCAGGCTTGGCAGCCTGGTCCCTCTGTTTTGGCTGGGGCAGGAGGCTGTGCTGGGACGCTCCAGGAGGGTTTGCCTGCCCGTGTTGCCCTGCTTGCTTTGCTGCCTGCCCCATTCCTGGCCCCCGCAGGTACTGAAGTTGCTGCTGGTGGCCTGGGACCGGCGCCTGATCTTCGCCATCGGAACCTCCAGCACCACGGGCGAGTCGGACACGGTGATCTGGAATGAGATCCACCACAAGACAGAGTTTGGCTCCAATCTCACTGGCCACGGCTACCCCGACATCAACTACCTGGACAATGTCCTGGCTGAGCTGGCAGCCCAGGGCATCACGGAGGAGAGCCTGGCGCAGGAGAAGGACTGAGACCATGGCGAGGAGGCAAGGAAAGGGTTGCCTGTGCCGGCACCCACCAGGATAAAGCTGCTGGAGATGCCTGCCTGGGGGCTTTTCAGGGCACACCTGGAGCCCCCTGCTCCCAGTGGCAGCCACGCAGTGCCCCAGGCTGGCTGGGAATGTGGGAGAAGGTCCTTTTGGCCATCCCCTTCACTCCTGCAGGGCAGGAACATCCCCACACACAGCTGCGGGGCTTCAGGCTGGCTTGGCCACCCCTCTGGATGGTGTCCCGTCCTCGCTGCCACTGTGCTGAAGGCTTGGGGGGTGCCAGGCTGCCCTCTGTCTTCATCCGTGCCAGTCCCAGCCTGACTCAACACCCCTGCCTGGGTGCTGGGACCTGGCTTGGGATGGGAGCTGGGGCCACGGGAGTCCCCCTTGCTCTGCCTCGTCCCTCTGACGTTTGTTTGTTTGTTTGTTTGTTCTGTCCGGTACCTCCCCACTGGTCTCCTGTGTCTGTGGAGCTTGGGGGGCCCTGGGCTGCCTCAGCTCCCCCCAGCCCTGCGCCCCCTGCTCCTCTTGGCTGTGTCTGAGCTGTGCCCTGCAGGGTCCCCTTGTCTGGGCTGCCCCTGCCTCTGCATGCCAGGGAGGGGCTGGTGGGTGGTATGAAGTGTGTGGGGGGACAGTGGCATCCCACTCCCCCCACAGTGGGTTCCTTGAACTGTTCGTATGGGGCCGTCCCCACGTTGGAATTTCTATATACCTCGTGTTTTGGGGTTTTGTCGTATATATGTACATATAGGGGGGGCATTTGGGGGGACAGCCTGGGAGAACGTGGTGCTGCGGCCGGGCTGGGGCTGGGCACAGTGCTGCTTGGGGTTGGGACAGGGGCTGTGGGGCCCCCCACCCCAACAGAGCTCTGCCCCACAGGAGGGCTGTCACCTGTGGGTCCCCATGGGGCCAGGTGCAGGTGGGGTGAGAAGTATCCCCCTTCCTGCCCCTGGAGAGGCCTTGGGAGGTTCTGGAGGTGAAGGTGGCTGGTGAGGGGTTGGCTTGGGCTGGGCCAGGAGGGTGGTGTGGGTAGGAGAGTGTGGGAGATGGGGGTGGGGGAAGTGTGTTGCAAGGCTCTGGGGGTCCCTGTCAGCCCCCTGGGGTGACTGGGCCTTGGAGTGCCCTGGGCTAGAATGTCTCTGCCCAGGGCAGGGGTTAGGAATGAGTCTGTGGGTTCCCTTCCATCCCAAACCAGGGATTCTTGGGGCTTTTTGGAACCACCTGTGCCACGTGCTGGGGAGTCCCTGGCCCTCTGTGCTGGTGGGAGGGGGGCCCATCCTGCTGTGCATCGTTCTGTTGTCGTTGCTGTTTTTCCTCTCCATGGCCTGGAGGGTTCATTACCCCCACGGCCACCCGGTGGAGGGGCTGGGGGTCAATAAAGCGGATGGCAGGGGACTCTGGCGGTCCCTGCATGGCCTGGCCTCTCCATTGTCTTCTGTCAGTCATCTGTGTGGCCAGGCGAGCCAGGGGCACTGTGAGCAGGGCCAGGCACCCCGAGTCCCCCTGATGTCCCTTTGCACCGATCTGTGTGCCCAGCCGCCCTCAGCGTGGGTTCTTATCTTCTACCTCAAGGGAGAAACCCTCTTTCCCCAGGCACACGCCCCTGTTTGGGTGGCTCTCAGCCGTGTGATTTCTCCTCCACGCACGCCCTGGGTTTTCCCCAGTGCAGACAAAGCTTGTCTGGAGCTATGCAAAACCCTCTGGGCGAGAAGGGGGAGGATCCCCCACCCACCGCAGTGCCAGCCCGATGGCTCTTACTGTGAGTAAGTCTTTCCACAACGTGACTTTTTTTTCCTTTTTTTAATGCTCTGTTGACTACACGATGAGTTGCTGGCTGAAATAAAACTGCTCCGTGCCTCTCTGCATGCGTGTGTATATCTATCCCGATAGATATACATGGAGATGGGGTTTGCAGCTTGCAGCATGCAGGATTTGGGAGAAAACCCTCCATGGGCCCCCCTCCACTCCCTCCTATTCCTGTGGGTTTGGAGATTTGGGGTATAAGGGGAGGGGGCACTCAAGCCACTGTCCCCTCTGGCTCTTGCTGGTACCCCTCGCCCACGTCCAGCACCGTGCTGGGCTCGGGGCTGGTGGGGGCCGGGCTGTCCCCTGCACCCAGCGCCTGGTACCCCCTGGCCCTGTAGCGCCGGTGGCCGTACCAGGCTGTCCCCAGGCCGGTGGCCAGCCCCGCCAGCACGGCCACGGTGACTCCAGCCACCTCTCCCCCTGACAGCCCCCGGCCCCTGACCATTTCAGCCACCCGCTGGACCTCCTCCGGCCGTGCCAGCCGCCACATGTGGCTCTGGCCGTCCCTCACCCAGGTGCTGTCCCCGTCCCGCACCAGCAGGGTGTCCACGGCCGGCAGGTTGGCGGGGAACCGGGTGAAGGGGGGCAGGCGGGCGGGCGGCAGCGAGCCCCCAGTGAAGAGCCCGGCCTGGACGCAGAACTGCACCTGGCAGCTGTCGCTGATGAGTGCCAGGTGCTGGCTGAAGCCCGGGGGACAGCCCTTGGCGTGGGGGTCCTCAGCCGTGCCCTGGTGCTGCCTAGCCAGGGGGTTCCCTGCCTGGCAGCTGAAGAAGCCCCCAAAGGGCACTGCATACTTGGCCCCCGCCTCATAATCCTGGCTCACACACACTCTGAGCTCGCCGAAGAGCTTCAGTGGGACGTACCCCGAGGGACAGGACTGGGCTCCGGTGATGGGGTTGGCGCTGTGGGTGCTGAACAGCCCCCCAAAGAGGTATCCCGAGTTCGGAGCCACCGGCCCGCTCGCGGCGCACCAGTAAGCACTGAACTGCACCCGGGAGAGCCAGAAGACGTCCTGGCACTCGCGGTGGCAGAAGATGCCCAGGATGCACTTGTTGTGGCACTCGAGGTGGCTGTGACCCTCCTCCCGCTCCTGCACACCCAGCAGCACCGGGGTGTAGTTGGCGGGGCAGGAGAAGGCCCCGGTGAGGGGGTTCCTCTGCTCCAGCGCCCGGCACAGCGCGCCGGTGTCGGGCCCGCCCAGGCCGACGCACTCCTGGAAGACTCCCCCGAAGGTGAAGTTGGTCATGGCGCCCTCGCAGGAGCCGTCGTCGGTGTTGGCGTGGAAGTTGAAATTGGGCGAGGAGGCGTCAGTGCAGCCCGGGGCGGTGTTGAAGGTGTAGTAGCGGCGGATGGCAAGCTCCACCCGCCGGGCCACCCTCCGCACCGTGGGCGCCGGCAGCTCCGGCACCGCGCTCGGCTTGATGAAGTGGTACAGGGGCAGTCCCGAGCGGTCCAGGGCCACCAGCTGGTTTTGAATCTTCTCCTGCCAAGTCTTCAGTGTGATGCCTGGGTAAAAGGGGATCCCGCCGATGCTCTCCACCCTGGAGTTGGTGCGGTTCTCCAGGTACTGCTTGGTGAAGCCAGAGCTGGCGTCCAGGGATTCCTTGGTTCCTATGTTGACGATGTTGTGGAAGGCCACGCCGGCCGAGGCGGTGACAGTGCTCCGTGTGGCCCAGCTGTCCTTCAGGAAGGTAGCCTTGATCTGGTCCTCCTGCACCAGGGTGGCTCCCGCGTCCACGGAGGTGATGGTGTGGGTGCCGTAGTTGAGCACCAGCAGCTCGGCCAGAAAATCGGCCATCTGGGTCTGGTTGTTCTCCAGGTGGCTGGCGATGGTAAGCAGCTGCTTCTTGAAGGCCTTATCCAGGGCCGCCTCGGGGTTGATCTTGGCAGTGTAAACCAGGTTCCTGACTTGCACCCGGGTGGTGACAGCCTGGTTTCTCACGTGGTTGGTTTTGGTGCGGTGGAAGTCATAGGAGAATTTGCCGTTGATGGCAGAGAAGAGGGACAGCTCCAGGTTGATGGAGGCAGAGGTGATGCTCTGGTAATCCTTCCAGGACTCGATGATCTCGGAGTTGATGTCCAGGTTGCTCTGCTTGCGGGGGATAGTGAAGATCTCGTCTGGAATGAGGTAAGATCCATCTTCTGTGGTCTTACACCGCGAGTAGCCCAGGTTGATGACTCTGCCCATATCCAAATTCCTGAGGTTATCCCAGCCTCCCCCCGGCAGAACTTCCAGGCGTGTGAGCTTCATAGTCTTGCTGCACATCCCAAACCCTGAAGAGGACGAGAGTTCCTGGGACTGCTCAGCCCCTGTCACCCAGGCCAGCAGTGCCCAGGTGGGCAGGAGCCCCCAGAGCCCCCAGCCCATGTCTGAGCCGGTGCTGGCCCCTCACCAGTCTGAACGGTGGGACAGGAGCTGCGAAAATGAGGGGGCTGAGGGAACTGACAAAAGGGAAAGGAGAAGTGAGAGCTGAGGCATGTGAGAAATGACAGAGTGGAAACCAAGACCAGGGGGTGGGGAGCAGGAAGGTGTCTGTCCCTCCCTCTGCCCCACCATCTGCATTAGGGCCCCCTGCAGCCTCCCCTGCCCCACCCCTGTCCTTCCCCCAGGGTCTGCAGTGTCACCAGCTGGGGAAAGCTTGGGAATGCTGGGCCACAGGTACTGAGGATAATGATCCAGCTCCACCCAGCTGGCGCCTGGCTGGGCTTCAGTTTCAGCAGCACAAGGTAGGTGCTGCAAGTTTTGGGGAATAAACAGTTAAGGAAGTTTCTGCTGTGAAAATCGCGACCCTTTCCATATAGACGGATTCACTTCCCCTGGTTTTGCTCCTGAGTTCCTCTTTGCAGGACGCTTCTGCCTTGGAGGAGGCTGAAGTGACAGCTGTGATGGAGGCAGAGGGACCATAGGTGCCCGTGTTTTTTGGGCAGGATAATGCCAGGAGTGGGGAGTGAAGGGATAACAGAAACACCATTAGTTCTTGCTGGCTCAAGCCCCTGGAGTAGCTGGAAAACCCTTGTGCAGGGATTCTCATCTGCACTAGGATGTTCAGGCTGTGTGGGTCACCTCACTTAAAACCTACCCACTGTGCCATGGAGGCAGTGGAATGTTACAGCTTTTCCCCCAACATTTTGAGGTGGTGCTCTGAATTAACCTATTCCTGCCTTGCTTCCAGTGGTGAGATTCCCACCAGTCCCATGGCATCAGTCCCACGGCACACACTGGGTATGTGCAGCTGGCCAGAGGTCCCTCCTAACTGTGACAGCAAAACCCCCACAGCCAAGGGTAACCAGGGACTTTGGGTGTTGGGGAAGATGAATCAGGGAAACCTTATAATTGCTTAGCAAAGATTCTGAAAATATGAAACCTATAATGGAAATAGAAATGAAAGCTGACTTTGAGTTGTAGGATACTGAGTCTTAGTTACTATATAACCTGAAAACAATGGCCTGGCTAGCTGAAGGAGAATCCCTTTTGATTGAACAATACCTTTCTGCTGGCTAAGGGATCCAAAGGTCAATGTAGCAAAACAGAAGTCTAAAGAGTAGTTTTTAGAGTTTAAAATATAACACAGTATGGTAATATAGTATTCTTATAGGCTGTATGTAAATTCTATAGGATTTTGTGTCTTGTGTTGGTTGGTCACTGTAAATTAGAATATTCATCACAAAAGGAGATATAATGTATTGTAACAAGGACCTCACTCTCTTAACTCTCTTACCTCTTAACTCTTACCCTTCCTCTTCCCCCTACTCTCGCTCTCTCCTGCTCTCTTCCCCTGCCCTCTGCTCTCTCGCTCCCTTTCTCTCTCAGCTCTCACCCTGCTGTTCTTTCTCCCTCTCTCTTTGGGACTTCTCTTCAGCCGAGGCTGGTGGCTGAAGGCAAGGCCTTTTTACCCATGACCCTTGCAATAAACCCACATGTTCTAGAATATACAGGTTAGCAGAATTCCTTGTTCCAGCCGTCCACAGATTTGCCTACATTTGGGGATGGAGAATTTAATGGCATCAGCTGGCACTGTGCCAGTTCAACTGATGCAAAAGGAAGTCCAAGACTTCTCCAGAGGATGTTTTTCCTGGATGTGTGCAAACAGAGACACCTTTTTACCATTAAGTGAGTGAGGTTTGGGGCTGTGTTTCCATTTACTCTTTAAATTTCAGCTTTATTTCAGCTCCCCTGGCCGGGCCAGATGCCCAGCAGCAGTGCAAGGGCCGGAGCTGTCGGGTGGCTCTGGGAGCAGAGATTCCATTGTGGCCCAGCCTTCCCATGGCCTAGGGAAAGGATCAGACATCTGGAACTGAAGACTCCACTGCCTGGAGGGGAGGGAGAACCTGGTGGAGCCCGAGGGGGAAGATGAGACACCATCCTTGGGGACACTCCCTGTGCCAGGGGCAGCTGCTGGTCTGTGGGACAGGAGCTGGGGGGACTCCAACACTTTGGGGGGGTGCCCTCCCTCAGTTTCCCCCCCCTTTTTTGGGGGTATGTCCACATGCTTGAAGCACTGAGCTGCTGGTGAGGGCACTTGGACTCGTTTTGTGCCATCTCTGGGGGTGAGGAAAAAGAGAGGTGGGTGAGTTTGGGAGGGGATGGTGTCATTTGGGACACCCCAATGTCTGTGGTGGGTAGTGGGTGAGTGGAGAATGAGGGGAGAATAGGCGGGGTCCCCCATCCCCCAAAAAGGCAGGTTATAGCCCCCAAATGCCTGTAAATTCATTTATGAGTAATATAGTAGATACTCTTATTTTTATATATATCAAAATTACTATTAATTTATTTTTAGATAAATATGCTGCGATAAAGATTCTCATTTTTATATGTATTAAAATTACTATTAATTTATTTCCAGATAAATATGCTGTGTTACAGACAGGATTTTAGGCTGTAAGGAATTCTTAGTATGGATCCATAGGGTTTGAAAATAAAAATACAATGTTTCATACCTATAAATGAAACAATAAAGGGTTGGAAAAGGCAAGAGAAGATGATTTGTATGAAGGACCGAGAAACAGCTCTGTGTGTGCAGAGTTCTGTCTCCTTCCTCCCGCTGGAACACCCGAAATCCGGGATGTGGGACGGGATCGGAATTCGGCTCCATCGGCGCTTAAAGGCTCTGCGCGTGCGCGATGGCGCCTCAGGGCTGCCGCCTTGTGGCCACAGGCGGTACTGCAGCTGCGGGCGCGTCCCGGGACCGGCGCCGGCACCGGGACATGGAGCGGGACCGGCACCGGGACATGGAGCGGGACCGGCACCGGGACACAGAGCGGGACCGGCACCGGGACACGGGGCATGGGGCTGGACCGGCACCGGGACACGGAGCTGGACCGGCACCGGGACATGGACATGGAGCGGGACCGGCACCGGGACAACGGCGGGGACGGGCCGTGCGGGGCCCTGGGCCGGGGCCGCTCCCGTCCGGAACCGCGGCCGCTGCACCGGGAGCGGCAGTGGCGGAGCCGGGAGCAGCGGGGCCGGGCCGGGGGCACCGGGGGCGGCTGCCGCGGGCTCGGAGGTGAGCGGGGAACGGGGAAGGGACTGCCCCAGCGGGGAACAGGGACAGCCTCAGCGGAACGGGAGAGCCTCAGCGGGGAACGGGGAACGGGGAACAGGGACAGCCCCAGCGGGGAACGGGGAACGGGGAACAGGGACAGCCCCAGCGGGGAACGGGGACGGAGCGACCGGGGGAAACGGGGGGAGTCTGTGTCCCGACGAATGGATTCGAGTTCCATGGGAGGGATCGATGTGCCAGCAGAGGGAAAGCTGGTTAAAGGATCAAGACGCAGAGGAACAAGTGTTGTAACCCCCCCTGGCTCTCTGACAGAACAAGCCTTCCAGTAATCCCAATACATCTCCCTGAGACACTCTGCAATCACAAGGTTTTCCAGGAAAGCAAAACAGGGACAGCGATGAGGGAATAGGCTTCCAATTAATAATGATTTGATGGGTGTAGGAATGATTCTTTGACGCTTCCCTTTTAGTTCCTGGAATAATTTTAAGTGATTCCTTTAACAAATCATTTAAATTTGAAAATTTAAATTTGAGAGGAAACAGTGCAAAATAAATGCATGGAGAGATCATGGAATCCCAAAATGGTTTGAGTGAGAAGGGACCTTAAGGATCATTTCATTCCATCCTCTGCCATTTCATCCACTATTCCAGGGTGCTCCAAGCCCTGTCCAGCCTGGCCTTGGGCACTTCCAGGGATGGAGCAGCCACGATTTCTCTGGGTTTATGGGCACAGGAGGAAGTTTCCAGCAGGAGCTGAGACGTTTCCTTTGCTCTGTCCAGCCCCACAGGGCTTTGGGAGGCAGAGGATGTGGGAACAGGAGCTTTGCCCACGGCCTCGGGGGAGTCTCTGATGTCCCCAACCCCAGCAGAGGAAACGTTTGTGGGTTAACATCCCGTTAAAAGGAGGTGCCAAGCCAGGAGCAGGAATGGCTGTGGAGCAGGGATGGCACCGGGCAGAGGGGTGACCGTGCAGAGGGTGCCACCAGCCCGTCCCTGCTGCCCAGGTTTGGGATGAGCAGGCTGTGACTGTCCCTGTGTTTGCTCCGCAGGGTGAGGAAGATGAGGAGGGGTGGGAGGATGGAGACAGCAGCCGCTGAAGGCTGGGGAAGGCACAGCGCCAGGCAGGAGACGTTGCCTTCCAAGGAGAGGGACTGGTCTGTCCCACTGGAATTTGGGGTGTGTGGCCAGTGGAACAAAGGGTTTGATTTCATTCTCTTACTCGGGTTCTCATGTGCCTTAGGAGGGATTTGTGGAATGGTCATTTCAGTGAGTTTGCACCGGGTTTGAAGGAATGTGAGCCCTGGGGCAGAGATCCCTGCATAGCCTCTGTCCCCCCATGGCTCATCTGAACAGTCCATGGGCTGGGCCTCCGTGTGTCCTCCTTCTCCAGGAGCTAGATGAAGCCCTTCCTTTCCCAAGGGAGGGCAAAGCCAGCAGGATGTGAACCAGAGGTGATGATTTAGGAAAGCCTCTCCAGCCTGGGAAGGTGCTTTTGGCTCCAGACACATTCCCAGTCCCCAGGAGCAGCAGGACCTGTGCTGTCCCCGGCAGCTGAGGCAGAGGTGCCTTTCCTTCCTTCGCTGCTGCACTTTGGCTTTTTGAGGGGTCTCTGGGGGAGAAGTTCTTTGTCACTCCAGGGCAGAATTAGCCCTGGCCCCACTAAAAGCAGGAGGAATCATTTTATCCTTGTTTTTGGATACACATTTTGTGTTTCCTCTCTGTTGCTGACACCGTGTGGTGAAGCAGCACCTCCCAACTTTCAGTGCTGCTCCCAGTTTTGCCCCAGCTGGTAAACAAGGAACAGTAAGTTCCTGTGGTAATTGGATTAAGGACAAGGCCTCACTCTTTGTTTAATATTCCAGAGAGAAACTGCCAAAGAATAAAGCAAGAGCTTCCCCCAGTGAAAACCTGCCTGGTCCCACACTGGGTTTGCACACACACAGGGCTCAATCCCTGCTGGAATCCCAGTCACAGCCCCCAGATCAATGTGCAGTTTAAGGTCTCACAGCCTGACCAGGACAATCTCTTGCCTCTGGACATGGAAAATCAGTTTTCCGTTGTTACAGCACCAGCTCAAGGTAATTATGAAGTGGTGTAATGGTTTTTAAGTTGTGCATATGGAGGAAATTCACTGTAGCAGCCAACACTGCTCCACTTTTATGGACAATCCTCTGAGTTTGGGATCTTGATTTGTGGGTGTGAAATCTCCTCACAGAATCCTCTGAGGCTGAAACCAAGACAAGGAACCTTCTGAGATGGGAAGAGTCAGAGCAAGTTATGGGAAAGGAAAATTAAAGATAGTAAGTGCTAAAACCCTGGTTCTTCCCTTGTCCTGAGCTTTGTTCTCAGGAATGGGTCAGCTCTGGGAATTTCTTGGGGACACTGGAGAATGATCCCTGGTCTGCTGAAAAGGGGGAAATGGAAATCCCACTGGCAATTGCAGCCCCTGAGGGAGGGCAGAAAGTGCAGGACCTCAGTCTGTGAAAGTGTGTGAGAAATAAGGGAGGGACAAATGTATGGATCATCCTGTGCCTCAAGGGACCAGGAAAAGCCTTGACTGAAAAACTGAAGTGCTGTTCCACAGGGAGCCCCTGCACAGGCCTGGGCATTGGGCTTATCCCAGGTCTCCTTCCAGAGCAAGAGGAACAGCCGACAGTGCTGTTTGAGACATTCCTGACTGGAACTGGGGCTGACTGGGCACTTTCCCATTTTCCTGTAGGATGTGGGCCATGACAAGGGAATTGGCTCCAACAGGGCCCAATGTCAGTGTGGGGTCTGGGGCAGGGACAACTCCCAGGAGCAGACAGGGAAGGGGAACTTCACCCACACTCCCGAAAAGCTGAGAAGGAAAAACACCTGCCTGCAGCTGGCTGCAGCTCCTGGAGCTCTGGGGTTTATGGCACACTCAGGGACATGGGACAATGCCAGAATCATTCCAACCTTGGGAATAATGGAGTTAATAGCACCCTTTGAGGCTGTTCTGGGCAGGCTCCTGCCCATCGCCACTGGTTGCAGATGGCTGTGGAAGTGATGGAGGCATTCAGGGAATGCTGGTTGCTTTTCCCTCACTTCTGCAATCTGGTCAGTAAAAATACTAATTGAGCTCTTCCAGCAGGGAAACGTTTAAGCAAGAGGTGCTGAAAAGAATTGGAGTTTTGGATTTTAAGTCTCCAACTTAAAATCCTTTTTGGATGGCCACCAGTCCAATTTTCATGGACTAGTCACCTTGGCCAAGAGTGTCCAATCCTGCTGGAAATGCACCGGACCACAATGTCATTTTCATTTCATGCAGGTAAAGACCCTCTGGGTGACCCCCAGTCACTGGAAGACTGGACTGGGCTCCCAGGGCACTAATTCCAGGTGTTCTGTTTTTGGGAATAGCACAAGAGCTTTTCCCTTGCTCAGAGGAGCAGCCAGTGCCTCCCTTAGTCCACAGATCTCCAGGATGGAACACAGAGAAAAATCACAGGAATATGGAAATCCCCCACACTGGGAGTTTGTAGTGCTCTGGATTACATTTTGAATTTATAATGTTAAAGTAGGGCTGTGGAGTGGCTTCTCTCCTTTTCATTGTCATTGTTATCACTGCTTTTGTTGCTACCACTGCTATGTGTTGTCATTAATATTAAATTATTATATTTGTCCTGGTTTCCATTATTAAACTGTTCTGATCTCACCCCTTGTGTTGGATTTTTGTCTCTGGTCTCTTCTGTGTCCCACTGGGGGCTGAGGGAGCTGCTGCTGGTCCCAGCTGGGGTCCAGCCATGGCCCAGGGCACTTCTGGGGGCTCCAAACCCGACGGACTGGAGCAGTTTTGGGGCTCATAGAGGGGGAGTCAGTGCTGCGTTTTGGGGGCTTAAAACTGGGCTCATGTGGGCAAGTACAGAAACAGACACTAAGTCCTGGTTTGGGGGCCTTGAAACCAGGGTCCCTCGAAACCAGGGTCCCTCAGACAGCATTTGGGACCTCAGAGAGATCCAGTTCTGTATTTTAGGGTCTTGAAGCAGAGACCATGTTCTGTGTTTGGGAGGTCTTGAAGCCAGGGTCAGTCAGCCATGTTTGGGCTTCACCAAAACAGATTTAAGTGCTGCATTTTGGGGCCTTGAATGAAAGGCTGGATGCCGTGTGTTGGTGCTCCAAAATACTCATTCTGTCCCCTACAGATTACGTTGATTTTTACTCCCAACATTTTCCTTCTGGTACAATATTGATCAACTCATTTCTACTCCAAAAAAGTGCATTCTCTCCTCTAAACCTCACCTCAGCTTTTCCCTCAAAAATGCCACCTTGCTCCCCTCAACATCCCCTCACATTTTCCTACACAAACAGTTCTTGTGTCCCCTCTCAATTGCCCCAGGTTTTCAGCTAAAAATGTCACCTCTGTCCCCTCTAAGTTATCCCAGGTTTTCCCTGTTAGGAGCTGCAAGGAATTCAGGCAAACAGCAGCAGGGAACAGCTGTAAATTGAAAGGCAGAAAGAGAAGATCTACCAGCAAAGGGGAAAGGCTTCAGAAAACATTTCTGCAATTAATAATTAATAATTATTCCCCAGTGAGAAGAACACAAACTCACAGCCATTAAGGCCTGGCAGTCCCCTGCAGAGAGCTCAGTGCACATCCACAGAGGCAATTCCAGCATCTGAAAGAAAGGAAGGAAGAAGAAAAATGGGATTTCTTCTGTTTCAAAGTTATTTCAAGTTTTCAGACCCAAACCAACCTTTGCTCTTGATTGTGGCTGGGTGAATCCTGAGCAGTGGGCACAGGTCCTGTCATTCATGCTGATGTGAGTGATGCTTTCTGGGGAAATCAGCTCATTTCCAAAGTTCCCTGCATGGCCCCTGCCTGAGCTGCACAGGAGAAAACCTCCTCCATGAAGGGATTTTGCTCCATCTAATCCCATCTGCCCAGGCTGCTCCAGGTGGATGGTGCCAGGCTGGGGCAGCACAGGCAGAGGCAGCTCTCAGCACTCTCTGCTCCAAACACAGCTCTGGGCTCCTCTGCAAACTGCCTCTGCCAGGAGGTTTTTCTCCAGGAGAACTCAAGGAATGGCTCATGGAAGGGTGGAGATGAAGTTATCACGAAGGGAAGTAAAGGATAAATATTCCTGTAAGAGCCTTTGGGATCTGCTGGGCTGGACTGGGAAGGGGATTTTCATTCCCTGCAGTGCAACTACACAACAACCTCCAGCACAAAGCAACCACAGCCAGGTGGGGTCTGAAAGCATCACTTTGACAAACTTGACTGTCATTCTTCTTTTCAGGGACGTTTCCCATCAAACTCCGAGGCTGAGGAGCCCAAAAGCTCTGTCCAGCTGCTCTGGAACAAAAGGACACTCTCAGGGATGAGGCACATTCCCAGCAAACCCTCCCAACAGGGCACAGAGGCACCACTGGAGCACTGTGTGGGGCTGGGCAGGGCTGCAGGAGGACACAGCCCCCAGCTGGGTGACAGTGACAGTGACAGCAGCAGTTCCCACGCTCTGATGGCACCACAGAGACAAAGGCCAGCAGTGCCCACGGGAGGGGCAGGTTTAATTCTGCTCCTGCCCTGCCACATCCCAGCAGGAAATCTCCGGGGGGACAGAAACTCTCAGGGGGCACAAAATGCAGCATCTGTCACCCTGATCCTGGGTGAACTCAGCGTGTGGGGCCAACGCCCCCAGGTGAACCCTGACCTGAGCTGGGTCAGTCCCAAACACTGCCCCAGGTCTCACCTCCAACCTGCTCCCGGGGCTGCCACCACATTCCTGACCAGGTGCCACAGGCCCCTTGGGACAGGGCTCTCTGTGCCTCTGGGGACTGCGGGGCCAGGGCAAGGACAGCCTGAAACCAGGGCAGGGCCCTCTAGGTTTGGGACACTGGGGACAGCTGGGGACACCCCACACCACGGGCAGCACCAGGGGCCCTCCAGTGCAGGCTGGTAGGGCTGGAGCCCCTTGGGTCTGGCTGCTCAAACACCAAAGCTCTGGGCAAAGATGGGATGAGTTAAGTGTCCTGAAAGTTTCCTGTCCTGAAAGAGAGGAGAAAATGGAAATTAAGTCCACTGTGGAAGTCAAAGGCTCCTGGATTTCCCACTTCTGTTCTGATTGCTCACTGTAGGGTTCTATTCATAAAATATTAGAGATGACACCAAATAAAAGTGTCCCTTTTCAACATTTTCCCCCTGCTGTTTTCATACATAAAAAGGATGCCCATTTTTTTGAACTGCATTCTTTGCCTAATTTTAACAGAACTATTTTCATTCCATGCCCCACTTGTGAATTATTCAATCCTTTGCCATCAGATTTTGGACTAAGGAGGAGAAGAATCTGTTCCACATGGCTGCCATCCAACAGGGAACACCCCTGGGCCAACCCCAGCCTGGGCTGAGCACCCTGCCTCACTCCCCATCCTGGATTCTGCCTCCAGTGCAGTCTGAGTTTTCCCCATTTTCCATGTCCAGAGGCAGGAAATTGTCCTGGTCAGGGTGTGAGACCTTAAACTGCACTTTGATCTGGGGGGCTGGGACTGGGATTCCAGCAGGGAATACATGGTTTTACAAATAAAAACTATTCCAGGGAGCAGCACTGAAAAGTTGGGAGGTGCTGCTTCACCACACGGTGTCAGCAACAGAGAGGAAACACAAAATGTGTATCCAAAAACAAGGATAAAATGATTCCTCCTGCCTTTAGTGGGACCTGGGCTAATTCTGCCCTGGAATGACAAAGACTCCAAAGACTGGGGTCTCCCCCAGAGACCCCTCAAAAATCCAAAGTGCAGCAGGGAAGGAAGGAAAGGCACCTCTGCCTCAGCTGCTGGGGACAGCACAGGTCCTGCTGCTCCTGGGGACTGGGAATGTGTCTGGAGTGGCTTTCCTAAATCACCACCTCTGGGAAGCAAAGGGCTATGGAAGACATGGAGTGGGAATTTACAATAATAATCATATTAGTGAGAAAGAGCAACAAGGGAAGCAACAGTAACTCCAAGGGAGCAGGGAGGATGTTGAGCTTTAAACAAGGTTTGAGTGAGCCAGCATCTCCTGGGATCTCTGAAGCACAGCTCCAGGTCTGGGATTACAGGAGCAGTGCAAACTCCCACGGTCCAATCCCTGGATTTGCCTCCTGCCAGCCCTCAGCACCCTGGACACGTTTGGCTCAAGTGCTCCAGTGCTGCTGCCTCGAGGGATTGGGACAATGGGCATCAAACCCCTTCCCACAGGGCTGGCTCTGAGCTCTGGCTGGGGAAAGCATTTGGCACCTCTGGCACTTCAATGAAATCAGCTTCCAGCACTTTGCAGACACACTGAATAAACCCAGGGCACATAAACAAACCTTTCTCCACAAGGACAGCCCCAGGGAACACACAACTTCTCCTGTGCTGGTCAAACAACCCAGCAGCCAGGTTTTGGGGAGAGGCTCCAGACTCTTGTCCCTGTCCCTGGCTGTAAAACACTTGCAGAGGCTTTGGAGTTCATACAAGCTTGTCAGGATTTGGACACTTCATTTATATTCCATTCATATAGTAAAGAAATGGCAGTGTCCTAAAGGCACCTCCACTCACGCTTTAATTTTAAGCCCTCTACCGCTGATAAATTTGGATGGTCTTTTATTAGAAACACCCCACCTCTGCTTCTTTACGCATCTCCATGTGGGAGATAAAATAAATATGGACAAAAGTTTGGAGTGCAGCTTCCAAGTGAAGTCCCAGGCTGGAAATGGCACCAGCTGTCTGCTACCTTGGGCTGTTTAAGCACAGCCTGTCTCGAGTAAGAAAATGGAATCAAACCCTTTGTTCCACTGGCCACAGCCCCCAAATTCCAGTGGGACAGACCAGTCCCTCTCCTTGGAAGGCAACGTCTCCTGCCTGGCCCTGTGCCTTCCCCAGCCTTCAGCGGCTGCTGTCTCCATCCTCCCACCCCTCCTCATCTTCCTCACCCTGTGGAGCAAACACAGGGACAGTCACAGCCTGCTCATCCCAAACCTGGGCAGCAGGGACGGGCTGGTGGCACCCTCTGCACGGTCACCCCTCTGCCCGGTGCCATCCCTGCTCCACAGCCATTCCTGCTCCTGGCTTGGCACCTCCTTTTAACGGGATGTTAACCCACAAACGTTTCCTCTGCTGGGGTTGGGGACATCAGAGACTCCCCCGAGGCCGTGGGCAAAGCTCCTGTTCCCACATCCTCTGCCTCCCAAAGCTCTGTGGGGCTGGACAGAGCAAAGGAAACGTCTCAGCTCCTGCTGGAAAATTCTCCTGTGCCCATAAACCCAGAGAAATCGTGGCTGCTCCATCCCTGGAAGTGCCCAAGGCCAGGCTGCACAGGGCTTGGAGCACCCTGGAATAGTGGATGGAATGGCAGAGGATGGAATGAAATGATCCTTAAGGACCCTTCTCACTCAAACCATCTTGGGATTCCACGATGTCTCCATGCATTTATTTTGCACTGTTTCCTCTCAAATTTAAATTTTCAAATTTAAATGATTTGTTAAAGGAATCATTTAAAATTATTCCAGGAACTAAAAGGGAAGCGTCAAAGAATCATTCCTACACCCATCAAATCATTATTAATTGGAAGCCTATTCCCTCATCGCTGTCCCTGTTTTGCTTTCCTGGAAAACCTTGTGATTGCAGAGTGTCTCAAGGAGACATACTGGGATTACTGGAAGGCTTGTTCTGTCAGAGAGCCAGGGGGGTTACAACACTTGTTCCTCTGCAACTTTATCCTTTAACCAGCTTTCCCCCAGAACGGTGTTGTGGGAGAAGTTTGGAATTACTAGAAATGGATCAGGGTCACGTTTTTTTCTCATTCTTTGCCAACTACTTCAAAATTTGTGGAATTACCTTCACGCATGCCCTAGCAAACTATTGTGAAAACATCAATTAGAGGAACATCTTGAAAAGAGAAAACCACATCCAGCAGCAGCCAAAACACTCCCAGTGCCGCTCTTACCTGGTCTCCAGGTGCTCCTGCCAGAGCTCCCAACAGTTAGTGCCATTCCATGAGGGTGAGGAGGCAGTTTTGGACGTGCTCTTTGCCATGCGATGGAACGACAGAGTCCAGAAAGTTTTCGTGGTCCTTTTCAAGTCACCCCATTATTCCATAGTCCGATCAGCACCTATCCCACCCCACCCCACTACCTGCTCCCATAACCCTCCTGAGGAGTCTCCCCCCGAGCCCCGCGGCTGTGGGGAATGAAGGACAGGGGCAGGGACGGACAGGGGTTGAAATGGATGGGGCAGCGGGAGGGAAAGACTGGGTGGGAGGGAGAGGAATGATGGACAGAGGAGGGATAGAGGGGGAATAGAGAGGGGCCAGGGATGTGCAAGGTAGCAGGGAGAGAGCGTGCAGAAGGCTGGCGAGGGCGGGGTGGGAGAGAGAAAGGAACTGGAGGGATAGGAGAGCAGGGATAAGGGGGAGACAGAGGAGCAGGATAAGGGCAGGAGAAAGAGGAGAGGGGGAAAGGAGAGGGATACAGGACACGTGGAGGGCTCTCCTGGGCCACACCGGGGAATCTGACCCTTGTCCACCCTCCCCAAGCTCTGAGGGAGCAGATAGGGCTCCCTCATGGAGAAACCCCAAAGCTAAAGGATATGGGCTCTGGGGTGTGTGTGTGGGGTCTGCCTTAAATTAAAAACATTGCATTGGAAAAAATAATTCTATGAAACATAGAATAGTTCATTTCCTCTCCCGGACTGGCTCCTGTGTGATCAGCTGGGATTCCAACTCCTCTCATGGGATTTGCAACATGTGGGACTCTAATGAGCTGCCGGGTGCTGAGCCTGAGAGAATAGAATGGGAAATCTCTCTGGATCAGCCCGTGTCCCCAAGGTCTGGCAGTGCCCAGCGTTCCTAGCTGGAATTTGGGGATCCCAGCACAGCCCCTCTGTGGTGTCCCTGGCACTGCCCCCCATCCCTGCCCAGGGGTTGGGGGTTCCAGCACAGCCCCCCGATCCTGCTGCTTCAATTCCCCTTTAACCAGGACCCTTTTTGGGGTGGGGGCCCCCAAACCCAGCAGCCTTTAACCAGCTTTGGGGGATCTCCCCTCTCCCCTCCTCACCCAACTCCCGCTGCCAAAACCCAGCCTGAGGCTCAGCTCCCCATCCCCTCAATCTCTCCAAGGAACTGCACTTGGATTTCCCAATCCAGCAGGGCAGCAGTGCTGTTCTCACTGTGTATCTTAATTGCAGTAACTGCTTAAGAAATAAGTAATATGGCCAATTCCATAAAACATTCCCAACCCAGGCTCCTGGGATATGACTATCTCTTGTCTCACCTGGTGGTGGAAGCACAAGTGATGATCTCCCTTTCAATGGGTTTTTTTGAATCTGCAGTGACACATTAGCTGCCTGCTGTTATTGGAATATGATCAGGAACAGAGATATTTCTCATAAAGAAAACTAGATGAGCAAAAAGGGATGTTTTGTTTCTTCACAACTGCCCTCAACCCACAGACTCTGAAGGCCTTTGTGATGCCTGTGGCTCATGAAGCTTTTGTAAGCATGGGAGAGACAAACTGTGGCCATGATGTTGATGTGTGGTTGTTTCTCCGTCGCATGGGCAAGAAGCTCATGAGGGACCTAGAAGGGATACATGGCTTTGTATCTCCCTAAGAAATCTGTTACTTTTACACCTGAACAGTTAGGATACTCATCCTACTATAAAACCCACAACACATCCATAAAGATGTATAAATCCGAGCAGAACACAAGGATAATACAGTGTCTTACACATTTCAGCTATTCCATTCAGCCTTATCATACAAGTGTTTATCTCAACTTGCACAAACCAAGGGGAAACCCGACACTCCTATCCTTGTCCTTCAGTACAGCAACCTCTCTGTGCAAAAAGTGCCCAGGAATACAATTTTTTCCCCAGTACTACTACTAGGTTCATTCCTGCAGCCTCAGTTGTGCTTATAGCTCAAAATTTGGAATTTGATGGTGAACTGCTTTTACTGTTGATTGTATAAAATATGTATTTATAAAAAGGAAAGGCCATAATTTGCTTAAAACCTGTTTGATGGAGCTGATCCATTTGCTGCTAAGGTCAGCTTTATTTCCATGAGGACTCAGCAACCAACTCATAAAAAAAAAATTGCACAAACTGGAATAAAATCTAATTGACTTCTTTTTTTTGAAGGAAAAAGAATCCCTTTTGGAGCTAAGGCTGCTCAATATCCAAGGGGGACCAGGTTAAAACAGGTCTTTTATCTCTGACTCTTTATCATTTAGAAGTTTTAAATGTTAGATCATTGTGCATACAAAGACAAAGGTCTCCAATTCTCTTCCATCCTTTCAAAATGAAACTAACAAGTGTCCTCTGCACTCTGGCAAGCCCTTTACCAGAAGCATTTTTCTCTCAGAAGCAAAAAAAAGCAAAAGGATTAATTTGCTGTCAGTATACCAATGACACTTGAAGAAATCCGTGAGATTATTCAGTTCTAAATTGGACAGAATTTGAGCAGAAATTAATTTTCAGACACCTGGAATTTTTCAGTCTCTTTCTGTTATTTCCTGCAGGCAAAATGCCTGTATTTACTTGATTTTTTTTCAATTCCCTGCTTGCACCTGCTGGTTTCAATTCGGCTTTAGATTTTCCCCTGGCAGTTGAGAGGTTTCTTTTCCTTCTAGAGGTCAAAATGGAGATGAAACAGGCACATGCCAGGTCTGTGTTACATCAGGAGAGGGTGCTCAAAGCTGGAAAGCCACGAGGATCCTCTCCCTTGGCATCTGTGCCACTCCCACCCGTAAAACCTCCAATCCACACTTACCATGGCCACACTGAAACTGCTCTTTCTCACCCTGCAGATTTGCTGACCAGCTTTTTATAGTTCTGCATTACAAATATTAAAAAAAATTGGCACAGAAATAAAAACACAGCTTGGCTGGCGATGGGGTGACCAGTAGAGTTAAACTTCCAAAAGCACTTGAATGTTTTTGGAGTGTAGGGATGAGATCTTCAAGGTACTTAGATACTTGCCATCAAAAAACACTTAAACTGGTCCAATTTTCTAAAAACATTTCTATCGGTACATTTTTCTTTCTTATGCAGATGTTCATGAATTAACATTATTGTTGTACAAGGATGCAAAAACTCTGTCACTGTTCCCAGCCTCAGCAGGCAAACCAAAACAAACAGATGGAGTGCAAGCTCACGTGGACTTGAAAGTAAAAAGTTAAATTTTCTTCTTGTTCCTCACATATTTTTCTTCATTTATTTCCAAAAAAGACAGGAGTCAAGAACACAGGATCTGGAGGCTTTAATAGGCAATAGTTGGAAGCAGCTGAGCTCTGCTTGCTGCCAGGTTTTATTATTGTGTTGTTGTGCTTCTCTTCACAACAAACACCACTTCGACAGACACAATATTTGCCAAACACCATCTCCTTTGAAATGAAACACCCATAACCCTGAAAAACAGCAAATCCTGTGGCTGTATGCACTGGTGAGTTCTGGGAGAAAACAAAGACTGGTTTGATGGGACCAGTCTCATTCCAAGAGCACGGGAAGCGCACTGGAGGAGAAGGAAAGCACCAAGAGCTGAACACAGATTGCAGTCACAGAGAGCTCATAAATGAATGTGCCAGCAGAAATCCAGAGTACACAGCAGCAGACAGACAGCAGAGCACTGAGAGGAATGGACCACACGTGGCACAGCCACCAAGGAAACAGAGCAGAGGAGGAGCACTCCAGCTTCTCCCCACATCAGCACGTGGGGCAGGCAGGCTCGACCCTCGGCCTTGCTGGTGGCCAGAGGTGTTGGGTCAGCACTGAGCAGCTGCCTGAGAGTTCTCATTGTCCTGTGGGAAATGCTTCCTGGACATATCCCAAAGCTGCCGGAGGGATTCTTTATATGGCAAACACTGGGTGCACTCCCCACCCTCCATTACCACACTGTAATTCCTGGGCAAACAGCTTTGCTGCAGGAAGTGGGAAAGCTTCCCAGGCCCTGGGCTTGATCTTCAGCACAAACACAGCACCTGAAGTCCAGGAGGCCAGGGCAGCATTCCTCATAGACAGGAGAGCAGGACCGAGCACAGGAGAACTGGGACAGGGACATGTATGGCCCAAGAGGATGAAAGCCTCCCTGGGAATCACCATGTGCTCTGATGCTCCTACAGATCCCAGCAGCCACTCTTGGGTTTCTTTCTCCAGGAGCAGCACTAATCTTGTGCTGATGATCAGAAGATGCAAATGCACACAGCCATGCTCTCAGCTGGTGGAAACCAGCCCAGCTTTTGGCTGCCACATGGGGGGAGGAGACTGGTTGATGGGAAGTGCAAACCGAGACAAGAGCATCAAATATTTCTTTCCCACTGCTACCTGGCAACAGAGTGCTGACTTGGCACTTGAAGACAGTATCTCAGGAGCTCTTTTGCCTGACAGATAGCAGGTAGACAGCTAAAGTACTGCACAATTAATGGGTTTATGACATAGAAAATTGATGACCAAGTCCTTCAGTAAAGAACATGTGATCAGTCCTTGTTTACCAGTAACAAAGGAAACAGCAGGTTCTGAGCATGGAACCTCCTGGCTGGCAGGACAAGGGCCTGGTGGCACATTCCAGCTGTTTGTGCTGGAAGAACAGAGCAGAGCCAAGCCCTGAAGTCAGCTCCTGCATAGGAGCACCTGCAGGCTCAGAGGGACTTGCTGACACCCTGCTTCAACACCCTAAAGGGGAGAGCCAAGCAACACTGGACTGTGCAACTCAAATGCTCCTGTGAGCTGGGCTCACTGCTGCTGGGCCAGGCCAGCTACAGCTCTGCTGTACCTGCAGCCAGTTTAGGAAAGGCAATGTCAAGGGATCCAGGGAGAACAGGCAGGAAGGTGGAAAGATGAAACACTGCACCCTGAAAATCCTAAGTGATATTCAAAGGTCTCACTAAAGGGTTAAATTAGCTGTAATCTCTTCTGGCCTTATTTGCTGCATTCAGACAAGCAGGACAGATAACCTCACCCTTCTTCATTGCAGTTTTCCCCCTGAGCAGAAAGATGGGCTTCATGTCAGCAGAGAAGCTGAGATTGCCCCATTTTTGGGGGTATGTACCCAATTTCCATTATAAATCGGAGTCCTCTGTTCCTGCATCCGTGTGAGATATGTCAACTGTCACCTCTTCTGGGGGTGATGAACTCTCTGAGGCAAAGGACACTCCCAGCCCTTGGTGGTGACTGTCTGTGTCAGAACCTTCTTCCTCCTCTTCCTCATTCTTCTGCAGATCTTGGTCACTGTCATCATCATCTGCTGCTGCATTGTCCTCAATCACTTCAACCCTCTCTCCACCCTCAGGGTCCACATCAGTCTTAAACCACACAGCTTTGTAGCCATCTGCCACGTGCCTGTCTGTTTTGAGGATTGACTTCACTTCTTTCTCCTGTCCAGCCTCTTCCTCCTTTTCTTCCTTTTCTTCCTGTTCTTCCTCTTTCTCCTCCTGGTCAAAGATGACAGTGGGAGCTATGAAGCCCTTTGGGATACTCTCCATTTCCTCTGCAATGGAGGAGTAAAAGGCAAGTGCTGGCTCCTCTGGCACAGGAGTCTCTGCCTGGACACTGCTGGTTTCTGATGTCTCATGCTGCCTGCTGCTCACATCTGGCTGTTCATCTTCCTGGTAATACTCATTCTGGTAACCCCCAGAGACTTCCTTGGAGAGCTAGAGGACGAGAGACACATCATGACTGTAGTGACAGGAAAAGAAATGGGGGGACAGGAGGGAAGGGGTGGCTGCAGTGACTGAGCTCCTGCTCAGGAAAGTTCAGCTTGGTTTGCAGTTAGACCAATTTGAAGTTAAGGAAAGGTGCAGATCCCTGGAAGAAACATTTTTTAATTGGCTCTGTTTCTGGAGTTTTCTCAGATAAATGGGCTTGTTCTCCAGGAGGGCTGAGCACCAGCACCACACAAGTGGTAATTTGTACCCACCCCTGCAGTGGGATTTCCCTCACTCAGGGTGAAGGACTTTTGTTACCCGCCTGAGCTATGTGCTCTGCACTCAGGTCTAGACTCCTGGCAGGCCCAGCCTATGGCACAGACCAGCATCTGGTCAGACAAATTACACCCTAAACGTCCCAGTGACCAATCTGCCAGGGACCTGAGGAGTCCAAAATTAAATAGCTCAGGTGCAGACAAGTATCTGAGCCTAGGCTTTGGGATCAGATATGAAGGGATTCTCCCTTCCTTTGACTATGGAGGATCAACAGTGGTTTATATCTCAGACAGGTGTTTTTCAGAGACCACCCCTGATGTGTGCCATGTTTATCCTAGATTTTGTGCTCCATGGAGCTGTGATGCCCTCCTTACCATGTCTACTCATCATCCACCACACAGCTCCAGCCTCAGGGACAGAAAGAGCAGCAGCAAACACCACCAAAGTGATGCCACCTCTGCAAACTTCGTCTTGGGAGTGATTCACCACCTTCACACAAATGTGTGGTACTTGGGCAGCCCATCTATACTTCAAAGCTTCCTCAGATCCCACTTTCTAACTCTTAGAAGTTCAGGTACAAACAAGGCACTTACCTTTTTCTTCATCAGGTGCTTGACAGGTTTTCCGTACCATTTACTGGATTTCCATATCAGCATTCCAAGGAAGACTAAGGCAATTAACAGCAGTGCTGCTAATACGCCCCCTAAGATAGCCATGTCCTGAGCAGAGTACATCTTGTCAGAGGGGGTTACAACTGTGAGGAAAACAAACCAGTGTTACAAAGCCTAAAACTGGCAGCGTTTTCCAACGCAACTCTTCACTGTGGGAGAAGCTCCAACCAATTTTTGAAAGGCAAAGAAGCATCCTGTGCTGCAGAATGTAACAGTAATATATATGATACCATAGAAGATCTTTTTTTGGTGTCCTAAAAGCAGAAGGCTTTTTTTTTATTATTATTACACCGAATATTGTCGTTTCCAATAAATTCCATGAAATGAAAATAGCAGCCGTTTACAGGACAGTGACTTTGACCCCGTGATTTAAAGAAGTTAATAAATACCTGACTGCATCAGGCAAGAAGATGGAGTAAAGCTATTTAGTTCTTTGACTTTCCCACTTCATCCTTTTACATCTGAATGCAAAAATGAGGTTTGATTGTACATCTGTGCCTGAAAATGCAAAGCTTCCTTTCATGTGAAACTTCCCCTCCAAAACAGACGAGAAAAATAAGAAACAAAAAACCAGAATATGAAATAAGAAAAGCATTAGAAAGTCCCCAGGACAAGAAAACCTTTCCTGCCCTTTTGTAGCTGTAGCAATATTGCCCAGTCTGCTCAGGGGCAGCTTCTGCTTCCAACCACTGGTCAATGTCAGGTAGAGACAGCAGACTGGAAAGACAATACCATTCTCAGCTTTGCTTGGTGGTGGTGGGATTCTTTAAGTTTCCCAGCTTCATTTTGTAGTGTAAATGACTCTCGTTAATGATTAATGAAACAAGGGCTTTGTTCTCCTGCTGACCTGTTTATGGTAGTGGAATGAGAGTATTCCCTCTGCGTTGGATTCTGCCCTCAGTTTATCATTAACACCTTGGCAAGGATTTAGGACCTCAGCGAAGTTTTGCTGCTTAATCCTGTCTTCTGGGGAGCCACAGCCCACACAGTGTCACAGAGCTGTGTAAATCTGCACATTCAAGAGCATCATTGCTTTGTGTGGCTTAATCAGTAAGGGCAACATTTCAAAGTTGCCCAGAAATGCTGGTACATGCTTGGAGCATTTGTAACTCACACATGGACTAGTTTTATGCTGTGTTTTATGTGCCCTTAAATGGGGTTTCAGTGGTTTTTAGCTGTGAAGTGACACTGCCTTTAGGGAACCCACTTTTTTTTCCCACCTCACAATGGTGGTGATGAGAGGGTAATGTGATGGAACTTCAATCGCACATCATCATGTAGAATCCAGTGGAGTCTGGGCATTGTCTGCCTATCCTGAGACAAAAATTCATTGCTATTTGCTCATCTTAATTCAAAGCATAAGAAGTTTCATGAACTCCAATCCTAATTTATTTATAAGACCAACTGAAGAGTAATTTCTCAGCAGTATGGAAGTGTGAGCTGTTTTCACATTGACAAGGTTAAACAGTAGCTGGAGGGTTATGTATGAAGCCTCATGTCTCTCTTATTACTCATGGGCTGTTTCTCCTGTAAAACCATAAAATCCTGGTGTAAAAGATCCTGGCCTGACCTGACTAGAAATGCTTTGGCTGACGGGCAGGTCTGGCTTTAGGGTGTGCCAGCTGCCCTCTGCTCTGCCAAAGACAGGCAAGAACACTGCAGTTTCCTCTGTGTTTGGCTAATAATGAGCAATGATGTGCTAAGGTCTCATCTGTCATGGTAAGGCATCCTGGGTTATTTCCCAGCATGAACCAACCCCAGATTTAGCTTTGGAACAACAAGAAAAGAAACTCCAATACACAGCACTACATAAAGTCTTGGGACACTTTTCAAGGCATGTGGTGACTACGCTGTGAGGATGTTGTTGGGGTGGTTTTCCCTCTTAAAGTCACCACAGAATCACCTGTAGGGTTGGGGTGGGCCTCAGCCCAGGCCCACAGACTTCAGCAGGTGACCCATCATGGCCAGTTTGCCACAGAAATAGAAAAGACTTCCCAGAGCAGAGAACAGAGACCCACTCCCCAGCCTACCTGTGGCAAGGATGATCTCCACCACAATTATGGTGCTTGCCTCCTCCAGGCTCAACACATCTTTTCCAACAGCCTATGGGAACATGGGAAAGAGATGGCTTAGGGACTTCCAGATCTCCAGCTCACTCTCAACGTCTGTGGGGGGGTTTTGAGGAGAAAGTACCTAGTCCCTATCCTCACCACAGCCGTTCACTGTGGCTGGACAGCCTGGTCACAGGGGAACCAGAGCTCTGAAGATTCCCTGCCCTGGGAGTGGATGAGCTGAACCCTGTGCCTGCTCTGTGTTCAGTTCCCAGCACAGTGCAGAGCATGGGTTCTGAGGCAGTGTGGGGGAGAAGCAGCAGGTGTTGGCACATCTCTGTGCCTGCCTGTGGAGCTCCAGCAGTGCTGTGACCAGGCTGGTTCAGGCAGCTCCACAGGACATGTGCCAGGCAAGCCTTAGGCAGGCATGTGGACAAAGGGAACATCCAACTTCATACAAGCCTAAAGTTATTGACTGCTTCCTTTGACCCAAGCAAAAAGAGGAATTGAATTCCTCCTTCTCTCCATGTTCCAAGAAAGACAAAATACCCAAGAAAGGTGCCCTACTTGGATGGTCACAGTTCCTGGGGACTGCAGCACCACGTTGGTCAGGATGAGCCCATCTGTGGTTGCGATGAAATCGGTGCTGTTTTTGAGATAGTACTCGATGTTGGGGTTGACATTCTGAAAGGCAGAGAGTGGGTGATCAAAGTACACTGTGCTTCACATCATCTTCCCAATAATCCCATGGCAAGATTTGTCCAAAACACACGAGGAGGTGTGGAGAGTAATAAATAAACCTGAGCTGAGCAGGTGAGAAAGGCTGGACTCAACTGTGTTCACCCTGTTGCTCAGAGGCCAAGAAGTATCACAAAAACATTAAAAAAAAAATCCCAAGTCTTAACCCAGCTTGTGTTGGCAACTTCAGTACTTGCCCAAGCCAAATACACCTATGCAAGTGATCTGTGTGGGACTGGCTATGGAAGAGGGGAGTCCAGCAGCTTTTCCCCATGACATCACACTGTAAGTGATTGTGGTATCTGTGGAATTTCCAAGGGAATATAACATGGAACACTAGAGGACAACATGTGTTTGCCTCTCCCCACCTCCCCTCCCTTGTGTTTCTTGATCCTGCTTTAAGCCTGAAGCAGTAAGACAGACCACAGAGCACTTTTAGTTTCTTACATCAGGGAAATCCTGATCCATTGCTGTTATCATCAGGGGAGTGGAAGGATCTCCAGCTTGGTAGACGAAGCTTCTCTGGGGCAGCCCAACAAACACTGTCCCGTTGTAGACCCTCTTCTCAAAGTAGGGTGGAAAATTGCTTTTACTGATGACCTTGATCTCTACAGTGGCTACAGAGTATTTCCTTATGTTGTTGACCTGGGTGGCCTGGAGAGAAAGAGAGAGAGATGCCAGACTTCTCCCGTCCTTGATGAGACACAAAAGGACGGGCTCGATCTGAAGCCCGCTGCAATTCTCAACTCAGCAGAATGTGCCCAGGGTGAATTTCCTTTGCTGTCACCACCCCCACCCGAGGGAAAACTCTCAACTGCTGCAGGAGCTTCACATCTGGGTTGGTGTAAGACATAGGTCAAGCACTGGGCCTTCCAAAAGAAAGGGTGTAACCGAGTTATTTTTGAGGTAACTGACTCCTGTTGCACCCAGGCTGTTGTTTCCTGGAATGTGCTGGGTGGCTGGCTGTAAGGGACATCACTTACCATAACTTGCAACAAAAAGGAATCTGGGGAAGTCACTATCTTGTTCATGGTTAGATTGCCTGAGTCTGCATCCACGGAGAACACTTCGCCTGTATTCCCTAGAGAAAATGCAAAGACCATTCAACCACCAGATTCTTTCATAAAGTGACCTGGAGCCCACAGACTCCTTCTTCCACATCTTAGTGAAAATACCCTCAAGGAATTTTCCTTTGGTAAATACCATTTACCTAAAGAAAAAATGCTGGTTTTTTTGCCTGTCTGGCTGTTCCAAATACTGAGAGTGCTGACCAGGGATGCAGAGGGACACATTAGATGTGTGTGAACCCAATTAAACGAGGTAGGACAACAAAGCTTTGCTTTTCCAGTGCCTAGACCCACAGATTGCTAGTCTAATGTATGATAAATGCCTAGAGCCTCTGGTGCAATTTTAGGACTGAAAATCTCCATCCAGTATCCAGTCTGCACTGGGAATGCTTATATCTCTCTACTGACCACAAAGGAACTCTAGATACAAACCTTGTATTTATGTACAGGTAGAAGTCTGATTCCTACATCTGTGTGGGAATCATAAAAGTTCCTATGTTGGATACATGTTGTAAGATAAGCAGAATTTTTAGTTCTCTTCCTCACCCTGAGACACTGTGGGCTTTCTGTTGACAAGGATCTGAGTCACTGACTGTGGGGAGGGAAGCCACACTCCATCCAAATGCCAGTGGAATTTAATGTTCTTCAATACATTTGATATCGGGAAGATATTCATAACTGTGGTGCTGTGGGGCATAATAGGTAAAGGGAGAGGAACACTCCTCTTGACCAATATGACCTTTGCCTTGATAATTTTGGAATCAAGACTAAAACAGGGTAGATGAGATAGAGGCAATGTGCTGAGGGAATAAAAACATAATTCTGGGCAATGAATAGAAGTTAGACTGATAATGTGGGAATTTTAGGTTCAGCTCAAAGACTGCATGAAAGTAGCATGACTAGATTGACAAAATCACATCTAAAAGCTTTAAGATGAAACATGTCTCATCTCACAAAAAACCCAAAGTCTTTTTGAAACAGATTTCATTGAGATCGGTTTGTGGGACTGTAATTCTGTTTTTTTCTTCCTCTCTGTACAGTCTGTTTCTTCTACTTAGTCAACAATGTTCTGTGGCTTTAGTTATGTTTCTGTGGCAGAAACAGAGGGGCAAATCCCAGGTCCTCCTTCAAGTGCTCTTGAGGGCAGGTACCACTGGAGACATGAGCAATGTCCCTTGTGGAAGGTGACAAGGTCTACTCACCCCCAACAATACTGTACAGGATCCTTTCCCTGATGGTGTAGTCAGGGTCAATAGCATAGATGGGTCCTGGCTCCAGGAGGAGCGGGTCCGTCTGCAACAATAAGGAAAACAATCACACACCATAAGCCAGGACCAGATCAGCAACTGGAGCTCTGCCTGGCCAGAATGGGATTTATTGCTGGGAGGTGTCTGTGACAGGGTGAAGGTGAGACAGCCTTGAGCTGGTGTTCTAGCTCTTTCCTCTCCTGTGATGTGCTGCTTGGGGTGGGGAAATGACGAAGGCTGCCTGTTCTGCTGAACTATCTGCATTATACTGGAGACCAGCAGAAGCTCATGGAAATGATTCAGATAAGGAACAGCACTGAGGGCACTGTCTGTGCCGTCCTGCTCACCGACATCTCGGCGATGTTGACTCTCCCGGAGTAGGGGCTGCTGATGCAGACGCTGGAGTCATTGTGGAGCCGGGTGCAGGGCAGGAACCAGGGTGCCCGGGTGTCACTCTGCTGGATGGTGATGGTTATTGTTGCAGTACCCGTGTTGGTGGGGTCGGAGCTGGTCACAGGCCTGTCCTGCCCCCAAGGCAAAGCACACTCGTGAGACACAAGTTTCACTGCCAAAACAAGGGCTCATCTGCCAAAAGCAGTGGCCCGGGGCCCTTTAGCCATTGTCACTCCATTCTGTTTAATTAGCAATTTATGTGAGAGTAGCTAAAGCAGTAGGTTATCTTGTTCTGCTGACAAAGGTGGGCTGACTACAGGTCTGTCACTGGAGTTATGGAGGTGGAAAGGCTGCTCTGAATGCACCCCCCACCAGTCCCCACCCTCCCTTCTGTTATCTCAGAGATGTCCCATCCAGACTCATCCTTCAGGTAAGAGAGACCATGCAAACGAAGCATTCTGTTCTTCCCAAGCTACTTACCCTTGCATACAAGAGCAACGTTGTTGAATTAAATTTGTCAAAGTCCAATGCCTTTTGTAAATAAATTTCTGGGTTATTAACTCCTCTTATGGCAAAAAAACCATCTGTGTCCTGGCAAGGGAAAAGGAAAAATACAGCAGACTCCATCACAGACACATTCCAAATCCTGCTAATCACTGTCTTTGTCATCCCAACTGGACCTTTAATCCTGGAGACCTGGATGAGGAGCACTTTGAGAATGTCTGATCTCCTTAACCTTTGATACTGCACACTGGAGTTGTCTGGCTTGTCAGAAAGGCTTGTTCTTGTGCATTTCCTCTCCCAGACCTCCTACTTTGACTGCTCACCTGCTCAGCAGCTTCTGGATGAAATCTATCATCTCATTTATTTCCAACATTTAGCAAGCTGCCAACAATCCTTGATTTTGGATCCCTAATAGCCAAACAATCTCACTTCCATGCACAAAAAAGGCCAAAGATGGCTCAGCCTTTGAGAGTTAGCAGGATCACCTGCCTTAGTATAACATAGCTGGACTTTGAAAGAAACTATAAAGCCAAGATGAAGTATCATGTGTTGCATTTTACTCTATAACCTTCTGCACTTGTTTTGGTTCTCCTTTAATCTTATGCCTCTGAATTTCTAAATACCTCTGGATTTACACCAATGTGAATGCAAAGTCTGATCCCAGAGTTGAAAAACTGGTGGTTTCTGTTCACAGAAACTTAAATTCCATGGGGATATAAAGGTAACAGAGGCACTGTGTGCTCTCTCCACAATGCTTTTCAAAAATGCAAACATGCATTTGGTTTTTCTCTTGAATTCCCTTTTGATTTCAGTTTACAGCCAGCCCTTCTGCTCTAGGCTGGCAGTGGTTTAACTGTATGCACAATCCATTTCCTGCTGCTGCTGGCAGTTAGGGCGAGGACTCCTTTCCCCATCAGACTCAGAGCAATTCTGAGCTCCCTGAGGTACAAAGGTCTCCTGATATGTTTACAGATCATGTCAACAAACCTTCCCTGAGTCATTATGGCTCTGAATATCCTAGATGAAAGTTTAATCTGTACAGTGCATTAGAAGTGTGATCCAGAAGAAAATTCAATACCTGCAGCATTGATGACTCTGTTCTGCTAACCAAATCAATGTTTGGGTTTTGTAAAAGTTGGGAGAGCTAAATGCAGTGGCCTTCTCCTCAAAACTCTGGCTCTTCTAAATCCAGCTTCTCCAGAGCTACTGTTTGTCCCCAGAGATGCTCACCTGCACAGTGGTAGTGAGTTCATAGTAAAGGGTGTCCAGGTCAGCATCACTAGCACTTACTTCTGCACGGGCTACAATGACCGTGTTCACTTCTGTATCCTGAAAAAACACATTATTGTAGTTATTGTCTGTGTGAAATGGATTGAAGTCCTCTCCCTGCTGACCCTTCCTCAGTCCCACAGCACTCAGGGAGCAGTGGGACTGCTTTGGGACTTCCCTTCCCAAAACCCCTTACCTCTGGAACCTCCCTGGTGAGGTTTGGCTGTGCAAACACGGGGCTGTTGTCGTTCTCGTTCAGAATGGTGACTAGGATTTCCAAGGAATCGGTCTGCAGAATGGGCAAATCAAAGAATCAAAGACAAAAATAGACTGTTGGGGCTGATCCTGCTTTGCAGAGTGGCCAGAGGGGATGGTGTAAGGATGGGGGCTGGATAGGGCTGGGGTTTGCAGCCAGCCCACACCCTGGGGCAGGACTGTGGGCTTGCTGCCACCTCCTCCCCACTGGCAGAGCCTTGGCTCTCTCAGAGGCTGTGAGAACAGTGTATCTGTCCACAAAGAGCAGGACACCTGCCCATCCCAGTGTGAGGATTAGGAAGACCAGAGGGAAGCAGGTGCTGCCTGCAGTGTCTTGTCCCAGGGCTCAGCGGTGGAAAAGCACTCACCTGGCCAGAAGAGTCCCTGCACATCAGGTACAGCAGCAGCACGGGGTCTTCCTGCATGAAAAACAAACCCAACTACTGTAGAAACAGGCCAAGGATACAAACTCCAGCTAAAGCAAATGAGCCAAATTGTGTTTTGCTGAATCAAAAATGTTGCTGGGCTTTATCTTATTTTTAGGTATCTCTAATTTTCCTTTCTTTCCTTAATGCTGGAATCTTGTTTATGATGATATCAAAGCAGCCCCATCTTCCAGGCACTCTGCCTGCAATTCCTGTAAGATGTTGACAGAGCTAATCTGCCATTCTCTCTCACCTCAGGTGAATTCAAACAGATTTCTTTTAAAATTGATTAAATCAGAAACATTCTATGCAGCAAGTACAGTGGCACCTGCGGGGTGTTAATTCTGGTTGTTGCTCTTTGCTCAAGTAAAAGTGGGTTTTTACATTTAAAGGAAGCTTAAGGATGCCTGTGGCTGTATACAGAGCACTCAATGGAGCTAAAATAATTTTGCGGCAACCTAAGTGAACACAATGACCTTTTACACTGCCTTTCTGCTTCACACAAGATGACAGAATCCCAGAATGATTCAGGTTGGAAAGGGCCTTAAAGCTCATCTCATTCCAGCCCCCTGCCATAAGCGGGGACACCTTTCACTATCCCAGGTTGCTCCAAGTGTCCAGACCTTGGACACTTCCAGGGATGGAACACCCACAGTTTCTCTGGGCAACTTGTGCCAGGTCCTCATGACTCTCACAGGGAAGAATTTCTTCCCAATATCCCATCTAAACATGCCCTCTGGTAGTTTGAAGTCACTCCCCCTCATCCTGTGATTCTAGGCCATTATAAATGGTTTCTCTCCATCTTTTTCGTAAGCTCCCAAACTCATATAACTCAAATAACTTATTTCCTTTAGAAACAGGTTAAGAATCCCTGGAAGCCCAAGAGTCCAGGTTGAAACTCACTGCCTCCCAGCATTATCCATCCCATCCTTACAGCCTGCCAGCTACAGGCTTACCTCATAGTCCACACACTTTGTCAGCTGCAGCTGGGAGCCCTCAATGGTGAAGTACTGGCCATCGGGGAAATTGGGATCAATTGTTAGGGTGTAACCTGGCTGCACGTGGACAGTAGTCACAGCATAAGGACACTTATTTTCAGGGACGCTTGGCCTGTTGTTATTGACAGAACATCCTGGCAAAACACACAAACAAGACGCAAAATTGCCCAAGGATTCACATTGGGAAGGAGCTGGATGAGAGCTGTGGTCACAGGCTGTGGAGCAAAGGTGTCTTGGAGTGTAGCAGCCTCTCACCTGCAACAGGGCCACCCCCTCCCATGGGAGACATTCCTCAGAGACATGGACCTCGTGAAAGAACTTACCTAGTTCCTGCGTCGAAACCTGTGCCAAGAGGGGCAGCAGAAAGAGCGTAGACATGACGAGCCAGTGAGGAATAGCCATGGTCAGCTGCCAGTCGCTGAAAAATCTCTTTTTCCAACTAAGCTGATCTTCTCCCTGTTCCTCCCTGTGCCCTTGTCTGCGTTCACTACTTTATGGCATCAAGAAACACCGGCTGGCTGTGGATTGCCATGGTTCAACCTTTGCCTCTTTGCCCCATTGGATGACTTATTGAGGGATTTACCAGTCATGGAACATGATGACACATAAATCCTTCCTGCTTCTTTTTTCCCTGGATCTTTCCCACCCTAAAATCGCTGTGGCAACAAGGATATATTTGAAACAGTTCAGAACTCAGAGCCAGGCGCTTGCCCAGTTGAGCATGAAGGACAAGGGCTGGTTCTTGGGAAGCTGCATGTGTACTAAAGTCTCTCCCACAGGGAAGGGGGAAAATTTGGTTTCTGATGTGCCAGAGATGGGGTCTGTATCCCACAGGGTGAGCAAGTGGATCCCAGGAGTGACAAGGCTCACCTGCAGTCCAGGAAATGCCCAGCAGCTTTGTAGGGAAAACCCATCTCCTTCTACCGGTGGCTGCTCCTTGTAGAGATGTTTCCCAGAATCTCCTTCCAGGAGATTCCACACCAAGAAATCTTCAACTATTTGAATCTCAGCAGCTTCCTGAAGTTTTAAGGGAACCTCTGGTCTCACTGATATTTTAAAATTCTTTCTGATTTCAGGAAGTTCTCAGACACTGCACCTCAACCAGGTGGTTATTAGCAGCTTAATGAAATCCAGGCTGTCAACACTTCTTCCAAAAGTATTCCAAAAGGAATCTTTCCTAGCAGAGACTTCCTATGGACCAAAATGAACAACTACCAAGGCTTGTTCAGCTCCTCAGTAAGAGAATGGTGCTTAGGTGTGCATTTGAGTGGGAACAGCTCCTTTTGCAGGTGTCAGGTCCATCATAGATGGTGCAAACTGCTGGAGCAGGATGGGCTGGGCAGGGCTGCACAGCACAGCATTGCAGCTCAAGATCCTTATTTTAGAGCTGCTCTCCAAAATCCATTGGTTTTACAGGAAAGCTGGCATGGCTGTTCCATCAAAGACGGGCAATCTGCTCATGTGGCACAGGAACAGCACATAAACCTCATTAAGTGGTAGGAAGAAATTATTCCTCATGGAGCTTTGTCTTTAGTGGCTCTGACAAAACTGGGCCACCAGCTCCAGGGGCAAAATGGAGAGGAAACACCTTTTACAGTGAGCATCTCTGTTGTGTAGCTCTCAGACCATTTCTTTGCCATAAGACCTAACATCTGGCTTCGTTCCTGCTGCACAGAGCCCTGACTCTGACCTCTGTGCACAGCTGCACTGTAGGCACTGCCCAATCCCAGCCATGTGTCCCACCATGCCTCATGTAGGGGAATCCTGGCAAAATGCTCCTCCTCTGCATTGCTAATAATCCAAGATGTTATAACGGAACCACCCTTATTCCAGCTTCCCAAAGAGCAGCCAAGGCACAGGCACAGCTAACCATTTTTATTCGGGATCAGCAGCAGGCAGCCAGATGCCAACACAGAGTGGAAGGGATGTGCTTCACCCAGGCTCCATCTACTGACAGCAGCACACACCCACATACATTTCACTTCAGATAATCTCAGAGGTTTCATTGGCTTTTGACTGCTTTCCAGGATTATTTTTATTTATTTGCCTATCTCAAGAGTTTTTCCTAAGCAAGAGCTTCCCTGTTTATTTTCAAGGCCATACATGTGCAAAGCTGTCTCCTTGGCTGTTTCTTTCCCTTCACCTTCATTCAGAACCATCTGTATCTTCATTCAGAGCCATCTGTATCTTCCTTCACGTCTGCAACCAGCTGCTTAGACAAGGGGCAAATGTACTGGCTGGTAATGGCAGCAGCCTCCCTGGCATCTCTGTCCGAGCGGCTGTGGGAAAGGAAAAATCAGGGATAGTGCATTATTTCTGGGAGCATGGACTGCAGGAACTGTGACAAGGCCACCTTGTGACGTTCAAGGAGCAGGTTTATGATCGAGGGATCATGGCTGCCTGTTGCCAGGCACTCTACAAATGCACAGTGGTGTTTCACCCCCACTGTCGACACAAGAGGTACTAAGGGCCAGCTTATTCCTCCCAGTTACAGTGATTTAAGAGTGGCATGTCTAAGGGAAAGTTGTTGGGCATTAGGAAAAGATAATATCCAGGTGCTGGGACAACCCATCCTGAGGTGTGTGTTTCAATCAGCAGCTGAATACAGACAGGGTGGCAAAGGCTTTCTTTCAAATTTAACCATTAGATCACATTTCCTAATGGGATGAATAATGGCTTTAATCCAGAATGACAACTCTTAGGAAATTATTCCAAGAAGATATTATTTTGCTTCCCTGGGTTTTACTATTTTTAACAACTGACTTTTCTATGGCTGTTCATAAAAGTCCTCTTCTGGCTTCAGTATTCTGGGGCTCAGAGTCACAGAGGTGACCAATCTCTCCCACCTACCTGCTGTTCAGAAAGCTCTGGTACAACCAGAGAAAGCAAAGGTCCTCAGTGTTGTTTACTCCCTCTCTCCCCTGCATATCTGTGTTGACTGGGCCAGGAGAGCTGGTTTAGATAAAGAAAATTAATATTAATTTTAAACCCCAAACCAGCAATTATGTAACCAAACCACCACCACTGCAGAGCAGCACTTGCCCCTTGTGTTGTATCTGCTGCTGTGCTCACAGTCATGGCCGCAGTGGGGCTGCTGGCCCAGTGTGGCAGTGAGCGCCCTGGGTGGGGACTGGGACACCAGAGGTTTCCTCTCACCTGCGCTTGCGGCCCATGAGGCTTTGGATGAATTTCTGAACCTGGGCGTTGCCTCTCATCTTGCTGTACTCACTGGTGAACAGCCCATCCGAGTGCCTCTGGGTCCTGTGTGGGGACAACAGGGGACAGTAGCTGCACCTCCCAGCCACAGCAGGCAGGACTGACCACGAGGCACAGCCATGCATCTCCTCCCTGTACCTCTCCCCTTCCCCTCATCATCCTGGGCAGGCAGTGCTGGGGCTGGCTCTGCAGCTGGAGAGCTCAGCTCCATAGGAGCCCCTTAGGGCGGGGATGCCATGTCCCAGCTGGAGACTTGCCTGCCCCAGGAGGGTGGGTGTGGCTGGTCCTCACCTGTCCTTGAGGCCCACCAGGTTTTTGACCAACTGCTGCACGTAGGCATTGCCGTTCATCTTGCTGAGCTCGCTGTGGAAGAGCCCGTCTGCATGGCGCTCCACTCTGCATGTTGTAACAGCGAAGAGGGGGTCAAAAGGAATGGGTGAAAAACACACAAGAACAGGCATTAAACGCTGCTGCCTCATGGCAAGAGAGTCCTGAACACACACGGGCAAGAATTCGTGCTATTTTGGCAAAGTTTCACAGAAAAAATGGAGGGGGAAAGGGAATTTTAAAAATATCTTTGTTAAACATCACACAGGAAAGCGACCTGCCCTTGTTTTTACTGGTGTCAGCACCTTGCCACAAGGATGTGAGAATGTGAGGTTATTGCTGATTAAGCACAAAAGAGTAGGAGAAGAGGCTGGAGAAGTAATAAACAAAGATGCAGAGACACAAAGCTTAAGAACACTTAGATAAGAGCAGCAATGACCAGCCCTTGCAGGTGACTCCCTTGGTGAACTCGGTGAACTTACAGGGTTGGCTATTTCTGATTATGTTTTCATGGGACCAGGCTATTGGAAATAGAAACTCTCACCTTTACCAGCCAGTGTAAGTGCACAGGAGAAAAACAGACTCAGAAGTGTCTTTGTAACTGTGTTTTGTTTGGGGGCTACAAATTTTCTCCTGAATTAAATAAAATTAACATTCCCATTCTTAAACAAGAAAAAACATTTACAGTATTTGCATTCATTTAAGTAAATCTGTTTAGGGAAGAAGGAGATCCACAAGCAAGCAGATGCAAGTTCAGGAAGGCAGCTAAAAGGCTGGATTTTCAGCTAGCAGGCTCTTTGAACAAAAGCCATGGAGAAAAAGAAAGTTGAGTCCCAAGAAATGCTTACCTCTCCCAGGATGGCAAAGATGCTGAGAAGTGGGACAGGACAATCATGGGAATAATTACTTGCCACAGAGTTGTCATTATGGAAACCATGTTCTATCCTGAAACAAAGCATGAAGTTTTGTGAGCAGCAGGACAAGTGACCTTGGTGTGTGACTGGTGCAGTTCACATGCCTCACAGATACAGGGCTGTGGAAACTCCATCACTGTAACTAAAAAAGGCGGGATTTCCTGCCAGCAGAGATAAACACCTGGAGACAACTGCAAGGGACTTTCAGACAAAAAGAATTACATGGGCTAAATAAAATTCATTCTCATATAAGAGGAAGGGCTCATGTGTGTGCGCGTATCCACCTATCCACCTGTCCTTCAAGAAGGAAAAATGAAATAACATAGATTTGCAGTCACAGCAGGCCCTCCTATTTTGTTTTCTTACTGAAATAAAAAGAAAAGTACATTTTGTTTATCAAGATGCACGGCATGTTTCCCCCTCTTTATTCCCAGGTTGTTTCCCCCTTTATTCCCAGGTGCTCACCTTTCCTCAAGGATCCCACGGCAGCTCTACCTGTAATTTATTATACACTCCTTTAATTTTTGCCTTCCTCCTGAAAAGAAACAAACCTTCGTTGCTGTCCTGCAATCTCTCAAGATGGCATTTTGCTAATCCCAAATCAAAGTCCTCCCACTTGGTTTTTACTTTATTCTGAAGCTAAACAGTACAAAGAACATGAAAGGACTGTCCAAGAATTCTGAACACTTTCTAGCCACCCTTCTGGGACTGTTTGGTGCTCTGAAGGTGCTGCAAGATGAAAAGAGGCACAAGGAGAAAGGACAAGGGTGAGGGATTAATACAGAAACTTATTCACTGTAAACCACAGGGCAAATATTTAATGGGGGTTGCAGGGCAAACAGATGAGAGGATGAAGGAACTATAAGCCTAATCTCACACACACTTTGAGCTTTAGTGTTGTGTTTTCCTGCCTGATTCAGCTTTGAGGTGATGGAATAGTAAAACAAGGACATTTCAAAGATTAGCATCTTACTGGAGTCCAAACAAGGCAGACTCCACAGTCCTGGGATGCAGGAGGAACTGAAAACAGCCACCAAACCCAGAGCATCCTTGGGCAAGAGGAACCTGAATCCTGAGCCAGTTCTTCCATCTGCCCAACAGCTGTCACACAGTCCCTTGATCCCAGGATCTCACCTCAGCATCTGGCCTCCCCTGGACTGGCATTTCTCTGGGAGCACCATATTTAAAAGACCATTTTAAACCCCATCCCTGGCTCCAAAGTTTCTCCTCTCTTCATAACCTTTCTAGCTGCTAATCTGTGATCAACTTCTCTTTCTGGACATAATTTTGTCACCCCTGGGTAGACCATATTTGCTTGCTGAAGTTCCCAGGAGCAGTGATAGCTGTTGAGGAACTTCTCCTGCCTATCAATAATAATTGCATTGTTTTTTTAAATTAGCCAGACCACAAGGAGTGGGTAGATCTCCAGTGTCATCACTGAAGGGCTGCTTAACCTTCTTAGGATACTTCCAAACTTTTAATTTCCTCCCCACTGATGCTGGCTTTAAATGACTGCAAACTCTTTGGCCAGCTGGGACCTTTAGCTGAAAGAACTATGCTCTGAGCCAGCCTGGGAGCCCTAAGTAAGAAACCCCCCCATATTCCAGCACTGCTGCTCAGGACATGGATGGCCTCATAGCAACAGCTCAGCGAGGCATCACAGAGGTCTGAAATCCACCCCCAAAAGTGAGAGAAGGGCAAAGGCAGCCCGTGCAGCCCACTCACCCCTGCTGGACTCACCAACCCTGGTTGCTCCCAGCTCGCAGCTGATGCTTCACTGCCTGCTCCTCCTGGGGACCCCTATAAATCTGCAGCCTTATCAGAAGCAATTATTTGGGTAAAGATATGGATATGAGCAATCATGATTAACAGCAAATAATGCAGCGGGGTTGGAATGTCCTTTTAATCACCTGATCGGGTCATTCACAGTAATTTGATGGAATATTTCTGCTGATGGATAATAATTCCTGCTTCTGCCTATAATGACATTTGTTGGGCAAACATCCTTGTAGCAATTGATTCACTATGATTGTCATCATTATTTCCTGGCTTTAATTACCTCTTGATAGGAGCTTAATCTTCTGTTCTTGTAATTTCATCCTGGCTTGGGCTATGTTTGCAATTGCCAGGATCTGTCAGTGAGTCGCTGTGTGTACCACTGATTTGGCTGAACGACATGTCACTTTTTTAGGGCAAGGATTGCCTGATCAGTAGGATCAGGGATGACTTTTCCATGAGGAGACAATACCTTTTGAACTGTGGTTTCAACTGGGAAAGGACTGCCAAGTACAAATTCTGTTACAGCATCTAGAGCCCAGCATATTTATACATGCATGGAAAACATCCTGAATCTATTCCCTGCTATTGCTGGGGTTTGTTTGGTCTCAAATACTGCAGCTAAAAGTGACATGGAAACAGAGGAAGAAAATACGATTAGCCTTTCTCTCCTTCTTTATATGGTATAACGTACCTTGGAAGAAATAAGCACCATAAATATTTTTTTTAATCTTCCAAGTGGAGAAATGGGAGCTGTATTACTACCTATCTTTCTTCTTCCTTGGAAAAGCACAAGGTGACCCCAAGACTAGAAGACTGGGAGAGACAATATTTTCCCCATCATCTTTCCCTTGGAAAAATGCCCAAGGGCCTGATGAGCAGAACCTCAGCCCTCCAGCCTGTGAGTGCAGGCTGTAGCCAGAGCCCTGTAACAGGGACAGGGGAAAACAGCAGGGACACTCCAGGTTCCATTCCAGCGCTGGAGCACCAAGATATGCCATGGTCAGAGCCGGGACAGGGGAGCCCATTTCCTCCTCTGGGACCTGCTCTGGTCCAGGCATTTCCCAACCACTTTTCTCTCCTCTCTGTACCTGCTTTCTCCAGCTGCAGCCTTCTGCTTCTGCCCGCAGTGGTGGTGGCAGGTTCAGGTTTACAAAAGAGACTGAACAACATGTAGGGAGGTAAAAATTACTAACGTGATTTCTCTTCTTTTTCAAACAACCTCAGTGGGTCTGAAATGCCTCCAAGCTCTGGGGAAGCTCAGGTTGCCTTGAGACTCTGGATGAGAACAGAGAAGAGGTTGGAATGACAAAGTGGCCCCACGATGGCAGCAGAGGGTGTTTAACAGGACACTGAAAGGTTCTGGGGACTGGAAGAATATGAAATAAGTAACCTGATTAACTACTCTGCAACAAAAAAAAAATGGGGTTTGCCTCCAGCAGCAGGGGCAGGGTGAAAAGGTGATGGGGTAGAAAATGGTGTGACCATGCCCAGCACTGATGCAACTTAATGCAGGTGACAAACATGGGCTTGAGCTCCAGTGCAGCTCTGGAAAATTCAGGAATGATGAGGAAATTCAGGGCCATGAAGAGAACTCAAAAGCATCTTCAAGCTGAAATTTATAACTGAATAAACCAGCACCCAAAACAACTCCTCAGCCCCTAAACAACATCTGATTCTCCTTAACCAGAATTTACATCAAACTCATCAGGAGACATTATGGAAATAGGAGTAATAAAAAATCCTGCTTAACAATATCCATTGAAAGGAGCTTTGTGAATTTGCACCTTGCTTCTCCCATTCTCCATTTGTGTGAATGCTCCAAGTCCCAGCTGGGGAGTGGAGATTCCCCTTGCTCACATCCAGCAGATACAAAGCAGGATTAAATCACCCATTTAGATGGAATCTATAACCCATTATCTATGCAGAGAAAAGCTTTCAGCTATTTTCTGGCTCTAAGAATGATAGAGAAAATGACTGGCCTCACCTGATCTCTGCTTTTGTACCACTGCCATGCCTAAAGACACATGAAGTCGGGGCTGGACTGATCCCAGCCCCTGGCTGCCCTGACTGACCTGCCCATGGCACATAACTGTTTTACAGGATTTTAGCAAAGTACCGCAAACAGGTGACACTGAGGAGTGCTGAGGCTGTGCACACACACTCCTTGAAGAAAGCAGGGAGAAATGCCCCAGGACAAGATGGAAAAGGGATCTGTGAGCTTTGGGGGCCATCTGAGCTGCTCTGGGGACGCTGCCAGGTATAAAGCCATGAGAATCTTTGTGCAGTCACTTGTGCTTAGGCTTGACACTGACTGACGTGCCCAGTGTGGAGAGATGGGATGCATTAAGTAAATCCAGTTGCCATGAGTACCAGGGCTATTCCCAGTAGCCATGCTGATGCCTGGGGACACCCTTGTGCCAACAGAGAGCAAAGATTATGAAACACAGGGGTCACCCCCTTCAACATCCAGGCTCTGGTTACTGCTCTGTCTCAAATGCATCAGAGCTGAGAATGGATCTGAGGAAGGTCCTTTTCCTCCTCTTTACAGTGGGAGGGGTCACCAAATCTGCAGTGTGAAAGGCAGCATCTTAGAACCAGGTTAAATGATTTAGCCCCAAATTTGGCAATATTTGAGAGAACATGTGAACCTGGCATTTTTGATGTTGGAGGCAAAGACAAGAAAACTGCATTTTAGAAAAGAGAGGGTTTCATCACAGAGCTACCTATCCTGGCCCACAGCACAGGGAGGATGCAGACAGACTCTCCAAAATCAGCAGTCAGAGCTCTGGGGGATTCTGAGGTCTGTAGGGGAGGAATTCCCATTCGCCCTCCAAAGTAATTGATGCAGGAGGTCAGAAAAGATTTTTCCCTGGAGAAGCAGTGGAATGCATTCAGAGTCCCCCTCCAGAGAGCATTGAGAACAGGCTGGATAAATGCTGCTATTGTCACATGGACATCATTGCTCCTGCCTTGAACAAGTAAAGCCCATCCAGCCTTTGGGGTTGCTGTTTATTCAGGGCACTCCTTACAAAGTTTGCCCAATCCTTGTCAGCCTGTCCAGAACCCAGACCCCAGGATCTGCTGGAGCTGCTCTTCTTCCTGGAGACATCTTGACTGGCCAAAATGCATCCCAAAATCTAACACCCATGCTTTGCACCCTGCCTTTGGGATGGCAAAATGCACAAGGGTCAATCCAGGCCAAGAAAGCTGTGGGAGTACCATGTCTTGCCCCACACAGTGGTGTCCCAAGTCCTGATGGAGCTGTCCAGGTGCAGCTGGCCTTTGGGGAGCCCAGCACAGGCTGTGCCCCATGCAATGGCAGCACTCCCCCATGGCAGGGGAGTTTATTGAGGTCAGATGGTACTAGGAACTGCATGGCTAAATCCTTCCTACGTAAAATACCCTTTAATCAGCTTACAGGGTGTTCAGGAACTTCTACCACCCCCATTCCTTTTTTCCCCTTCCTGTGTCTGTGTGAGGCCATGTGGGCAGTGGGGATTATCTCTGGTGTGTTTGCAGGTGAGCCTGGCCCACGCCACTGCGATGACGGTGATGCTGCTCCAGCTGAGAGCAGATTGGAGGCGATTCCTTGCATCACTCCCAGGTCTGTAAGAGAAAGGACCCTAATTGGAATAAGGAGATTGGAGGATTTAGCCTCCTAAATGCTCCTTTCTTGCACAGGATGGTTTCAGGAGTAGTTTTAATCTTTACCACCTGATCTTGTGATTTTGGCTGCAAGAGGGAAGAATGGGATGGAAGGAAGAGGCAGGGCAGCCCAGGTGGGCTTGGAAGAAGAAGGAAAATCACAGTCCCAATATGGTCATGGAACCTCAGAAAAACCCTTACCCCAATCTCAAAGTGGCAAATTAAGCTAAGAAGGTGTGTAGATCCAGGTGATGTGTGTCTCTGTTTCTATCTACCTGCTCCTGAGGTGGCTTGGATTGCCTGTGTCTCTCCCCTGCTTTGTTTGACTGAAACATGTGGCACTTTTTGGGATTTGCACCAGTTTAAAATGAAAACCAGATATGAGGGACAAAAGCACAAAATGTCACATACCTGGAGATATGTCTGCTTGGTCTGAAGTCAAGAGGGAAGGTGCTGGACATGCTGGTGACATCTGTGGCTGGAAGCATTATCCAGGGGCAAGAACAGCAAAACATTTGTCAGGAGCTCTGGGTTGTGCTGGAGCAGCCCTCAGTCATTTTGGTCAAAATTGTATCTGCTTCCTGCCAAACCCTTGGATGACATCTACAGTAAACCCCAGCTCTTTTGAAGGAAAAGATTAAATATTAGGTGTTTGGCTCACACTGGGAAAAAAAATGCTTAAAACATTTTGCTAAGAATTGGGAAGAACAAGGAGAAAAGCATCCTGTTGGTGCAGTATTGGTACCTTGGGTGCTGCCAGGGTGCCTTGGCTCTCCTGAGTACAGGATAAGAGGTGCTTTGCAAGTGAGAACATCCCTCTGAAGCGGGGATAAGGTGCTAAGCCAAAGGGTCCCCTGGGGTGTTTCCCTAGGGATGCTCCACCTGGGGATGCTGGACCCATCCTGCTGCAGGAATACCTGTGGCAAGCCTTGAATCTGCTGCCATGAGGACTTCCCTCCTGCAAGCAAATCATAGAATCATGGAATCATTGAGGTTGGAAAGGACCTCCAAGACCATCAAGTCCAACCTGTGCCTGACCTTCACCTTGTCACCCAGCCCAGAGCACTTAGTGCCACTTCTGGTTGTTCCTTGGACATCTCCAGGGATGGGGACTCCACCACCTTCCTGGGCAGCCCCTTCCATTGCCTGACCACCTTTTCCATGAGGAAATTCTTCTTCTCTGCTTGGGAATTGGCACTATAGGGGGAAAAATGGGCTGGTTTTACTGTGGCTGGCACTGTGATCCAGAAAAGGAAAAGCCAAGCTCAAGGCACAGTCATTTTTACAGGAAGAAGGGAACCCTGTTTTCCCAACATATGACTGAATCATGGCTGTCTCCCTGTAACCAAGGAAGCCCAAAGCAGTTTTTAAAGACAAGCTGTCACCCCATCAATCACCTGCTGGAATTTTACACTCTATGGAGCTCTTTCCAAGGGTCCCCTGTTTTTTCCTGGGTTGGTTTTCCCACCTAAGTGGGAAAAAAATTTGCCTGCCTCCTGGTTATGTTCGCAGGGTGGAACATCACATCCCAGTGCAGGTGTCATCAAAACTGCAGGGAAAACAAAAAATTCTCCAGCAACATTTTTAGTATTCAAGAATCAAGGCCAGGATGTGCAGCAGAAATAATTTCATCTGCATATTGCCTGGGCTGGACAGAGAAAATAATGCCTTGATCCTTTAACATAGGGACACAACCACACAGGGCTGGGTGGCTTTACCCCCAGGCCTGCTCTGGCCATCCTTGTCCTGCTGGCCCAGCACTGCTTCGTCCCCAGCTGGAAGCTCCCTGTACCTGGAGCTCAGGAGCACTGAGCACGCTCACACTTCCCATGTGTCTGGTTTTATCACGGCTCTAATTGGCATCAGCGCTGTAATCTCAGCCTCCAGCTGTTTGTGCGTCTGGGGAAGAGGAGAAAGCACTTTGGGGAATTGATGTGAATTAGAAGAACGATGTGCACTGTGTCCTGGCTGGCAGGGCCAGCTGTCCCAGGTGTGCCGTCCCAGCACCGAGCACAGCAGCTCCGTATGCAGCTGCCCGGCTGCGTCTTGGCTCATCCCTCTCCGACTTTGTCAGGGACCTGAAGGGACACTTTTTCTCATAAACAGGAACAGGCTTTGTCAAAATGAGCGTGGAGGGAGGTGCATTTACAGGTGCTTGCTGCTTCTAGTCATGCCTTTCCTGTCTGTGTTGTCTTCCACTTCTCCCCTTGCCCAGGAGGTTTCTCCCAGCGAGTGGCTCTAATAAGCTCAGTGATGTTTTAAACCCAGTAGGAGCTCTTAAGTTATATTGTTTTGATCTGTTCTGTGCCACAAGCCCTTGTATCTCATTGGGTCACCCTTGTGTGAGATCAATTATGTGGTTAAGCTGAAACCTGGCATCCACAAAAACATCTAGTTTGGACTCCAAGCAAACAGAGATGGAAATTTTTCTCCATAGTTTCACCCCCACAGCTAACCACTAGCATTAGGTTTCACATCTTACATGGATTTATCATAACTTACCAGAATGGTAAATGTCAAAAGATCCATTCAGCTTGTAAATAAATCTCTGCAGCTTCTTGGGGGACTGGGAGAGCCTAGAAAGCTCAGAAAGCTGTGCCATCCTCTTCCCTCTCTTGCAAAAGCACACCTAAGAGGGGGAAGGCTGCCTCTGCCTCTTTTCTGAGAAATGCATTACAGGAGATTGGAAAGCAGGATGGCTTTGTTGCCGATGAGCGTCTCACAGAGAATTGCCCGGCTGAATATGGCAAATAAAAGGAATGCAATTGGCCTTGAAAGCTCTTTGTTTTCCTCCCTTTGAATCTGAAGGCAGCTGGGAGAGCTGGTGCTATCAGGGCACTATTCATCAGCTGAGTTTGGCACATCAGTCCTGAAACTTTGGCAGCCACATTGTTCCCCTTTTCTATTTAAATTTGTAGTGCCTCAGATGTGAAAAATTATAGGGATAAAAGTTCCATTTCCTTGTGGAGGTTCTGACAGATGTCCCACTTCACAAACTTCCTGATCCTTTGAACTGGCTGGGAATCAAATCCTCCATTAATTTATCCTGGGGGAGTCTCTGCAGGACTCCTCCTTGGCTCCTTGGCAGAAGACCAGCTTCCTTGGGTTGGGGACCAGCTCCACCACAGCCATAAACCACACTGCTTATCTTCCTGAGTTTCTTTTCCAAACAGTCCAAAACACTCTGAAAAGGCAGATCTCCCACTGGTTTGTTGGTCTGGGTGTTTTTCTGGTGCTGCCCTTTTTCTGACACAAGGGGCAGCTGTGGTGCTTCCACAGCTTCTGTCACAGTGGGATGTGGAACAAGGACACTGCAGGCTGTGCATTCAAAAAAAAAAGGGTGGTTCCAAAACACCAACCACATCAGACCCTCTCCAAAGGTGCTCTAGGCATTCCCAGTCCATCACTGGCATAACTTCTCCTGCTTTCCATAAGGGTGATCCATGACTCTGTCCTTTGTCACTGTTTTTTGTGCAGTGACATGACATGACTTCTTTGGATACGCTGATGTAAAACAGACTTTCCTTCTCCTCTGCTAGGAGGGCAGTTCCTATTATCCAAGAAAGGAATTGTGTTTAATGTCTGTAGCCTGTTTGCCATGGAAGCACTGTCCTAGTTAGTGGATTGCATGGCTACTCACTTCTGGAAGTCAAAAGCATTATTTCACATTAGTTTAATCCACTCCAGGATTAAACTAGTTTAGGATTAAGGCCCTGTTAGTCTGGAATATGAGCTTCCACACTGAGAATTAAGAGTCATTCAGCACTAACCCACAGGGAAAATTGAGATAATGAATGTAAATTAACTGTCAAGGGGGATTAGAGGAATGGCACTAATTCCTGTGGGAAGACAGGAGGACAGCTCTCTTGGCCACTCAGATGGTTTAAACATAAATAAATTAAGAGTATTCGGTTGACACAGTTTCATTAATGTACTTCAGGGCCTCCTTTTACTACTTTAAGTTGATTTCTCAGAATAAAATGTCTCTAGTGAAAGTCGTTCCACTGTCCCAGCCCCTCACTGAGTGAGGACTGTGTCAGGAGTCAGGCTGTAGAGATCAAACACAGATAGGAAAAGCTGTGACCAGATGATGGAAACCATCTTCCTTGTCTGAACTTTCCAGCAGATGAAGTATCACCAAGCTCTGAACCTGGCAGATGTGCAACCATGCTTTTGTCCTCCTGAGTCCAACACAAACCATTCCCAAAAGGAATGTAGAGACAGAGGTACGTAAGTACCTACTCCAGTGCTGGTGGACAGATCTAGAGCATGACTTAGTCCCACTCAGGCCAGATGGAATTGTCTCTCCTGCCTTTGCACACTAGAAGAGGGAGATGACTGGAAAAACAAATCCATGGGTATTGGGATCAACATGAGGATGGGCAATTTTCACTGGTATGGGAGAGAAGGGTGGCACAACTCTGTAGTTACTAAAGACATGGCACTCTTTCTGGCTTTAGAAAAGATCTGGAAGCCCCACCTCTGGAGGCAGAATTTAGCCAACCAGACTGTTGTCCAAGTGCTTAAACTAAGGGAATTTTCTCATGTACAAAATTGCAGAGCCACAGCAACTGGGCAAAACAGACTGTGTGGATCAGCTGCTGTTAGTCCAGTGCAAGGAAAGGACAGTGCTTGGATCTGTGCCCCATGGCTGACACCAGGGCTGGGCTGTCCATGCTGCACATGCTGAGGAGTAACCACGACCCTTTCCAAAAAAGAGTAAGGGAACTTGGGGCAGCAAGGGCAGGGTTTGGAGAGAGAATTTCTCCATGAGTCTCGATAGTTTGGATAAAACTCTGATAGCAGCAGCCTATAAACAGATCTTAGAAGCAATTTGTCTCATAAAAAGCTTCCAAAAATGCATTTTTCCCTTCCATGAAGTATAAATGTCCCTTTACTGCAAAGCCTTTTTTCCTCAGTGACTTCCACAAACACCAGGCTGACCTGAATGCTTACCTGGCATTAACATCTGGGCTGAGGTTTGGTGGCAACGTGCAGAGATGCTCACAGAGTCTGTATCAGCTCCCACATCTCCCAAGTCATCTGGGCTGGAAATGGGAGATCACACCTCCCTCTGCTTTCTAATTCTGCAGGTGCATAGGTACCCCTCAAACAACACTTTTCTCTCATTTTCTGCAGTAAGACACCCCAGCCTTCATGTTCAGCTCATGACCTGCCACCCCATCTTTGCTCCCACACTTGCTGCCTATCTGTTTTCTTCCTGTATCTAACATTTCTGCAGTTGGTTATTCCTACCCAAGCATCGGTAAGGTGCAAAATTCCTTCTGAAGTGCATCCTACATTTGCCAATTTATCAAGAGCACTTTGAATCCCTGCTCTGTGCTCCAAGACGCTCGCAGCATCCTGTCTTGGCAGTATCTTCAAATTTCATTATGGACTGTCTGGATCTTCACTCAGTTTAATTACAAACTCCTAAACATCACCAGATTCTACACACACATCGGAATACAATTTCCCAGTTATTCACCCGGTCTGTACTCATTCTAGTTCTTTCCTCTAACATTGCTTAAGAGAACAACCCTATGCAAGAACACAGCAAGACCGTGTGAGAACACAGCAGGACCTCTGCAGCGCTCGGGACACCGGGACACCGGGAGTCTACCCCCCCCCCCGCCTCCCCTTAAGCCTCTTGGTGGTGACCCAGTTGTCCCCGCGGGGCCGGGGCCGGGCGGGGCGGCGGCGGAGGCTCCTCCCGCGGCTCGGCGGGCAGCTCCCGGCGGCCGGCCCGGCTCCGTGCGCGGGGCTGCGGGGCAGCGCCGCGGGGCCATGGGCAACGGCACCGCCGGACCCCCGCCCGCCGGACCCGGCCACAGCATCGCCGCCCTGGTGCTCGGCATCCTCCTCATCCTCCTCATCGTCGGCGGCAACGGGCTCGTCTGTCTGAGCGTCTGCACGGAGCGGGCGCTCAAGACCACCACCAACTACTTCATCGTCAGCCTCGCCGTGGCCGACCTGCTGCTCGCCCTCCTCGTCCTGCCCCTCTACGTCTACTCCGAGGTGAGACAGCACGGGGACACCGCGGGACGGCGGGCTGGGGCTTGTGTGCTCGCCGAGCCTTCAGGTTACGGGGAAGCGGAGGGGCAAGAGACCAAGTACCGAGGGTCAAAGCCGCTCTCCGGGCTTGCTGCCCACCGCCACCCCGCCGGCCCGGGAGTGTCCCCTCCCCGGGACAACCCTATCCCCAGGGATGTGACAGTCAGACCTCGGCTCTTACCTGCGAGCGTCACGGCATCGCACAGCGCTGCGGGACCGCGGGCGCGGGGAGCGGAGCCGCCTCCGTGCGAGTTCCTGGGATCCCCGTCCGAACCGCGCCGAGTGGAGGCGAGGCGGGGTGGCAGTCCCTTGGCTTGCACGCTGTCCGGGTTGCCGTCGGCAAATGGATAGGAAGAGACAGGTGCTGTGCTCTGTTTGGTATAAAGTGAGCAGATTTTGGCGATAAAGGGAAATCTTTAGCATCTTTAGCCAGGAAACAACTTTCCATGTTGGCTGAGAAGGAAAAGCTGTCTTTTCCAGGAGCTGGGTGGGCTTTGGTCGGCAGGTTGTTGATTGGCACAGACCTGACCCAGCATGTGATGGTGGTCATGGAGAGCCAGCTCAGGGACATGGGGCAGAGCTGCTGTTCACTCCCAAAACCTGTTCACCCCCCAGACTGTGACAGCTGAGGGAAAGAACTACAGGCACTCCCGAGGTTGAGTGGTTCTCTCTGTAACATTTACTGCCAGGGATGAATAAACCCTTGTGCTGGCAGGGGGATGTTTTAGAACCTGTTAGTACCAGCTGGTGGCTCTTCCCTGCTCAAGAGGATGAAAGCATCCACTGGGCCAAATGGCAGGTTTTTCTACCCATCCTGGTGGTAGCTGGTAGTGTGGATCTCCTTCCCAGCTGTGGAAGAGCATCTCCCCTCTTGTCCTCTCTCCCAAGCCATGTGGAGCACCCCATGTCTCAGCAGGCCGTGACTGTTAGGCCTGTATTCACCTAAGCAAGGCAGGCTGCAGATTACAGCTTAGAATGGTCTCTACCTTGTCCTAGGATTTTGCAAGACATTGTGACCTCTCTGGAGACAGGTATTGTGGAACAGCAGGTTCATCTGAGGACCCATGAGAAGAACCAGTGAAGAACTGGAGCATTAGATCCCCTCTTTTTCCACTGTTTGCTTGGTTGTGGTGGATTCGCTTTTCCCTCATTACCTCCATTTTGCTGGTTAGAAAGGCACATTCTTCATCATTCTTCTCAGCTACTTTTTGCTAATTGGGATCCCTTTTCTTCCTTCCTCCTTCTGTTGTCTCTTGATGCTTTTAGTCCCCAGTCTTTCTATGGGCAGTCAACACCAGAGTGGTTTCCTTTTGCCTGCAGGTGGGAGTTTTGCTGGAATATATAAAATACAGGTTAATGTGTTCTGGGGTACCTCTGAAAATGCTTCCAATGGGGCAGGAGTATTGTGGTGCTTTCCTTGAATACCACAGACATTCTACAAGTTCTGGATTCTCAGGTAACGGGTGTTCATACCTGTAAGATCTTTAAAAAGTGGGGCTGTCCAGCTTGTGGTGATCCTTGGTATGTTCAGTTTCATGGCTGTTCATAAACATCAGTTCTGTGAGGGAATTCTTCCATGTCTCTGCTCCCAGGATATTAAACATGGGGAATGAAGGTGCTGTATGACAGGTGCCCATGTTCATTTTAGTCATCTCCTGTATGCTGGTGCAGGATTTCCAGCTCATTTTGTTCTGAAATTAGATAAGAAAAAGGGAGAGTAAGTGAATCCATGCCAGAGGACAGATTTTTTGTGGTTTCTTTTCTTTTTTATTTTTTTCCTTGGAGGCAAAACTCAGAATTAGATTTGGGATGAAAGATGCAGGGTATAGTGATCACTCTTTAAAACTAGCTTGGTTTCAGCTTGCACTCTGTCCCAAACATGGTAGCCACTGAAAATACGGCCTGGACAGTCCTGAAAGTTCACCTCAGCCTTCATTCTTGGTGTGGGGTTTTTGTTTTGTTGTTTTAAATTTTAGTACAACTCCTAACACAGTAAAAGTGGACTCTGAAGGCTTATTGGAAAACTTGAAAACCAGCTGAGGCGGTGGGTTTTTTGCTTTTTTTAGCAGGAACAGAACAGTAAGCTGAGCATTTTTTCATTCAGCAGAAACTTGCTCACCTTGTGCTGTTTTCCTGTGAGGTGGTATTTTGTGTTCCAGTTTTGGAAACATTCCTCCGAGTCAGGGCTTTAGAAGACAGCAGGAGGGACTTAACCTTTGAGGTGACATCTGACATCCTCACAAACAACAGATCTCCTCCAAGCCCCAGTGGGGGTGGGATTCTTTCCCATCTTTTCCTGTGGGATCGGGATGATCCTTTGCTGCCACTGGAGTACAGTGGTAGAGTCCTTGATCTTGGCTTTTATTTTTGGTTGTCAAGAAAGCTCATTTCAGACACCGGCAGCAATTATGGACACATATTCTCTTTCCACTGGACTCATGCAAATATAGAACAAAGACATGTTCTAGTGTTTTCCAGTTGTAATTACCATACAGCTGCCTGCCCTGGTGGGCAGAAGGCACTTAGCTTCCTGCTTGCCTGGGAATCTCAGGTCTTGGCAGTATGATGGGGAGAGGTAATGGTAACTTCCGTGGGGAAGTTGCACTGCTCTTATGCCAGTCTTGGCTTTTTAATGAGTGTGTCAAGTGCTTTCCAGCAATCAATCCAGTGCCAGAAAGGCAGGGATGATGGAAAGCGAGGAGGAAAGAGATGACCTGGGGCACTTCCAGGCATTAACTGTTATTCCTGAAGAGCAGAGTTCTGCTTTCATGTGAAGAGAGCCAGGAGAAGATCCCCAGAGAGTGCCTGGAGCACTGGTAGCACTGAAACAGGGGTCACCTGAGGAAGCAGAGCTACAGTGCTGCGAATTACTGCAGGATATCATTTGGTTCTGGGTGGATTTGGGAAGGAGCTACATGGCTCCAAAGGCTTGTGTGTAACTGCTTCCTCTTCCCAGAGACTGTGACAACATCAGGAGTCCCAAAGACTTGGGGATACTTGCAGGAGTTTCTACAGTCCTCATTAAGTGGAGGCATCCCAGCAATTAGGGCAGGCACCAGGAGAAGCTCCACACGTGGACTGTGCTGGGGAACACACCTGTACCTGTACCTGCTGCTCCTGTGATCAGCTCTCTGCTAATCCCTGCCGAGGGAACAGGCCTGAGCCAGGAAGCTGCTGGCAGGAGCTGAGGGTGCTGGTTATGTAAACATCTTTGCCACTAAGACCTGTGTAAGTGATTATGGAGAGGAAACAGTTTGAGCAGATTTGCATGTTTACCTGGCTCCTCCTCCAGGTCAGGGAAGATGAATGTTCCCAACAGGCATGACGATGGAGCAGCCAGTACAAACCACATGAGCTATCTTCTTTTCTTGGTGAAGGTGATGGGTTCTGCCTAAAACTTTCAGGATGTCACTAGTTTGGTATCAAAGCATCTATTTTCTTGCAGTATTTTCTGTGATGCAGCTCCTCTAATGAGAGGCCAGACCTCTACCCTCTCCAAATTTCCCCTGGCTCTCTGTGAATGCATATCAGCTTGTTTGCAGCAGGATTCGGGATTAGTCTTTCCTAGAATGTTACAGTTTTAGTGGAAACAGATGTTATTCTGGGCCTGGCTGGTGTCTGAGCCACACAAAGTACCAGGGAGGTGACACAGGCCAGCAATTACAAAGCAGTGCTTAGAGGTTTTTTCAGATATCAGTAATTGAGGAGAGGTGTCTTGGAATTCTTGGCCCTCATAATGTCTCAGGTGGATGATCAGGCTTGCTCATGATCTCTGAAAAACCTTGACCTCAGTGACTGAAGTTAAGAAACAACATCAGAGCAGACATGAGGCACCTCAGTCTTATGTCCCACTCCCTCTTCTTCCTCTCCTCTCCTCTTGCAGGCTGTGTTGTGTATTCTGGGGACTGTGACAGTTGTCACTACTCATGACAAAAAGCCTCAAGTCAGCCTCTGGTGGACATGGGGACAATTCTTTGGCTCTGATGCTGGACTTTGCCCACTGGCAAGGACTACTCCTCTTCCAACTCATGTCACAGCCTTCTCAGTCCATGCCATATCTTTGAGCCATGGCTGCACTGAGGCAGATGCTTGTTCAAAGTCCAGCTGGCCATCTCCTAATTCCCTTTCAGGCTCCTGCTGTTCCCTGCATGAGGCAGGACTGAGACAAGAGAAGAAATAGGACTAAAACCTTTGTCTCTGTCTTGGCTTCTGCCCTTGGCAGCTCTTCTGGCATCAGGCTGGTTTAGAAGGCAGAGTTTTCCTTATAAATCAGCTGTGCTTAGGAATAAAGATACCAGAATGGGATGACTAGGAAGGCAGCTGCAAGGGTGGTTGAGAAGCCAAGTCTGTATCCTGCCATCCACCGTCCTATAAAAACTTCTGCATTGTATTCTGGAAAAGTGGAGAGCCCAAAGAGCTGCTGAATGTGCAGTTGCTGTGGAGCACTTCTTAAAGGAAGCTTGAGCTGTTTGTGATCCCTAAATCTTTACACTGTGTGCCTTGATGGGCTAATCTGCTGCAGCCTCCTGGAATTGGGTACTCCTTAATCACATGGCCCAGCAAAGCCTCTTATCCAAAGTTACTCCCATCAGAAGGGTCCTTGGCACATTTTGCCAAGGTGGGCAGGTGACAAACACCATAGAATGGGAAGTTCTCTCCTAGCACCTTCGCAGAGTCTTGAGGGTTGTTAGGGAAGGGTTTATAGCATTTTCCAACTTTAATCTCACATGATCCAAAGGTGCTGCAGCCCGAGAGCCCTTGTCCTTTTCAGAATCAATTAGTTCCCCCAGATCACAAATAGGTTTGGAAAACTGTTGCCCAAAATCAAATTTGCTCTCTCATAAGCCAAACTGGACCTGTCAAGATTGCAGTGAGCTTGGCAGAAATTTGGTAATTGATGATTCAGGTCCCAAATTCAGTTTGGAGTGGCTGCATTGTGCTAGAGAAGAGGCTGAATGGAGCCCTCAGGTCTGACTCCAGAGCTCCCCTGGAGGTATCTCAAGGAGATGCTGTACAAAAATAGCAAAACAGTTTCTTCAGAGACTCCTTTGGCTTTACAGCTCCTCTAATCATAATCCTGTGCTTGACATCATTACTGGCTGATATTAATCCCTGCAGAGCTGCCTGCCCTGTTGCTGGCAGGGGCTGGGGTTCAGCACCTTGCTGGTGTTCTGTGGAGCGTGTTCCCCACGTGGCTCCACTCTCTGCTGGGATGAATGAAGCCAGAACCTGTTGTTTAGCAGTACAGGGACAAATCCATACCTGCTTCCTGAAACCTGCAACATTAAAGGGCAGCAACATTAGACTCTATGAACACTGGCTGGCTATTTCTATAGAGGAGAAAGTCCCTGGGATTTATATATTAAAAAAAAAATTATGCAACACATTTTCTAGAGATTAAAAAAATAATAAATTACATATATTAGATGATGCACATTATTTGTAGATAAACATACATGGAAAATTAAATATACTACATGTAGCAATATATATACTATAGTAATATTTATAATATATTTTAATAAAAGCATATAGAGAATACAGATAGTGTTTGGTATTTTGCAATATCAAAGTACAGTGTTTGGGTCAAGCATGACAAGGGGCCATTCCTACTGAACACTTTTTTTAAAGCTAAAATCATACTTATTTGTACATTTTATTGGATTTTTAAGTGAACCTCTCTCTGCAGAGGGACCCAAAGGATGGTGGAATTTTCCTCAGTCCCAAACTCAGAGGAAGAATTCCCTGCTGCCCTTGTGGTGACAGCCTATTGAGCTTCCTGGTTTACCTGTGCAGGTGTGAGCAAACTGATAGGTCTCTGCCTGTGCTCAAGGAGCTCATGGGAATAATGGCACAGGGATGGGATCTAGGTGACCTATTTCTGTATCAGCCTAAAAAGTGCTTTAATGTTAAAAGAACAAGCTGGGTTTGTACCTAGGTGAGACAAGGACTCAACTGGAACAAAGTCTGCAAGTAGTTTCTGGCTGTACCAACATCAGCCATTGCTGTCCTTCTGTCTGTCCTGTGCTATGGGCTGTGCAGAGCCTATGCTGCTGGCTGAGACATGACCAAGCTGAAAATCACCAAGGATGGCAGAGTCAACACTTCCAGGTGGTTCAGAACACTGACACTGGAGCCTGCTGCTCTGCCTTGGCGCCTGTGACCGTGGGGAGAGGATCAGAGGTTGTTACTCACTGCCTGGACCTGGTCTCCAGACACTGGACTTGTCCTTATCCTTCCAGGATAGAACAGTTGTGTAACACAGGGAAACTCTTTCACATCGTCTACACACAGGGGCTTGGAGCAGTTCAGACACAGAAGTAGAAGAGGAGCTTTGTGCTCTGTCTCTTGCTTGCTTGGAGGCTGAGCTCAGGATGTTGTGCAGCCAATACTGCCTTGTTGGGGAGATCTTAGGGTCCTGAATAGGGGGGGTTGAGGAGTTTGGGGGTACCTGCCCTCATTCAAGGCAGTGCATTGTCCTGCATCCATTTCTCTGCCCAGAATGACTCGCTTGGCTGTAGTGATGGTCTGAGGGCTCAGTTTTCCAGACAGGCCAGAACCACAAGCTCTGAGCAGGCTGTGGGCTCTGTGTGGGGTTAATTCCCATGTACTGCTGCTGCACTGGGACCATTGTGCCGTGGGAGGAACACTCAACTTTGGCCTGCTTGTTTGGAGGAAACATGAGTGTTGAGGCACCCAGGCATGGCTGTGTTCCTGTCATGTTAAAGGATACAGCATCTGCTGACCCCAGGGATCTTTTCAGTTCCAGGGAGGAGTGTGGTCCCTCAGCACGGTGCTCTGCGATGCCCTGATGACCATGGATGTGATGCTGTGCACAGCCTCCATCTTCAACCTGTGTGCTATCAGCGTGGATCGGTGAGTGGCTTCCTGCTCTGGCTGTGCCTGGGCAGCACACTGGTTCCACGGGCCCTTGCCGGTGTCCCAAGCAGGGAGGATTCTGCCCTCCCCTAAGGAGGGTGTTCTGCCCTAACGTCCTCCACCACCATGTTTGTGTCCCATCAGTGGTGGCCAAACTCTTGTGTGATGAGCCAGAGCTGTCCCTTGGCTGTTCTGATGGTAGCCCAGGCCTCAGCTGTTAGTAAAGTAATGGGGGGAAGGACAGTGACAAGGACCTTGGGGCCCCTCGGTGACATTACCAGTAGTGCCACCACCACATCAGGACTGACTCACCCAGGGCTGTGTTGGCAGGTTCATTGCTGTTCAAATCCCACTCAACTACAACCGGCGACAGATCGACCTGCGGCAGCTGATCCTTATATCCACCACCTGGATATTCGCCTTTGCTGTGGCATCCCCAGTCATATTTGGCCTCAACAATGTCCCAGACCGGGACCCCAGCTTGTGCCAACTGGAGGATGACAACTACATCGTGTATTCCTCCATCTGCTCCTTCTTCATCCCATGCCCTGTCATGCTGGTGCTGTACTGTGGCATGTTCCAAGGACTCAAGCGCTGGGAAGAAGCCCGGAAGGCCAAGCTGAGAGGCTGCATCCACGGAGCCAACAGGAAGCTGTATCACCCCCCAACCTTGATGGAGAGAGAGCAGACCCGGCTGGGGCTGCTGGAGTGCAGCCCCTACGCCCGTGCCGGCCTCCCTGGGGAGTGTGGGATGAACAGTGGGATTCAGACTGTGTCCTACCCACACCTCAGGTATCCGCACCCAGGGCACGGGCGCAAGCGGGCCAAGATCAACGGCCGGGAGCGCAAGGCCATGCGGGTGCTGCCGGTCGTTGTTGGTGAGTGGCTGTCAGGGGTGGCTGGGGAGGGTGGGAAATGTGCCACCTTGTCCCGCCACAGTGCTCAGATTGGCAGGACCTGGGTGAATCCAAAGCAGTGCCAAAATCCACCACCCTTGGGAAAGAACACATGCCGTGCTTGTAACCCAACCTGCCTTCAAGGCAAACCTGTGACTCCCAATATCTTACATTCAAACCAAAGAGAGACTAACTTAAGACTTTTCATCAATGTTTAAGACAGGAAAGACATCCTAGCTTTTTGCCGGACATAAGCCCAGCTCCACATCAGCACAACTGCTGCCTTTTCCCTGAGTAACTGAGTGGTGTCTATCTTTTTTGGCTCAGGCTTTGTTAAATTAAACCCTTTTGAACATTCTCATCACCTTCTCTCTTTATTATCCTCCTGGCAGGTGCTTTCCTCTTCTGCTGGACACCTTTTTTTGTGGTGCACATTACCAGGGCTCTCTGCAAGTCCTGTTCCATCCCCCCTCAAGTCACCAGCACTGTCACTTGGCTGGGCTACGTCAACAGTGCTCTCAACCCCATCATTTACACCGTCTTCAATGCTGAGTTCAGGAACTTCTTCCGCAAAGTCTTGCACCTCTTCTGCTGAGCCCTCTACGCAGGAGGGACCACTGGGTCATTTTTTGTATAGTTCATTAAAGATCTATTTCTGCCTCTGGTCTGCTGTCTTTGTTGGGGATGAGGGGAGGATGAGGAGAGCTGGCACATGAAGAAGGGGTTCCCCAGGTCCTTGTAGTAAGGTGTTGCAGGTGAAGACCTGTGGATGCAGCTTGAATACTCTTCCCACTGGAAACTGCCAAGTGTAGCCACTTCTTTAACACTTGCTGCTTGATGTAAGCAGGGATAACAATAGTAATTTCTAATCATCTGGCTTCTGGGGTGGTATTAACAGGGCTAGGAGGTGACATGGACACAAGTCTGGGGGGAAAAAGGGCTGTTAAGCTCATTTCCCAGATGTCCACATGCCAGACAAGGGTACCAAGCTCATTTCCAGATGTCCATATGCCAGGTGAGAGTGAATCTGCCTATGCAACCTCCTTTCCCCTTATCCTTGATAATTTTAAACCCAAAAACTGATTTCACTCCTGTTTAACAAGGGTCTTACAAAGGCACTATAATGTTATTGCTAGTGCGCCAGAATTTCCTGTGAAGCCACATGATTTCTGCCAGGAACCATTTCCAACCTCAGGAAAAAAATCCTTCGTACCTTTAGGTGAACCTGCATGCAGTAACAGCCCCAGCAGCCAGTGGGACAGGTGATGCTCGTTGCTGGGGCTCAGAGGGAAGAAAAAGAATATTGCAGAAAATTACAGTCTTCCAAGTAATGATTTTGTAGAGGATTGTTGCGTTCCAGGAGGGAATTTTCTTGGGAGCAGGAGGAAAAGGGATGTCTTGAGTGTTCCTTTGACAAAAAATAGCAAGTGCTCAATTTCTCATCAGCAAACAGACTCAATTCCTACATGATTATATTGTGCATTTTTTAGCTGTTGCTCACTAGGTTGGGGCACAGCTGTCCCAGGTATCAGAGCACTGTGGGATTTCCAGAGGTGCTATTTCGGAAATGTCTTTGCTGCATCCGAATACAGGATGCAAGAAACTCAGTAAATGAACTGTGTTACTGTAGGCTTAATTAAGACTGTCTTCTCAATTAACTAGTTGTCTTCAAGTTCTAAACAACAAGCAATCAGCATTTAACTGTGAGCAGAAACCATTCCCAATACTCAACTATTACTTTGGGAAGCAGGAGTGAGCATTTTGCTATGGGAATGGAAGGAGTTGCCTGTTTTTTCCTACCCAGGAGTATCACAGCTCCGTGTTGGGAGGAGTAACTTTCCCAGGAAATAGCCAGGAAGTAACACTCACAATCTGCCACCGACTGTGGGAGCCCTGTCACCTCCCTCCATGGGAGACTCGTGACTGATGCCCCTCGGGAGCTGGTGCTGCTGGCAAACCCACCAAGGGCACTTCTGAGAGACCCCACTGAGAGAGATGGAAAACCAGCTCCTACTGCCTTGAAACACATGGAATGCAACCTAACAGACCTTTAAGATGCACAGGGGGAGAAATAAATTTGTCAGAAACCTCTAGTCTTTCCCATGGAGTTCACTTTTGAGTCTTTCCCATGGCATTTTTCACTCTTTTTAAGTTTCCCGTAACTCAGGATAGAATTTTCTCTGTTTGACAGCGTGTGTGATGTTGGGTTGGGTCACTGTGGTTCACATGACCCTGCCTATTGCAGGCGCTGAACAACCATCCTCATCCACCATCACCAAACTGGAGCAAACAAGAGCCAGGACAAGTGACCCCTCAGGGAGGCTGTGATCCCTCAACCAAAGCAAACAATAGTGACACCCTTCATGGGGACTGTGACCCCTAACAGGGGCTATGCCTGGATCTAAAAAAATTCCCAACCAAACAACCAGAGCCCTGTGCGCCTGTCAAGACTCCTCTGAAGTTTCCAGCCACAAATAAAGGTTTACTTAATCAACAAATAAAGGATTAACTTAATTATTAAAGTAGTAGATTAATAATTAAATTATTTTGTTGCAGTGTTCAAAGCAAGTAACTCCCTAATGGTCAGCACATCTCTAATTAGCAGCTCCCACAGGGCAGGGACAGGACAGCCCCATATTCACGTGTGTTCACCTTGGGCTTGATCTCATCTGATTCTGGCCAGCTGGATGCTACGAGTGACATTCCAGGCACTCCATGGAATGAAGCTGTGCTTCCCTGTGGAGAAAACAACCCCCCAGGTAGACAGGGAGTACAGACACATGTGTACCTGTTGGTGCACTCACCTGTGCAGTTACCTGTACTGCAAAGTGCTGGCCTGGGAATTAAGGGGAACCACTGGGCACGTTTGTGCTTCCATCGCATTTTATTTAACAACAAGTTATTTTTCAATTATATTGAAGTGGAGAAGCTCCAATGTGTTCCAGATTTGCCCAGCACAGAGGGAACACAGGAAAACAAAAATTGTTTCAATGCTAAACTAAGAACTTGTACCGACTTTGTCAAGGCGATTAAGTAAACCAAAGATTTGTTTCTCTTCTCTAAGGAGAGATAGGGAGGCCCTGGTAGGAGGAAGCACTGGCAGATCTCCTTGCAGCACCTGCTTTAGATCCATCTCAAGAGAGATGAGGAGACTGCTGTAATCCACATGGTGGAGGATCCAGTCAGGTAAAGGCAAAGCCTCCCAAAGCCAGTCAGGGCTGGGACAGAAGGGAGAAGGTTCCACATGAGGTTTACACAGTCTCTGTATTATCCAAAGCTTTGGAAGGGGATTTGGAATAGACAAACGCTGTCACAGTATCAAAAAGTCAATGAAAAATGAGTCTGCTAGTGAGGAGAGTGCTGTTGGCACAGGACAGACCGTTCCCGCCGGTCGCCGATCCAGCCGGCCCCGCGTTCCATGAATGGCTGCGGAGGTACAGCGCTCACACGGTGACCTTCTCCATGACATTGTCCGGGACGTGCACCTCATCCCCTTGCACCGTCACCGTGGCTGACTGGCCACAGATATGCTGGTGGTCCTTCCAGTCCTGCCAGGAGAGAGCAGAAGGAAAGGCTGTGAGCAGAACAGGCCCTGGAGAAGGGCCCTCACTGTGTGAGAAACACTCTCTCTCCACAAAGCAGACCAATGATGGAGGGCAAAGGAGCCATGCACTGGATCCTGGATAAGAGGTGGAAATGGACTAAGCAGAATGCTGCCATCTCCACACACACCACAATCCAGGATATCAGTGTCAGTCAGGTGGAAAATTTACTAAAACTGAGTCAGAAACTTAACTTAAAGCCTCTCCTGAAAGGCAGCTCTCGACACTGAGCGCTCCCGAGGGACAGTGCTGAGCCGGGATCTTAGCTCAGCTATGACAGAACATATTCCTCATGGAACTGACTGAATTCAGGACAGCTGACTCAGCCTGAACCTGGCCACCCAGCAGAGCTGTGACTGGCTAAACTGAACCATCCTCTCCAATCAGGGGCCAAGGCCACACCTGTTCCCACCTCCCATGTGCAAAATTCTCCTAGTGTATCATCTGCAGCATCACAAATAATAGAAAGGAGAACTATGTCCTCAGTGCCATGGCAGGAGCAGCAGGGAAGGAAGGAAGCTCACCAGGAAGCAGCAGGAAGGAGCTGTAAAAGTGCTCCCAGCTCCCCACAGTTCCCAGTTAGGTGTCCATGCTTCATTTCTAGTGTTTCTTGGATATTGTGGATCACTTTTGGGAAGGTGTGTGCAAACCTGGGGACCTTCTCTACCCTTTTAACCCTGTCCTGATTTGGCAGACCTGCCCCATCACTACAGCCTTGCTGGTGCTCCCACTGGCAGGGTGAGTTTGGAGTGTTTGACCCACTCAAGGTTCTGCTGTGACTGCCTGGCTCTGCTGCCCATTCCTCCCTCCGTGCTGACACCCACCAGGTGACAGTCTGAACAGCCTGGCTGTCCCCAGGGTCACACAGCCCTCTCCAGGGAACTGAAATCCCAAGTCACAGGCAGGTGGATACCTTCCGCTGGCAGAAGGTGGAGCAGTAGTTGACTTTGTGGCATCCTGTGCACTCGTTGGTGGCCTCTCGTCCGCAGTTGACGCAGGATTGCTGTGGGAGGCGATGGAGAGGGACATGTCACACAGAGACAAACCAGGGGTGTCACTGAGGTGCAACAGAGGTGCTGTGATGATCTGGAATGCCACAGTGGTGGGAAAGCTCCCGTCTCCCAAAATACCCTCAGGACACAAACCCACGACAAACAGGCCCAGGGGCCTCTGGATACACCCTCAGAGACTCACTCCCCTTACTCTCTTAGCAGTGATGACTTTGGAAAATGAAATGCACCTCTGTTTTTCTTTCTGTTGGACAAGAAGGCCTCCAAAACTGTGTGTGGACACTGAGTGGTCATGGAAATTCATCCCTACCACTCCAGGGAAACCTCCCTCCAGATAGGTCAGGTATCCACAGTCAGGTAACTACAGGAGTCAAGTGTATCCCACCCAGACATGTCAGGCTGTGCACAGGTTGCAGACACACAAGCTCTGAGTTTATCCCAAATTTAAAGGTTTAAAGGCAGATTTCATTGGTGGTTTTGTTTGGTTCATAACCCTGTGTATGTCTAAGAGAAGGTCTGAGGAAGGGCAACAGACCAAGAATACGGATGGGATCCTTCAGGTATTTTCCCCTAGTTTTAGAGAAGAAAAAGGGATCTTCTATGAGATACGTTCCTTGGTCCTTTCCCAGTCATGACTACATAGGGAGTGCACCAAGAGGGAAAGAGAAGGCAAATTAAGAAGGCTCTAATGGGAGCAAGATTCAAATCCAGAAGCAAGGCGAGATAGGATACATAGGTGAAAAATCACACCTACTTTTTAAGGGATGCTTTTGTGTCTATCGCTTTCATCTTATCTTGGTGACATCAATTAACATAACCTGTATATTTAGGTGGAAACATCATTGAACTGCCACCAAAATAAGCACTTCACAGAGCATTCCACTTCCAGCTCATTAAACTCCTGACAAATCATTAGCACGTCAGCAGCAGTGACAGGAAGCGTTGCTGGGCTGTGAAAGTACCGTGGGCTCTTCAGTTCCTCCAGGCTCCTTCTCTCTTTGAGCACAACCACCCCAAAAATCAGTGCTCTGATTAACACCCCCTCTCACACCTTTCCAGGTACCTGCAGTATACAGCTGGTGAGACTGAACTGTGTTTGTGCTCCTGATGTGCAGCTGGGGATTTAGGACACCAAAAATGGCTTAAAGCTTTGATTTGGGACTTGCAAAGCCTGCCCTGAGGGGATGCTTGACTGGAGCTGTTTGTAACCTGTACATGGTTACAAATCATGGGACATACATGGGGCATGGTTGTACCTGGAGATGTGAAAGAGAACCGACCAACACAGCTCTAAGGGCTTCAGTCATGGGACCAGAACTAACCTCCATTCCAAAAGCCAGAGGAAATTGTGGAGATATGAAAACCAGCTCACAGGACAGAAGGAAAGTGGGTTCTCTTCCTATCACAGCTCTGTGACAGCCACTCGCCAGAGCTGCAGCACCACCACTCAGAGGTGAGGGAGACTGATGAACCTGACCAGGTGACAGTGAAGGAGCACAAAAACTGGAATGCTTGGGAAAGGGGAGACACTGCTTGGAACACTGGCTCTACTAGGAAGGGCTCAGATCCCTTGCCAGGAGGCCAAACACAGAGCACAGGATTCCAAAGCAATGACAAAACCTCTGTGTCTTTAAATGGAATGAGACGAAGACCAAAAGGCGCTTCACAACATGAGACATCCCTAGCCTACCTTGATGATTATTTCTGTCTTTCCATCCACATCCTCTGTTTGTTGGAATAACTGGCTCTGGTATTGCTGCAAGGCAAACACAGCAGAGATGTCATTTCCCAGCTGGAGCATGATGTGAGGGTTTGGAAAGGGCACTAGGATAGAGGATCCCCATGCTGAGCTGTGTCTTCCCAGCCTCATACTGCAGTTGCAAGAGGACAGGGTGGCCCCTCACTCCTCCCTTCTAGGAGAGGGACGCTGTCACCTGATGTTGAGACAGGCAAAAAGCCTGGGAGAAAAAGGCCTGAGGTGACAAACTGCCAGTTCAGTGCAGCATTTCCTCCAAGCCCAGTTCACCACTTCCTCCAGCCACACACTTGTCTTTAAAATGGGGGATTTAACTGCAATCTCCACACACATAGGAACTAGGAAATTAGCACAGGAAACATGAGAAAAATGCCAAGGTAACAGGGCCAAGTGGCACAATCCAGGGCAAAATTTTGGGTCAAGTCCGGTGATCCTAATCCACTAAGAGGCAAAGGAGTCTGGAGGGAAGGTACAGCCCAACAAAAAGGATCGGGGGAAAAAAAGCCTGAACAAAATTAACACACCTTAGACTTTAAGAGCAGCACTAACTATAATCAATTACTGCTCCTTGAAATAGGAGAGTGAGAGGGATGTAGAACAAGTTGTGACTCCATCACTCCTCTGGATCACAGCCTGCTTTGGCTGCCTGGCAGAATCACTTCAAACCAGTTCAAGCCCAACCACGTGCTGCTGTACCTGTTGCAGCAGCAACATGATCAGCAATGGGGGACAGGAGTCCCAAACCAATGATATACAAACCCAATCCCAAATTAATTATGTGCCAATCCTGACTTAAATGTATTTGGAACAATTAAAAAGTCCAATAAAAGCTGAACCCCTTCTGCCAGGCCAAGCAGGTTCATCCAGGAGTTGACTCAACACATGAGATTAAAGGCTTAATTTACAAGTGTATGACCTGAGAGCACAGTATTTATTTTCCTGTGAAACTACAACCTTCAAAACCTTGATATTACCATGACAGAAATTAAGTTTAAAAACTCCAGGCTGATGGAGGCAGAGGCAGAGAAACCTCTTGCTGTGGCCTGCCAGGGGTGTCATTTGGTTTTGCCCTATTTGACAAGGCAATTCCAGCCATGCACAAACCATGGAGAGGGAAAAGGTGTGGTAAGAGAGAGGAACAAGCCAGACACATTCAGATCTCTCACGGAAACAGCTCCACAAAATCCAAAACCCTTCAATTCCCAGGAGTATCACTGCTAGTTTGGCATACACAAGCCACTGTTTGCTGACCAGAGACACATTTCTTAACTGTCCAACCCTTTTTAGATTAATTTCATACTCTCCAGACCTGAACTGGTTTAATCGTTCTAAAAAAGCATTCAGATACCACAGCTGTTTGCTGATTTTATTTTCTACCTTGCTTTCAAATGAGCAGGGCTTCTCCTGCTTTACAGAGCCCTCTGTAAAGCATTCCTACTTTATAGAGGAATTCCTCTATTCCAATTAAAACATTTGTGGGATTTCAACACTGATTCTTTTCAACGTCTACAGAAAATCCATTTAACACATTTCCTGAATCTCTTTATCATCCCCCAGCAATTCTGGCACAGAATTTGGTATGTGTAATATCCCCATCCTAAAGTTTATCTGATATAAACAATGGATTAATGCACACTCAAAAAAATTACATTGCCCAAGCACACCAACACGTCAGTCGTGCCTTTAATCTCTTCATTTTGGGCCTGACCTGCAAATGTCAAATATCTATTTCAAGAGACACAGAGCCTTTGTTACCCCACTCACTCTCAATTCCTAAATGTCTTTCCCTTACAAAAAAATGCAGTAAAACCAACATGGAGATATTAACCAAGGGATCAGATACTCAGCCACAACCTAATTACTAATGATACTCAAGAACTGTTTAACAGCCACATGAAATTCCATCAGAGCAGCTGTACTTAATTAATCCCACACAAAATGCTGCAATTCAGGAAAACCTTATAAATGTCTCCATAATTCCATTTTTTGCAATACCATGATGCATTTTGGAAGTTCATATAGACATGGAGCTGGAGGCTCATGGTTTGCTTTTCTTTTGGGATATCATACTCCAGGACTTCTAAGTAACACAAATGTTACCTTACTCAGCGGATCCTAAGACTTTGCAAACTTGCCCATGAGCTTTCTGGGAAGAAGTGTTATTTTCATCTGAAGCACAGTGAAGCCAAAGACCTGCCCAGGGGCATCAAAATTACTTATGGGAAAGATGGAAATAAAATTTGAAGGAGATCCTCAGTCTTGAAATTTGCCCAACAAACCATGACACTTAAACAAATTTACAGAAATTAAGAAGTACAAAGAGAGCAACGGAGTGCAGGTCAGAACTGCCCAAATACTAAATTATGTGCTAAAAAACTTCCCTGCTGGTGAAGCCTTTAGCTCCAGCACTTGGAACAGTTCCTTCAGAAGGGGTAAGGATGTCCCCAGCCCCCGACACAGGGCTGAGATCATACGAGTAGGGAGGCAGAGTGCACACCCCTCACGTCAGACACACTTCAGGGCTGTGTGAGTCCCACAGGCACTGACATGGCTCAGCACAGAGCACAGCTCCTGCTGTTAAACCTAAGGCAACCTACAACCTATGGCAGCAGCACAGCTCATTTGTGATATTTAGTTACTCCAAAGCTCATTAAATAATAAATATAATAGCGAACCACGCTGTAGTGAGTGATGCGTAACATACAACAAAGATGCAGTCCCAGTTCTTGTTACAGAGGCACTCCAACAGTTTGCACCTAAGTGTGTGTATCCAGTTGGGAACCAGCCTGTTTCTATCAGATCTCTACAATACTGCTCTGTACTATATTATTCTTCCAGGAAGAGCTGACTCTGCAGCTCTGTTATCATCCCATCTGAGGCCTGGCCTCACTCTGCAGCTCTGACACGACACCACCAGGAAAGGCTCCCCCTGTTTGCTCACCCTTCTAAGTTCTATCAAGGGAAAAACGTGGTGATTAAGCACCAATTTCCTTTGTATTAAACCGGTCCAGAAAAAATCCCCTACCTGAAGGGCAGGAAGACACCTCTATCTGCCCCTCATATGCCTTAACTGCCCAAAAAGCCATGGGATCACACACATACTCAGAGTGGGAAAGAGATTCATCTTACAAACCACTAGGAAAATGGGGAAGGCCCTTTGACCAACGCAAAAGCAGAGAGCCAATTCTTTGACCTTTAGTGTAATTTGTCCAAATACGGAATTCACAAGCAGGAATTAATTCAGAGATAGCTACTTGTCATACTGCCTGGATGGTTCCAGTAGCAGCACAGCTTAGAATTGTCTGGATGATAAAAAATACCACCATGAGCATGTGGTTTCACTGCAGTGCACAAGTGTGGAGGTCCCCATTACTCACTGAGAGTGGTGAGACAAAAGTGGTGTAAATGGGGATGCAGTAGGTCCTGGGAAAGTGGTATTCTATGGAAACAATCACATGCTCATCCTTCCTATGTCAAGTCAGCTTTCATTCATACACAGGAGGGATTTTAACTCCCATTCCCAGGACAAGAAGTAACTAGAAGAACATCAAAGAGAGCTAGTTTTGCATCAGAGGGTGTGGAGAAGGGACTGAACAAACATTCCAGAAACCACTGTGAGGATAAACAGAAGGGAAGATGCACATAGACTGGAAAAAGAGCAGACTGAAGTTTAACAAAAGCAGATGTTTATCTCTGAACTGGGCCAAAGTTTCCAATGTTTCAGTGTCCCACACTCTATGCAGCTTTCCAGCAGTAGCCAGCCCAAACCTGGGCAGCAGCACTGGCACCTGCTCTGCAGGAGGAAGGATTAGACTTCCAACATAACACACACCTGCACATCAAGGATGCAGCGTATGGGAGAGTTCAGCAGAGCCAACCTGGCAAAGAGTATCAAAGAAGCTGCAAGGACTGTCCTAGGGCTCCTCAGCTTCCAGCAAAGTGTTCCCACACCTCTCTTCCACACTTGTGCCTGTGGATTCAGTGGAAAGCGGATGCTGATGGCACCAGCAGGAATGTGGTGTTTGGGAAGGGAGCTCAGCAGCTACCAACGGTGACACCAGTTCCAACAGTGCCCCCCCAGCTCTCTCTCCCCAGTCCAGCTGCTGTGGATCTGTGGGAGAGGGAGAGCACACTCAGTATGGAGCCAAACTTGGGCGCATGCATGAGTTGGCGGTCAGAAGGATCCAAGATCCCTACCGTGCATCAGTTACAGAGAAAAAGAACCGGGAGGGCAGTCCTTGTCCCAGGATTATCTCTTGTGGATAATCCCTGTCCACAAGAGAGAGATGATGGGAACTAGTCAGGGCTCCTGTGAGGCCAGGCAGCCTGCCAAGGCTACCACAGGACTTGTGTCAGTCAGCTTTGCTTGCAAAGTTCTCAGACAGACACCTCTAAACTTTACTGCTTATCTTCCCGAGAAGGATCAATCTGATTTTTATTTATGCCTCAAGGTATGTTATACATGACGTGAAGGATTCCTGTAAGGGCTGTACATGTACCGGCAACCTCGTTCCCGGGAAGGCTTCACCTGGCAGCCAATCAGGGCAGAAAAAGCCTCCATGCTCAGGCTGTGAGCGACCCGCCCCACTTCCCAGTGGCGCAAATGCCCGGAAGCCCACATAAGATGCCCGGGAAACGCGGCTGTGGAAGAAGCCTTGGCACATAAAAGCAGCTAACTACGAAAAACGGCGAGCTGTTTTGCTTTGAGTTTCTTGGAGGAATCAGGGGCTCGCTCGGAGAGTCACCTTGACCCTTCTTCCACTTCCACCCCCACCCCTCACCTTTTCCTCCCTATGGTCCTGCTGCCCTGCCCCTACCTGTTTTGCCCTGCTTCACTGTTTCCACGAGCCAGCTCATTGCCGCGACGACCTCGTGCTCCGCCGCCTCCCCGCCGGGAGGGAGCGCCGCAGCCAGCTGCCTCCACCGTGTTTCCCAGCCGCGAGCGCCGCCGGCACCGTGTTTCTGCGCTGCCCGCCCCAACCCGCCACAGCACTAGCCCGTGGCGACCAGCCTGTCACCGCCTGCACCCAGACAAGCCGCAGCTGCCGCCTGCACACACCACGAGCCCGCGGCCGCCGCCGTTTGAATTTTGCGCCCAGCCACTCACAAAAGCCGCGGCTTGCAACTCGCACGCTCCGCCTGCTGAGTAGGCGCTGACAGAGCGCCGGCGTTCTTGTGGTAACGCTGTCCCTGTCTTCTGTTTCTTTCTCCGTTTCTTTTTTCTCCTCTGTGCTCTCTTTTATATCTCTCTTCAGTAGGACACTTACCCTTTTTTATATTCAGATAAAATATTGTCGCATTTGTGCTTTATTTTTGTCTGAGAAATCCATCCAAAAGAAACCTCTGCAACTCCCTCTTTTACACTGGGACAGAACACTTCCTCATAAACTCCGGGATAAGCTGTTCCACATATCCCGTTGAAAGGCTCCAACAGCCCGGCTCACCTGACAGCAGCCACTGCACTGCTGAACACTCACCAGCTTTCTCAGACGAGGACTCAGTGCCCACATCCCACAGATTTATGGACAGCTGATGGGAGAGCTCAGGATCACGACACCAGACAGTACAACCACCCTGCTGCCCACAGCTCCTGGAATCCCAGAACACTTTATTCCTTCCCCCATAATACAAATAACTTGGGAAGATTTCTCTTGCTAACAGTGCTTTCAAGGCTTGGAGAAACAATTTCCAGTATCACTGCTGCAGCCAGGAACTACTCTGCTCACCACTCAGCCCCAAAGGTGCCCATGGCTGAGCCCCCTCAGCATGTGTGGCACTGTTACCTCTTTCCTCTCCACATCAGCCTGGATCTTGGCCTGTGTGACAGCGGCCTCACGGAAGGAGGAGCTGGCCTGCTTGGCCTGCTCAATCAGAGTCTTCAGCTGCTGTGCAGTGCTGAGCAGGGAATTGACCATCTCCTCCAGGTAGAGCCAGCTGCGCTGCTCCGTCACCTCCAGCCCGTTCACCACGGATGGCGACATGGCTTTGGTGGGCGTTGCAGGGGGCACTGCCAGGGCAGGCAGAGAGGTCAACACTGGACATAAAGAACAGAAGAGAATATATAGACAGTTAGGGTGTTTCATTTCCATAAAGTGGGGTGGGGGGTGTGGTGGTGGGTTTTGGGTTTTTTCTGTGCTGTTTCGCTTCTTTTCTAAAATATGGTTTGCAGAATTTCCAGTCTGTTTTCGTTAAACAGATCATTCCTTCTGCAACACCAAGTGCATGTCTGTGCAGAACAAGCCCATGGGCACTCTCAAGCCCACAGGAAAAGAACACCTCCCTTGACCCTGGGAAGAGTTTAACATCTCCCAGCACTGCTGTGGAGAAGCACCATGATGCAGTGAAAGCAGCATTTCCACCACTGCCAACATTTCCATCACCCATGGCTAGGTAAGGTTAGAGTAAATCACTCAGTGACCCAGTATTTTACAGAAACATCCTGATGTTCCTACCCAGATGTCAAATCTCAGGTTGCAACCACAAAACTCAGGTACTGATCCACACCACACCCTCTGTGCTTCCTGAATTCTGACCTTTACATAACCCTGGCCAGACACTGGACTTAACCCCAGACAGTCACCATTACATCCAAGTGAGTGTATTCCACAGATAGACTTCTCAAAACCATGGGTTGGGAAGCCCATTAATAACCCAGCAGTTACTGTGTCACTGAACCAGCTACTTTTCACATTAGGGTTTGCATGTACACTGGGAGATCAGGGTATGATGAAATTAAATCCAGACCCAGGAACTCCACCATACACTGTGTAAGCTCAGCTTAGGTAACATTCCAGGAAGAAATATTATCTGGCTTTACTTTTCCAAAATATAACTCTATAAATACTCACCATCTGCCATAAAATTCAGTCCAAGACATTCACATCTACCAACACTGACCTCGATATTCCTCACTGAAATCTTTACTAGTAAAAAGAAGGTACCACCAGCTTCAGGGTTGTGCAGACTTCTTACCTCAAAACACCCTTAATTAAAACAGTAATTTTAATGAATTTGCACACAAGTGGTGTGGAACTATTTGCGCTTAGATATGAGTACAAGATAAACTGGTCTTTTTATCAGTGTCTGTTTGCACAAGAGCCTTTCCCACTCTCCATTTCCAGCACAATATTTATCCCTGCATGACATTTGATAAGATATCAAACAGGAATTACTTCCTATTCCTCATTTTGGCACAAGCACATCAGGCAAGGGAAAGTATTCACTGGTGAAAAAACAATCAATGTTTAATTAGTAACACCAAGACCTGACTAAGTCTTAAACACAAGAAGATCTGACTCTGGAGACCAGGAACATCCTGTGCTGCTCCAAATAAATAAATAAAGGTCATACAGGGGGAACTGAAAACTGACACCAAACCTGCCCAAAAGCACCCCCAGGACACACCTTGGCGTCATAAAGCCATGTGAGGATGTCTAGAAAAGCTTCTATGACATGATTTTAACAGGGTTTGTTCTCCTCAGATCGAACACTAAATAAATGTTCAGCCAGAATGCCCAAAGAGGACAAAAGTCTGGAAGCAAGAACTTGCAGGGAATGCAAGACAACTCATGATGCAGAATCACAGCAGCCACCTCTGGCAGAATCAACAAATCAAAGTTCTCAATAAAGAGTAAAAACTTCCCACAGAGGGGAAACCTGCTTTTCCAAATCTTAGTATCTGCAGAACTTATAAGCAAAATACAGCAAAGTTTGATTTTCTGTCCTATCTTTACCTTTGCTGAGAAAGATGGGAGGAAGTTCTTGAAGCACAGTGAGAGCAAACATACCGATTTTGGGATGAGATGTTGGCAGTGCAGCCTCAGGGAAAGGCGAGATCTGGCAGTTGTCCTGGTAACTGGGATAGTGAGGCTCTGGATGAGACACCCGGCAAGGCTGCTGGACGTTGGTGTCCTGAACTGCAGGAGAACAAGGGCCTTGGGAATCACTAACACACCTTATGCTGCATTCATCCCTATTTTTTCACATTTTATACAAATTCCTTTGCTCTGTGGTAATTCCCAAAGGTTTGAAATGTGAAACACCAGCATCATCTTGCACAGCAAGCAAGCAATCCTGGTCCTGGCTCCATCCCACTCAGCTGTCACCTTTAGAGCCACAGGTTCCTTGGTTCCATCCCACACATTGAAATATTCACAATCATCACAAGGCTCCAAACTCTGGTTTTCGGAGCAGGATCATCCCCCCAGGAGAGCTCACAAGCCAAAGCATGACTCACACTGAAAGAACTGAAATGTATGTCTTGCATTTATATTTTGTTTGATTTATCCTGGCATTTTTCACTCCGTTTCAACCCTCACATAACTCAGGGTTTTTTTTGGTAGTATTTTAGGTTAACTCCGGAGAAAAAAAAAATATTATAGAGATGAACATAAATGCCAGGAACTCAGCAGAGGTGAACATCAGCAGCTGCCACACCTGGGCAAAGCTTCTCCTTGGGTGCAACTGCTAAGATTTCAAACTGCTGCAATGATTTCACAGGAAGGACAGTGCCTTATGCAGAGTCTCCCTTGAGAAATAAATCCTTTGTGTTGCATTCAAAATGTTCCTTCCTACAGCAGTGGGCATCCAAACCTCTTTTCCTCCTCCCCAGAGCTGTGGAGGTGTCTCTCTAGGAGACACCTGAGCTCTTACCAGTGGCTCCAGTGAACACATCCCCCTGTGCTGGGCTCTCTGAGATGATGGCCGTGGCCTCCACGGTGGACGCCCGGTCGAAGGTCAGTGCCCCGGAGGTTGTGATCTGTCCAGAGGGAGTCACGGTGACTGGAAACATTAAATATTAATTAACTTTCATGATAAACACTCAGCACGGAGGACATGCCTGTCAAGCTCTTGATATCCCTGTGCTGCACCACCATTAAATTTTAAAATACTGTAGCTACAAATTCCTGGCTGGTGAAGTATGTGGCCACCAAAACAAGAAGCTCCCTCTTCCAATGCCAGCATGAGAGAACAAGCAGCCTCACAGCATCTCACTGATAACAAACCAAAACAGATTAAACCTATCTGGGGACTAAATAACCAAAACCATAAAACTTTGCCTTTGCAGAATCCTTGTGTGTTTCTCCTCCTCCTGTTGCTGATGATCTTATTTTTTTTTTCTTTTTTTAGATTTCTGTTGCTTCCTCCTCGACTCACTTTGTACTGTTACCATGCAGATGATGCCAGTGTGCCAAGAGCAGGAGGACACACGGATGTGACTGAGGATGTGTGAGCTGGATCAGCTTGCAAATTAATTCTTGTTCTCACACAGATCATTTGCCAATCAAACCAGTAACTGACAAAGCTGAATGCTGGAGAGGGATGTACAGATCAAAGCATCACCTTCTGCCTCCTTCATTAACAACTTTCAGGCTGAGGGTTTCATTCCAGCTGCTTCCAGACTTTTTTTCTATGCATTGCAAGGAATAGCACAAATCTTACTCCAGCTTCTAAGCTCAGGGGATGGAATGGGGATCTTTGGCAGAGCAGAGAGGGGCCATTTCCCCTCAAAACCTAATTCCAACAGGAAATTTCTCAGTTGTTATTTGCAAAAAATCTGCCTGAAATCCACTATGGGTCCAAGCCAGGACCCCACAATTCTCCCCCCACTGAGAGCTGGTACAGGAGGCAATACAATCATAGACTATAACCACAGAATCCTGAAATGCCTGGCCTTGGAAGGGACCTTAAGGTCATCTCCTTCCACTTCCCTGCCAGGGGCAAGGGCACTTTCCACTAAACCAGGTTGCTCCAAGCCCCATCCAATCCGGCCTTGTAGACTTCCAGGCATAGGACATAATCTAAACATCTCTCAGCACAAAATATGAAACCTACTGTTCAGAGCACAAGGATGTCATGATGCTTAAACCTGAGGTCTCCTGGAGGTCTAGAGCTACACATTTTCCTATTCAACTTGTGTCCAGATGTGGCAACACTGTGCCACTTTCTATAAAATAGGAAGTGACACTGAGTCAATAAGACCATCCAATGAAAAGAATGTGACAAAAAAAAAGGGACATTCTTCTCAGCTGGACAATTCCAAGGGGCCATAAACAAACATAAAACACCAAGCAGGGCAAATCTCCAAAGAAAGGAAGCTATTTTTACCAGGAGAAAAGAACCCACATGTAGTTGCAGCAGTGGCTGGAAGCAGAGTGATGTTTTTGGAGCAATTCTTCTTCACTGGAGTTGCGGGTATTTCATTTTCTTTTTTCCGCCTTTTATACGGCACAAAGAGTCGGATAGGGCCACTCTGGGTAGAAAAGCACCAGGAAGGAAATGAAAAGAAAAAAGGAAAAGGCATTAGCTGAGGCACCTCTTTGGAGACTTGGAGTTTACTCTCATCTTTCCAGGAACAGCAGCACTGATCCTCATGGATGATGTGGGGTTTGCAACAATAGACCAAAGCACTTAGAAGTTTTCCAAACAAAAAGAACTTTGAAAATAAAAAAGTTAAACTCAGCTCCCTGAAGAGGCACAAATTCAACCTCTTCCCACTATTATTTAAGGAGTAGAACTGGAGTAGAAAATCAGCTGCTGGCCAAGGTGGTGGAATAAAAGAAGGAAAAGAGGGAGGAGAAGAGAGGAAGAAGTTCCAGGCTAGAAAACAAGCACATCAGACAGTTCATAGCAGAAAAGAAAGGAAAAGAACCAGGTCAAGCTAAAGTCTTCTGCTTCTGCTTCAGGACTTAAACCTCATTTTTGAAACAAACTAGCGAAAAATCAAACCCCAAATCAACTAACCAGAAATGCCAAGCAGTTTTGAAATTAAAATATTGATCCATTGTAAGATTATGATGTTACTTCTTTACAAAAATATTTTCTCAACTCAAAACATTGAGAAATTTGAGTCAAAAATCATGACTAGCATTGCCATCCCCAAAAGGTATTGTGTATAAATATATTAATTAGAAAAGGAGAAAAAAAAAAAAAAAAAAAAAAAAAAAAAAGAAAAAACCAGCAAGTATTATCTAGTTTTACTGTGGCTGTTCTGCAGTAATGCCAGCAGTGCCTTATGTCCTTTCTCCATGAGGCAGGGACATAGCACTTGCCCCTGAACACTCATGTGTCAGGGCACTCAATTCCCAGGACACTCATGACCTGCTCACCCAAGGGCTGTGGCAGCTTCACCAGTTAATTTGTCCAACAAGAATCATTAGTTCATAAAGTAATGGATGTAAAACCTCCCACTCACCAGTGTCATGTCGTCACAGCAAGCGGCACAAGTACACGAGGCAGCGTGGGGATTTAAAATCCCATCCTGGAATCAGAAGTGATCACTTCAGCATGAGAGTCACCAAAATCACCCAGAGCACACTTTGATCCTGTTAAAAACTGTGGATGGCTCCCAGAGTGGTACCCATTCCCTCCTGGATTCTGTACAGTAACACAGAAGCCAATTCCCCACACCAGAGCAATGGGGTGAGAGTCAGAGGGAAGAAAAGGAAAATCAAACTTTTTCCATATCCAAAGGCCAGGATATATGAATTTGAGACTTGATTTCTGCCCAAACAGAAATTGACTGTCAGCCTAGTAGCAATGCCAAGTTCTCCAGGGGACTCAAATAAAGGACCCAAATAATGAATGGTGAAAGTGAAAAATATGTGGCAGGCAAGGACATTGATGAAGTTCAGGTTACTGAATTACAGTATCATGGATGAGAGCTCAATTCCTGTGGCACAGCTCAAGGCCGCAGAAACTCTTTCCAGTATAAACAAGATTCCCAGGGTGCCATTTGAGACACATCAAAAACAATTCCCCTATGTCACTGACTCTCAACCAAACCAAGTGCTGCTCCTGGTGCCATCAGCACCAGGCTCCAGCTGCCCCTTCCTGCAGAAAGAAGGGAGCAAACATAACCTTACGTGGATTAGGCACTGCAGGGGCCGCCCGGCATAGCGGATGCTCCTCTTCCAGTCCTTGCTGCTGGCTCGCCCCGCCATGGCTTCAAACTCTGTGGGGCTGTACCAGTTGTCCCCTTGCTTAATGCACCTGCCACGGCCTCCTGAAGTAAAGCACCAAAATACACTCTTAGCCTAGGTTAAGGATCTTTGTGTCACTTCTCTAAAGATGAAAATATGGAAATTGATGGACAAAATAGCAATTAATATGTTAGAACCACTGAATATGCCCATTGGCTGCTTACCATTGCTCTGGGGTAACTATGTCCATTTATTATCATGGCTGTGACAATGACTGGGCATGGTCAGAGCTCCAACTCTGGGTCTCAAAAGACTATTAGAATTACTCCTCCACAAGGAAGGAAAGTCTTTATTGGATAAGAACTACTAATTTAAGTATTATCTTGATTTGCACTTTAATTTCTGATCATTTTTGTGTTGAAGAAAACTTTCTGCCCACGAAGCAAGCTCTGCACTGGGCAGCCAGGTTGCTGCTTCCCCACAGGGATAAAAGACAAAAGGAGGAGCCCAGGAGCCCCATGAAGAGACAAACTCTCTACTTGCATTCCAGCAGGGCTTCTTCAGAGCTTGGCAAAAATACAAGTCTACTCATGAGACAAAAAATCATTAGAGGAGATGGCCTATTACTGAGGAGACTCACTGCATGGCAGCCTGGATATTTGCAGGTTTAAGCAAACAGTTTAAAAGCCTCTGAAAAAAAAAGCAAAACAAAAGCGAACAATAAAATCAAAAGGCTCTGGGCTGGCTTGGAAACTCTCTTGGGCTTTTTTTCTCTCAGGATCAGCCCTTAAGAACACCCTTGGCCCGGGTGGCAGTTACCTGAGCCCAGCCTGTTCTTGTACAGAATGCCACTGATATTCCGACACCGCACCGGGAGCTCATTCTCGTACACAGACGGGTCCCAGTTGTACTTGGTTCCACTTTTCCCCTGGACGGCTGTCAGAGGGGTAGGAGGAGACTGTGGTCCTTGGAGAAAAGAGAAAAGAAAGGTGACAGCAACCAAAAGGCAGAGTGGTGTTCCATCCCATGCTCAGATGGGTGATATGCCAAGGGGTTGACTGGAGCAGCACAAAAAACTCCGCCTGAATCAACTGAGAAGTTCATTCATACACTGATAATTAAGCAGAGAACACCTGAGGAAACAGGCTCTAACAGGGAATAAACGCTGAGATTGTAACCTGATCCTTGCACCTGCAAGCCAGGGTGTAAGTAAGGAGCTGACTGGAGATTCCCCTTCCCAGAGCCCATCCTGTGGGGAGTGTTAGAGCACTGAAGGTTTGCTCTGCCATCTCGTGGGCAGCAAGGAAATTGCCAGGCAGCCCTGAACAAAACCACAGACGCCAAAATATCACAGCCAACGGCCTGAATGGACATGAAAATGTGTTCCAGAACCTCGGGAAGGAACACGAGCACAACTGGGAGACTCGGATTTTTATTAACCATGTTAAAATGATCCATGTGCCCTGGGAGTGCGATGGGTGTAGAAAGCCCAGTAGCAGGGCAAGTTTTTCAAGCAGCTTCTTTGCCAGGGTTATGGCAAGGAAAGAGAAAATAAACCACATTTCTGACAGGAAAAAAAATTAAAAATAATAAGCCTTCTTTCATTCCCAAGGAATACACAAAATACTGTGTAAGGACTTGGTATCTTAAAGGTCTTTTCCAACCTGAACAACTTTATGGTTTTAAGAGAGGGCAAACCATCCTTATAAAATTATGCACCTATTTTTAGGTTCCAGAAAGACAAGTAGACTGGAGAAGAAGCTATCCCTCTGGGAGAGTGACCCACCACAAGCAGACTGTCTAATACCTGGTGTGAGAGGTGCCGAAGGCCCCTTGATCCCGGTGGTCTCCACAATGCTGCCATCCGTGTGCACCACTATCAGAGTGGCTTTTTCAGGGTTCAAGCTGTCCCCAATTTGGAGGGCTGTTCTCCCAGACTACAGAAGAAATAAAGAGTTTAAATTGATTAAAACACTTCAACACAGATTGATTTCAGTAGCCCACTGGTACCTGAAACCTCTAATCAGTATGGCATTTATTAGGTTAACTTTTGAGTTTTCAGACAAGCAAATTTGAAGATTTCATGTTCCAGGCCACCACTTCTGTCACAGAGTGAGTATGTGGGGTGGGAAGGTAAAAAGGACGGGAGTGAAACCCCTGTATGTCCCCCACCTAAACCGTTTGTGGCTTAAAGTCTAGATATTACAATGAAAACAACCCTTTGACCTTACTAGAGCTCTTCATTTACACTGAGAAAGTTTGTCAAATGCCCTCAAATGAGGGCAGGACAGACTTACCAACACGTGTCCTGAAATTGAAGCTGCATTGGCCACAGATGTGGTGAAAACATTGTCTGCAGAGGCCCCCACGTTGGCTACTGTCACTGTGGTGACTTCTGGAATGTAAAAGAGGGTTAATTTAATGTTCTGCTGCATGCAGAGAGCCTCATGAACAGCTGAACAACAACAAAAAAAGTTCATTTTTCCTTCCTATTCAAAATTAGTTTTATTTTTCATGGCACTTTTAAGTTGTTATGAACACAATCATTCTGATTTCTATTAATCTTTGGGTTTAAGAGGCTTTAACCTCCTTGAAACCAGGGCAGTCGCTATCAGCATGTGATGAACGAAGGAAAAAATAAAGTATTGCATCTGTACTAGGAATACTCTGAGCTGTGGTGCTTTTACTTAAATAGGGGTGACTGGCAAACATCAGGATAAACTGAACAGACTCTGCCTCCGTCATGTATCAAGTCCCATGGTGCCATGTCTTGTTCACTTCTAGTTAAGAACTGCCCAAATTTACAGCCCAGCGTTTCTGTGGTGTGCAGCTCGGCCTGGCTCGAATCTCTGGGTTTCCATGTGGGGTGAGGGTGAGAGAACAACAGGCGCTGGGGCGGAGGGCCGTGGACTCTGTGGCACCGCAGCCCGGCGGCACGACCCCGCTGCGCAACGCGGGCCGCCGGCCTCTGGGGACGCGGGGCCGTGACTCAGGTGCACGGGGCGGCTCCCGCTCTTTACTGTGTGTGAAGGGGCGGAGTGTCGGATTCCGTGAGGGGGTGGGAGCGCTCCCTGAGGGAGCTCGCTGTGCCAGTCCGAGCCTCGGGGGCCAGAGCCCGGGCTGGGGGAGCCCCGGGCGGGCCGAGGGAGCGCTGCCCGCCCTGACCTGCGAAGGCAGCGGCAGCGGCGGCCTCGTCGGCGCTCGGCATTGGCGGCGCTCCCATCTCGATGTGCTCGGCATCTGCCGCCATCACCGTTACCGCCTCCTCCTCGGGCACCGCCTCCCCCTGCGCTGCCTGCGGTGGCTTCTGCTGCTGCCCGGGTCCCGCGGGCACGCTGAGCTGTCCGGCGGCCGGGTCGCTCTTGCTGTGCTCCATGCGCGGGGCCGGGGGTGACCGAGCCCGCCCCGCCGCCCCCCCGGGCGCGCCTGAGGGGGGTCCTGGGGGCGGGGGGGGGCGGCGAGCCGAGCGGCGCCGAGCCTGCCCGAGCGCTGACGAGCGTATTCGGAGCCTTCCGATCGACTGCCGATGAGGCCCGAAGCGGCCCGAGCCGCTCGGGGCCCGTGCGAAGGCGGCCGGCGCGCGCGCTCCCTGCCGGCTGGCCAATGGGGCGCGGCCGAGCCCGCGCGGCGCGGCCCGAAGCGGTACCTGACGGATCGGGTGAGACCCGAGCCCGCCCGAACGCGGCCGAGCCCCCGAGCGGTGCGGCCTGGCGAGGCGAACAGTCCCGAGCGCGCTCGAGTAGTTTCCGATCCCTGCCGAAGACGGTAGCGAGGAGGGCCGATGTGTGCCGAGTCCTCTCCGATCGGACCCGAGCTCCGCTCGCCAGCCCGAACGGAGACGCCCGAACGGGCAGCGCCCGAATCTGCCCGAAAGCGACCGAACCGGGCCGAACGTTCCGATCGCGCCCGAAGGCGGGTGGGCGGGGTGAATGGCCGCGCGCGGGCTGCCGGGACGGCGGAGGACCGGCGGGCGGGGCGTCAAGATGGCGACGCCGAGCCGAGGTGAGCGGTGTCACGATAGCGACACGACAACCGACACGACAGCCCTTTCCGGGGCACCGGAGAAGCTGTTTCCCACCGTGCTAGAGGTGACCTCTCGCGGGGGGACACGACTAGAACGAGGCGGGGCCGAGGTCGAGCCCAGCCCCGTTGGCATATCGCGACAACCCCGACACGCTGAGGCAGATCCCGGTGGCACCGTGAGCAGGAGCTTGGCGCGGGCTGAGGAGCACCTTGACCCCGGGAAAGACGCTTTCCTGAGGCCGCCAAGGAGCCTCGTGAAAATCCACATCTTTACTTCAATTTAGGAACTGCTGGGATTCAGAGGGGGGAAAAAAAATATCATCCTTAATGTGGTCAAAATCATTAATTTTCAAGTCTTTCACAGAGGTCAAAGTTTTCTCCCAAAACTGTAAATTTCTGCCCTGGGTAGAAAAGATGGTTGAGAAAATTTTTGCCGAATTCGTAAAAAAAAAAAAAAAATCCTAATCCCAAGTCTGTGCAATGAGGTGCATGAATGTGCATCTTTAGAAGCATGCATCTGGGTGATGTCAACCACAGCTGCTGCCTTTAATACAGTTTTATGCTAAAAATTAAACCATTTTGTTACAAAATGGGCCATGTTCCAGCTCAGCTCCATTCACATTGTCACTCACTCTAAAATCAGCACCAGCCTGAAATAGATAACCAAGATTTTGTTGGGTAAAGCACTGAAATTAAACATTCAGGTGGTGTAATAATCCCTCTTGACTCAGAGTGCCTCTGCCAGGTGTGCTGTGGCATTTCAGGGTTTATCCCTGTGAAATGTCCCGGTCGCTCTGAGGGAGGCAGCACATCCTCAGGAACGGTGGTTTGCCATGCCGGCTTGGAACAGCTGCAGGAGGCTCACTGCCCTCTCCTAGGAAAGGATTAAGGAAAGAAGAGTTGCAATATAAAGTTGGGGTACTGCCCTGAGGGAATTCATTCCGAGTTCCCTGTGGGAATTCCAAGACTCTGACTATCAGTGGTGTAGCTGCAGTTTGGGATATTGGATATTGATTCGGATATTGAACATGTAATCCTGGAATGGTTTGGGTTGGAAGAGACCTTGAAGCTCATTCAGTCCCACCCCCTGCCATGGGCAGGGACACCTTCAGCCTTATCCCAGGTTGGTCCAAGCCCCGTCCAGCCTGGCCTGGAACACTGCCAGGGATGGGGCATTCACAGATTTTCTGGGCTCCCTGTGCCAGGGCCTCAGCACCCTCACAGTGAAGGATTTCTTCCCAATATCAGAGCCATTGCCCCTTGTCCTGTCACTCCTAAGTGACAGGATGAGTGTTGGGAGCCCCCAGTCCCTACAGAGAGATGGCAGGAGAGGATCAGGTTCAGGAAACATTTCAGATCATGGACACATGAATCACCTAAAATCATGTGCCTGTTCCCACTGTGTTCCCAAACTGGACACCTTAATTAGCTGCCTGGAATGAAGGGGAATTAATTTGGACCTAAACACATAAAACACTGACGTGAAGAGGACATTTACCTCAGGAATCCAGGGATGAGGATGGCATTATGCCAATGACAAGCTGTCCCTGAGGAAACAGTTGAAATGGCCTTTCACAGGTTTTACTCTCCCAGGAACAGAAATCCCAAGTATGCAATTCCTCGTGTGTCTGAGAGAGGCCAAAAAATATTAATGTTGAACTCAAGCAGTGCTTTAGTAGGTCAGTGCCATGATGTTGCATAGGAATTTAATGTGATTTTTGCAGAAAATAGTAAGGACAAAAGTGTTGGTTGGATCATTGGAAATACTTGGTTGATTTCTGTGGGCCATCAGAACACACTGAGGTTGGGTGTGGAATGACTTGGTGAAGGGAACTGGTTTGGAGGGATGGTATTTAGAGGAACCCAGGAGCCCTGTGTTCTCCACAGACTTTCTCACAATTTACAAGCAAATGGATCCCATGTTCACCTCCTTCCTGCATAGTTAGAGGGGATGAAGTATCATCTGCTAGGAAAGGACAGGATGAACAAGTTCTGGATAATGTCTGTGCACTCCTTCTGGCTTTGAAAGAGCCTAAAGTTCCTCACTGAAAGAGGCTTTTCCCAGTAGGGGTTTTCCCCAAATTATTTGAGGTTTCATCTAGTTGAAAAGGTTATTTTTGAAACCTGACATCCATGATCTGGAAAACAATAAATGTTCTTGGAAGATAAAAAAAGAGATTCCTCCCATCCTTTCTGGGAGGTATCTAACAATGGTATCTATGACAACAGATACCATTGTTAGAATGTTTCTGGATTTAGACTTATTTTCTTTCTTTGTTTTCTCTTTCTCCATGGAGAGGAAGAACATCAGAGATTGTATCCTTTCTGTACAACTGCACCCTTCACGCAAGAATCCTGGAGACGACTGCCTCGAGTGGATTCCTGTCTTCTGCCCAGTAACTCTGCACAGTGCTGGGTCTGTGCTCCTGAATTTTCATCACTGTCATCCACAGGAAGCACCACTAGGATCACATAGCTTCCAAGGGAAGATATTTTGTGCAGGTTTAGCTGGGATTTGTCCCTGATGGGCTCCTGCTGAAACCCCTTTAGCCCCTCTGCAGTCATGACTTAACCCATTTTCTTAGAAAAGGAGGTTAAAAATTGGATTTATGCACTGGTGGGCACACTCCCTGCATCACAGTTCACAGACAGCTGACAAGGGATAGTAAAAGCAGCTCTCAGTAGTAAGTTCCTCTTCTCTCATGGTAAGTCACCCCACCTTTACTCCTGCCAAGATCCAAGTAACCTCCTAGGAGGAGACACCCTTGGCTCTGGAGATTTCCATGCTTAGAACCTATCTAGTAATTTTTTGCTCCACCTCCCTTCAACTGGAAAAACCCCCAAACCTGGTTCTGTGTTAATAAAATGAGCTGCCGTGGGAACTGGAATCCATCCACAGCGCGTGGGTGGGTTTAGAAATGGGATGGGCAGTTCCTGTAAAAGATACCTAGGATGAAATCCCTGCTTGGAGATACTTGTAGGATTTGAAAAGGGCTGGGGGAGAGAGGGGAGTGAATTAAGGCTGTTTCTTAGGAATTTGCATCCCAAAGCTGGGCTCAGACAGGTATGAGCCCAGCTTGTTTCCATGCTGGGGGCAGAAACAAGGCCTGGCTGCTGCACAGAGCCACCTCTTCTCCAAACACAAGTTTGATGGAGTTTGCCAACCCTCTGTCAACTTCCTTAAGGCTGACTAAGACGTGTAGAAGCAGTCTGGAGCAATGCACATATGCATCCCCCCCACTTCCTCAGGCTAACGGATGCCCCACTACAGACCAAATAAAATTCCTTAAAGAAGGAACTAAAGCCAAGCCTGAAACAGCAAGCTTTTATCCCAGGCCGTGGTGTTTGCAGCCTCAAGTTCCTTCCTGAACCCTCCCCACAGGCCAGGCATAGCTGGACCATTCAGTATAAAGAGAGAGTGCAGTATATTTTGGGGTTACTGGGAAATGGTGATTTTATGGAACAGATCCCACCTCATTGCTATGAGAAATCCTTAACAGCAGTTCTCAGCTGTCATCACTTCCCTTACAGATCCTGCTTTATGTAAATGGGATTTATTACATCTTCTACTTCTTGGCAACTCTTGCAATGATTATTTACAAAAGTAAGTTGCAGGTATTGCCCCCAGAGCAGGCCATGCTGATGCACAGCTGGGTTTTGTCCTGCTGTGTTTTCCTGCTTTATTTACTCCTGCTGTGTTTTCCTGCTTTATTTATTCTGGTTTATTCTCCAGGTCAAGTTTTCAGTTATCCAGATGATCTTTTGGCTCCTGACCTTGCTGTGCTTTTCATTATGGCCATTCTGGAAGTACCTCGATCATACTTGGGTAGGTTATGTTATCAGTGCAACTGGAATGTAATCTGTAAACATCAATCATTTGGAAAGGGAGTCTGTCAGTTGAGCAGATATTTGGAGACCCCTACACCTTTTCTTTCTCTCCTGCAAGCACCAACACCTTCCTTTCACTAAGACAGAAGGGCAGGAAGGGTCTCCTGACCTTGTCCAGAGCTTGCTAAAACTTCTTCAAATCCAATTTTTAAAAAGCCCAAATCACTGTTAAAATCTGCTCAATATTCCCAAGACATTTATACAGGATGGGGCCCTTGAATCAATCTGAGAGCATTAGGGTTGGATTTATTCCGCTGCCTTAAAGCTCTCTGTGTATTTGCTTGGAGCCTGATCCATGAATAAAGAAGTGGGTTTCAACTCTAACGTAGAGTTTAACGTAAACACTAAAATCTGCTGAGCTGGGCTTGGACATAAGCTGCAAGAAAGAGAGAAGGACAGCTTCTCCACAGTGACAGTCATCTGAAATAGGAATAGATTAGCAGGAAATAAGACTTGAAAATGAGGGTTGGACTCTAGGAGTGCACCAAGGTCACCATGCTGAGCGTGGGGCTGGAGGGCTCAGGGAGAGTTTGATGGTTGAAGCTGAGAGCTCAGAAAGATGCAGCTTCAGAAGTGATTCTCTGTGATAAGAAGAGGTGCCCTGGCTGTGGTTGTCAACTGATGAGTTTAGATTAACTTTGCTTAGTTTTCTTGTTTTGAAATGGATTGTCCATTGGTGTTGGGTTTGTTTTTCGCTGGCAGAGCCTTGATTCAATTATTGGTATTTCAATGGTATTTTGAGCTTTCTTAGGTCTCAGTAAGAGCCAAGTCAGAACCAGGGCCTTTTTTGAGCAGGAATATTCTCGAGTTACCTATTCTTGAGCTGTTGTCAGAACAAGTCAGACTTTTGGTTTCTGTTTCCTTGCAGGTTTCAAGGGTAACCTGACAGAAGCAGAGGTGCCGCTGGGGCTGAGCCTGGGGCTCACGGTGGGCAGCGTGGTGCTGTGTGTGTACCTGCTGCTGTGGCAGACCTACGTGCTGTGGGCAGATGTGCTCCTCAACGCGCTGCTGCTCTCGACCTACGGGCTCGAGTCGGGGCTCAAGGTCACGGCCATCGCTGCCTTTGTCAGCTGAGCCTGGCCCCTTCCCACACACCTGCCACACAGTCCTCTGAAAGAGTGGGGCTTCGTTTCCACTGTTGAATTCCTTTGGATATAAAAACCCTGTAAAGCTTTTCTCTGTTGAAATTAGAAGGTTTGGGGACATAGATGTCCTGCTCAGGAGCTGTGTGATGCTGTCCACCATTTGCTTATTTATGGGTTAAGGCAAGGGATGAACAGCATAACACTTAACACTGTGGCACTCACCAGGGATGAGTACTAAATATCAATTCCCAACACAGGATAGGAGCCAGTACTGCTGGCTTGGTGGGAGTTTTCATGGCACAGCATCAACATGCAGCCCAAGTGACACAGAAATGAATCAGGCCAGGGCTCACTTGTGCCTTGCCACACACACACACACGTCCGTGTTTGAGGGCACAGCTGCTCTGCTGCTCTCATTTGTTTCCAGACCTCAGTGGTAATTTCCCTGACTTTAGTAGGGCAGAACCTGATGTATCCCAGTGGGGGAGAGTGGAACTGGGTTTTGTGCGTACCTGGAGAGCCAAGCCACAAAGTTTGGCAGCCGGTTCTTACACACTATGTGAGGGGATGTTTGGTTAAACAGGATGGCTTTAAATGAACAGAACCATTCACCATTCATTCTCCCTTCTGTCCTGTTTAAAAGTCCAACAGAATGTTGGAAGTTTAATTTCTATTTGGTGTTAAATGTGCATATTTCTACTATTTTGCAGAAATTGCTACATTCAAGCCTGTCTTTTAACTTCTAACTGGTGCAAGTGCAGATTTTTTTACTGTCTCAAAAATATGTATTAATGGAAAGCTTTGGCAGTTCCTGGGTTTTTGAAGAAGCCTATTTTCTATTCAGAGTTTCCTATTTTTGTATTTATTTATTCACTCAAATAAACAATGGTTTAGATCTAAGGAGTGTTTGAAGTGCAGAGCATCTTGTTCAGATCTTGGGATCCAGCTAAGTCACCCAAAGGAAGACTTGGGCAAATCTGGATGTGTGTGAAAGCCTCTTCTGATCGTGATCCTGTTGATGTGTGTAGCCCCTTCTCCTGCCCTGAGAAGGTCTGAGTTAATTTGCATTCACCAGGGGCTGAAAATTGTGAGGTGCAAGCCTGTGGCACCTCAGCCATGCTGCTTCTTTGCTTTCTGGTCAGGTAGAAAGGGAGAAAAGACACACAAGTTCTGTAGAAGGGCCCAGTTTCATCCCTCAGTCATTCAGTGATTGGACTTGATCATCATAGAGGGCTTTTTCAACCTTAAGGATTCCAGTACCTAAAGGGAGCTTACAAGAAGGCTGGAGAGGGACCTTTCACAAGGGCATGTAGTGACAGGACGAGGGGGAGTGGTGTCAAGCCAAAAGAGCATTGGTTTGGATGAGATATTAGCAAGAAATTTGTGACTCAGAGGGTGCTGAGGCCCTGGCACAGGTTGCCCAGAGAAGCTGTGGCTGCCCCTGGATTCCTGGAAGTGTCCAAAGCCAGGCTGAATGGGGCTTGGAGCAATGTGGTCATAGTGTGGAAGGTGTCCCTACCTTTGGCAAGGGGGATGGAAGGAGATAAGCTTTAAAGTCCCTTCCAACCCCAACCTTTCTACTCCCAGGCCAGGTAACAGCAAGTTCTGTCCACATTACACCACCTGACATTCACAGAGTATCCACTGGCACAACAAATCCCCTTGGATGGGTCCTGCTAAGCCAGGGCACAGCCAGCCCTTTGCTGCTCCCACAGAAACATCACAGCAGCAGAACTGGGGCTAAGGAGCACCCAGGAAACGGAACGACCAAATGTTTCTGTGCTTAATCTGCCTGAATAGAGCCCCCACCTATTTGTCCTCCCAGATTTGCTTGGCACGATGGAATGTGCCATCACATGCTTGTTCCAAGGAGTGACCAACATACCGAGCTGTCCCTGCCCCATTAACGATCAAAGCACACAAGCAAAACTCTTCCTGGATGGGCCCAAAAAAAAAAGCACAAACTTTTCCTGGTGTTTGCACCTGTCTTACACAAAGTTGTTCTGCCCACAGAAAAAATGACAGGCTCTAAAGGAAATATTGTAAAGTGGAATTTTAACCTGAATGTAGGTGATACAGCAAACAGGGTCACACAGGTTAATGCTGAGTCACAGCCTCTGTGCTTCACCTTCTTGGAGTGATCACCACAAACACAAAATATGAATTATAAAACATGGTAAGCCCTTTGCTGCCTCCCCACCACCCAGGTGAAAAACAAGGATCAGCAGAGAGTGTCAATACTTGCTGATAATGAAGCATGGGGTAAATATCCACATAGGATAACAAGAAATTTTGGGCTTGTTTCAGAGCGGAACCTGGTGGCTGCAACTGCTCAGAGCCCTGGCTGGCTGTCGGTCCCTGCCAGGGTCAGCTGGCACCAACCTGGACTTGCATTCTCACAAGGGCAGGACAGCTCTACTTTCAGTTTTCCCATCACAGATAAAATTGTCCATGAACTTTTGTGGGCTACTGCTGCTGCTGACTGCCCTGTGCTCCATGATGAAGGATGAAGCGTGGAAGCTTCAGACAACTCCTTCATCCCTAGTATTTCCAGGCTTTCAATGGGAATTGTCATTGTGTAGGTGTCCCGGATTCCATGGTGGCATCTCTTGATGCTGAGCTGGTACAAAAACCCAAAGTGAATCAGCTTCAGAGAATTTCCCTAACCAGGAGCTCCTTTCCAAACTGTTCCCACTGCTTGGAGAAGCAGGACACACATAGTGAAGCCACTGATGACATTTGCCAGACACACAATCGCTGGAGCTTTTAATTACGAGGCCCAGCCCTTCTGAAACAGGACAAGCAAGTTGGATGCAAACAGCATTAAAAATTTAGAGGAACACATATTTTGAGGAGCTGGGTTTGGGTGGTGTTTACTCGACAAGTCTTTGTTCTCAAGCCATCACAGGGGTGTCTGCCGCCAACCTGATTTAAAAGGCTGATCCCGAGAGGCAAGTCAGCCTCCTGGGATTTCCAAATTTGAGATACTGGGGGATAGGGTGTTATGGGTCCATGACTTTATGATGTCCCTCTGGAGTGGCCTGGTGCTCCAGTGAAGGAGGGAGGCCGAGGACATGCACTCAGCTGGTTCCACACCTGGGAGCCATGCCAGGAACCACCACCGTACCACAGGGTGATTCCCTCCTGCCAAACCATTCCATGATTCTCCAGTTGCCTCTGGCCCAGCCCACCCTGGCACCAGCTGTCAGGTGAGACAGCAGGGAAGGTGTAATAAGCTGTGCTGTGGTTTTCTTCCCTGCCCAGAGGAAAAGTTGCTGCATCTGCAGAGCAGTTAAGAGATTTGCTGCGGGGCACAGCAGCTCACAGTAGCCCTGTCTTCATTGGTAATGTGGAGCTGAATAGGAAGCAGTGCCTTAAAACACCATCCTGTCAACTCCTTGTTTGTATCCCAGGAAAGTTAGCCCAGCCCAGAAGTCCATCTGAAATACCCCAGTGATGCATTTCAGGGAGTAGGGATCTTCACAAAACCTTCTGGCTGCTGAGGCTCACCAGGCTCCAGCACAGCTGACATTCCCACTGCAGACCCCTTCTCCTGCCTGGTACGGCATGCATTCCCTAAATCCTGCTTTTCCTAGGGCTGGCCGTGTTTTCACAATATATTCCCTGGGATCCTGGCGAAGAGGGTGATGGGGCACTGGATGGGAGTGTCACACCGAGTATCGGTTCGTGTTCTCCCGCAGCAGGAGAGTTCATGGTCTTGTCAAACCCGAGCTGCCGAAATCGTGACTGTCAGGCAGGGAGCTGCTCTCCCCCTGCCCGCCCGCCTCACCCGGCCGCATTCCTCCCACAGGAACTCACCGGGGCGGCTCCTCCGTGCGGCGCCGGGATCCGTGCCAGGCCCTGCGCTGGGCATAAGCCCCTCAAAGAAGCCCACAGCAGCCGGGAACGCAGCAAATGTCAAGCTAAGGAGTTTGGGCTTCTCCCAGACCGCTGTCCTGAGGGGGAAGCTTTTCCTTGGTTTTTTTTCCCCAGGGCCAGCGACACGGGGTCTCGCTTCACATGTACATGTCAGGGGTGAAACACGCAGCGTGAGCATGGTGGGGAAGCCTGCAGCCACGTGCACTTCCAAAAAACACTCTCAAAAGCCTCAGTTTGGGGAGAGGAATGGCTAACCAGAAGGATCCCACCCTACCGTGGACACATTGGTCTGACCCAGCTGATATTTTCCCTGCCTTCCACTATCCCAGGTTGTTCCAAGCCCTGTCTAACCTGGCCTTGAACAATTCCAGGGACGGGGCAGCCACAGTTTTTCTGTGCCAGAGCCTCAGCATCCCCACAGGGAAGAATTTGTTCCCAGTATCCCATCTAACCTACTGTCTTTCATGGAAGAGCTGGGGCAAAACGAGGGGCTTTATGGCCACAAAATCCCAAGAAGCACAGTGCCACAGAGGGTTACCCCAAAGGGGGCTCTGCTCTGCACCCCTGATTTCTTTGAGGAATGTGAGAGAAAGGACGCTTTTCCTTCTCCCTCCATCTCCCAACACCTTTCTTTGCCGCAGACATCGGGACAGAGAGCAGGCAGGGGCGATGCTGAAGGAAAACAAGCCGCGAGCCAGCGCTGAGGAGAACCCTGAGCTGCACAAAAGGTGCCTTGTTCCCCCCATGAGGCGGTCGGGCAGCACGTCCCCTCCCTCACCGGAGATGGAAAACTGAGCTCCAAGCGCTCCTTCACCTCCCCTCGCCACCTTCAACCTTCCCATTGGGTACAAAATGTTCTCGGGAGCAAGAAACCCGAAGTTTAACACGTCCCCTCCTGGGCTCTTGGTCGCCTCGCCCGGGGAGTGGGCGAAGGCTGCAGCAGCCCCCGGCGCTCCCGGGGCCACCGGCTCTTGGTTATACAGTAACCTGTTGCTCCGGGTCCCAGCTCCACCTCTCGCTGCCTCCACATCCCTCCCCTCCTCTCTCCTCTGCCAAGGAACCTCTGTCACCTGCTCTCAGACAGCCAGGGCGAGCGGCACCGGGAGCAAAGGGCAGCGGGGAGCCACGGCATCGGGACCCCCAGGCCGGGGTGCCGGGTGGGCTCTGCCTCCCACTCTCCTTCAGCGTTCGGGGCATCGGGCTCACAGCCCGTGCAGGGAGGACAGGGAGCTTGACTGCTGGAGAATGGCAGCAGGATTTAACTAGGAGGGCACGGAAAACTGGGAGAGAACCCACGGGAGCTGAGCGAACTGCGAGAGACGACAGCGGATTCTCAGCACCGGTGAGTCCCTCTTTGCAAACCCTAAAACTTCATCCCCCTCGCCAGCTTTTATCCACTTCAAAAGCTTGTCTGATTCTGCTATGGAGGGAGCATGGCTGGGAGAACTATCAGTGTAGTTTTCTGTTGTTGTGGCTGGGAGAACTATCAGTGTAGTTTTCTGTTGTTTTAGTTAAAAAGGATGAAAAAACCGTACTTTTCCCAGCATTGTGTTTTCTGAGTTTGTTTCCCGTCCTGGTGATTCCCCACCGGGTGAGATCCAGTAGGTGGCACTTTCTTGGCAGCAAAATGTCCATTTGGCACAGAACGAGGCATTTTTTCTGTTCCTAATGAAGTCTGGATACGTAGTTTTGAGCAGCTGTTTGTTTGCAAACCTCGAGGTTTCCTCTTTTGGGGGCATGTGTAGAATTTCTGGCCCTTCCCCGCCGGGCCCCTCAAGGAGCCGCTGCTCTTGGTGGACGAGCTCTCTCTATCCCTCACCCTGGCAGGATTCGCCGCCCGATTTCAGCACGGAGGGAAGCTCGGAGCTGCCCTGTTCCCTCGCGTGACAGCTCTTCCTCCTGATGAGATTTCATTTACGTTAAGGAGTTGCAGCATTCCCGTCCCCTTTCTGTTATTTTCCTGGAAAATGCCGGTGCAAACTCCACTGAGGACAAGGCTCAGGGACAAACGATGTGACTGACATTATTTTCAAATACTGGAAATAACTGTGACACAGCACAGTAGTAAAATCCAGTGATTGCCCTGCTGTAATTAGGGCAACGGGAAGTTAACGCTTATGTTGCTGGGCTGCTCCAAAAGCAGGGATCAGATCCTTCGGTAGTTGCTTATCCAGGAGTGCCAGAACTTGGCTGGGATGTGCCCCTAAAAAGAACTTTTTCTGAGGTAAAGAAGTGACAGCAAGAGGCTCAGCCCCCAGCTGATACAGCAGGGACCCACGCAGGGTTTTGCCTGCAGATGCCGCAGGCAGCAGCGCATTCCTGGCACCGTTTTGCTCTGTGATTGGGTTTTCAGTTGATTAAGAAGAAAAATTAGTCCTTCACAGACAGAAAGGGCAGGCAGCAGTGCTGAATCAAGGAGCCCTTTAAAATAGGACTTTGAAGAGGGGCTTGGGATCCACTGTGGGAAGGTGTCTGTGAGAGGCAAAGTTCGTTGTTTAGCCATGTTTAAAACCAAGGCTTGAACTGGTGTTTGGGACAATACTACAGCTCAGTTCCACTGTGGTCAGGCCTGTGTTGTTCCTGCTGCTGGTTTCCACAGCTGAAGCTTTGGGAAGGAACTGGTGTTCTTCCAACTGTATCCAGCCCTCCAGGTGGTCTAGAGCAGGATCTACTCTGCTGTACTCAGCAAGGCAGGGTGGGTTTGTCATATAATCACAGAGCTTAGAGGAACAGGGGATGTTTTTGGGCACCCGAGGAAAAGTTTAGCAGCAGCATTGTTGAACTGGGTGTTGGTGAAGTCCCGGGAAGGGAGCAGCTGCGAGTGACGCCGGAGAATGGCCATGACGTGTGCACACTGCTCACATGGGGCCATGGAGCAGTTTGCCAACACAAGCTTTGAGTCCTTGGCTTTCTGCCCCTCTCCATCACCTCCAATGTCAGGGTGGGCATGGACACCATGAGAGAGAAGGGCAGCTTGCATCCTTATCAGCACCAGGAGGAAATGTCTTCTGAGCCATGGGATAGGTATCGCAGGGGCAGACAGAATGTGCCTTCAGTGCCCGCCTTTGCTGACTGTAAACCACTCACCAGCAGTCAGACAAAGCCCAGCCCTGAGCCTGAAATAGCCCTGCAGATCTGGGTCTTCACCGCCCAGCTCCCTTGGATGGTGTGATGGATTGAGGGTAGGACTAGATGATCTCAAAGGTCTGTTCCAACCACGATGATTCTGTGAGGGACATTGCAGAGCAGATGCTATCTATGGTGATGTCACAGCAGCCACCATCTTGTCAGGCTGTGACAAATTGTCATGTCTGTCTGCCTGAATTCATCCAAGGGCATAAAGAAACAGGGAAGGGTTGCACAGGAGGAATCCCAGTCTGCTTGCTCCACTCTGGTCACTCAACCAGGTTGTAGGTCCTGAGAGAAGACCCTGCTGGGGCATGGCTGCAGGGCCAAACCTGCCAGAGGTTTGTTGGCATCTGCCTCTGGATGAGATGGCTTGGAATGTGCTGGAAAACAAAATGCTTTTCATAGCGTCATGGGATCATTCTGGAAAAGAAAGATTCAGAAGAGACACTAATGCACTGTAGGACTCAGGAGGTTTCAGTCCTTGTGGCAAAAAAGAAAGGAGTGAAACAGGGAGAACAAATGCGTTGGCTTGTGTGGGCTTGAGAAACATCCATATGAAATAAATCCTGAGTGCGTAGGGGACTCTTGGAGTATTATTCCCAGAGGGTTGGATCCGGGGGTGCTGCTTTTGAGCACTTTCCATCACACTTGGCTTTCTCCCTTCCGTGCCATAGTCTTTCTGAAGTGCTGGGTCAGGACAAGTTTGTGGTTTTGAAGAAGACCTAGTGTCTTTGTCCCTGAATTGGGCTGATCTGTCTTTGAATGGCTCATGAGTCCTTTCCACAAGTGCAGTCAGCAATGCTGCCCTTCCCTCCAGGGTGGACAGGAATGCAACGGCCTTTAGCCTGCAACTTTGGTGTCATTGACAATAAAACAATCACCATTGGAAAATTCTTGAGCCTAGCCTAGTGACCCCCAAGCAGAAGTGCCAAGTAAAGTCCACAGACTTCCTGGAGCAACAGGGATGACCTCCTGAACTCTGCTGGAGCTTTACCAGCAGCGCAGTGTCTGCCTGGCATGGCAGCTCCCATGGAGCACCGGCAGATCCAGCAGCACTTGCCTCTGCCAGCACGGCCTCCTGAACCACCTGTTTGGCCAAGGTGCAGCAGGTGTCCAGAAATGTACCCACCTGCCTGCCCAAGTCGTATTCGCATTTCCCACTCCAAGGGAGGGGCAGGGTGGTACCTCCAGAAACGCCCCCTGCTCATCTGACCACATTGTAGGAGAGCCCTTGCACTGTCAGAAATGGTGCCAGGCATAGTTCAACACCTGAGAGGTGCAAGAGACAAGATCCAAGGAGGCCTGAGAGCACAGTTTGGCTCTGGATCTCCACCTGCCCACAAGACCATAGTCAGGAATGCAGCAGAGCAGAAGGATTTTTGTGGAGCGGGGAGCCTGTGAACAGTATCTCTGTCTGCTTGCAGTGGGTTGAAGCTGAGGGGAAAATATGTTGTCACCCATCCCTAAAATATTTAGGTGTTTAGAGGAAAAGGAAGGGGATCCAGGGAGAGGTGCTCCCACATGGATATAGCCACCTCTGCACACAGGTGAAGGTTTGTCTTTTCCCAAGGCAGCGAGAACTTTCCTTTCTCCTGGGGTGGCGACAGTACCGCCTCCAAAATTGAAATGCACGATGCCAGAGGGGTAACTAAAAAAGTCCTGGCACTTTACTTCCTGGTAATCCAGATAAATTAGGAAGAATTGCAATTAAGAAGGGAGGAAAGGGTGTGTAGCTGAGCTCGACCGGTTTGGGGATATTTCCCATTCACCTAAACTGCAATTCCTCAGGAGAGCCCAGCCCTTGTTCCCATTCCCCAAGTGCTCCCAAGGGCGTTACTGCAACGTGCTCACTGCCACTGAGGATCTGCCGAGGAACAGAACAAAAGCTTCCAACCCCTGGGAAGAAGTGGGGAGTCACAGGCTCTGCCTGTTCAGCTGCTCTGGGACAAGGACTGAAGTGCCCAGACAAGCTGCTGGGGCCCTGATTTGACTGGAAGCATCAAGTGAATCCTGGAGGTGCCTGTTGGTGCAGGCACAGTGGGATCAGGGAACACTCACAAGGCAAAAGGCTGATGGCAGAGGCTGGGCTGCTCCAGCCTGCCTAGCATGGAGCTAGATCCTGCCTGGGATGCTCCCTGCCCTTACATCCATCCTTGCCTTCAAAGGAGGTCCAAATCAACCCCTCTCACCAGCACCTCCCACAAAGGTTCTTCTTGTCCTGCCAAGACAGGCAAACACATCTCACATGTGAGAAATCCTCATCTCCAGTGCCAGGGGCACATTTCCCCCATCCATTCCATACTTGGGGTTTCACCTGTTGAGGCATTAGTCCACCTATTCACCTCTCCTTTCCCACTCCCTGGACACTGCCACAGCTTCTAGCAGCAATTTCAGCTAAGAATGGAGGAGCTGAACACCCTTGGAGCGATGGGACAGGATTTTGCAACAGCTTTGGCTGTTGTGATGGGCAGGTGTGGCAGAAATGAGCCCTCATGGCTCATGGGCCTCCAGCCCAGCCTTGCCTCAGGTGAAGGCAGAACTTTCCATGGCTGGTGGAACAGGAACACTTCACATTTGTGGGCTGAGGTCTTTCAGCACTGCCTTGGAATAGGACAGCAAATTCTTTCCTATTTTTGGTTTTTGGGGGCACTGACCCTCAAAAGCTTTCATCATTTGAATTTAAGTTTAGTCCTTCCTTTTTCTTTTTCCCTTTCTCTGTCTTATCAGTCTCAACCTGTCCAGATTTATATCCTACAGAGGTAAAGTGCAGCCCATCTGAATGGCAATAAACCAAAGTTCACGCACCGCAGCTGATTCAGAAAGTGAAATAGTGCTGCTGGTGGGATGGTGATTAGGATCAGGTTGAGTCAACACCACCCTCCCCCAGACTGTTTACATCTAGCTTCCTTGTCTCTCAAGATGGACAGAAGTGGGAATCATCTGGGAGGTGAGAATCTCTTCATGCTTTACAAGTGTCGGCTGCTGGAACTAGAGCTGACTCCTAAAATCATGGATGGCTCCAGATTCCCTCACCAGCAAATACAAAGTGAATCCCAAACCTGACCCACTTCACTGTGGTGGACATGCCAGCAGCTTGTTCCTAGTCTGTCACACATTCCTGATTGCCACCATCAGGACTGCCTTGGGTCAATCCTCATCCCACCACTGCTGCCAGCCAGAGCTGTGACTTGTGGACACCAGCTCTTCCAAGTCCTCCAAACTCCTCTGTGCCCTTTTCACAAGGGCATAGAGTGACAGGATGAGGAGGAATGGCCTTAAGCTGAAGGAGGGTGGCTTCTCATTAAATACTGGGAAGAAATTCAGGTTGCCCAGAGAAGCTGTCCCTGCCCCATCCTTGGAAGTGTTCCAAGGCCAGACTGGACAAGGCTTGAAGCAACCTGGTCTAGTGGAAGGGAGGGACAAGGCATGGTCCCTGTCCATGACAGGGAAATTGAATTTTTTCTGACCCAAACTATTCAATTTATGACATTATGATAAGTCAGATTTGAGGCTTTCAGTGGTGACTCTGTGGAGGCAAAGCAGACACTTCGCTGTTGGTGCTGACATAAACACAGAGGTGTCCATTTGCCTGAGCCTGAGACAATCCTTTCATCAGTAAATTCACTTCATAAAAACACCAGGGAGAGGAGAAGAGAGAAAGGTAATTGCACCCACAACATCCCTTAATAAATCATAGGTTGGAGCCTACTCTCATTCCTGACACTGCTGCCTCTTAATTATAGCTGTGTTCAGCTGAGTAGACAGAGGAGGAGAGCTGGGCTCTATGCAGAAGGGAGCACTAATTAAAACCTCTTTTCTCTGGGAAGATATTAATGTCTTCCTCAGGGGCAGAAGCAAATGGCCTTGTCCATGGCCATTCCCGCGGGTTAACCTGTAACTCTGACTTTCACACAGCCAGGCAGTTTGTCCTGTTTTCGGTGCCTGGTGCTCTCAGCATTGCTTCTGGGTTGAGATATGGGACTTTCAAAAGTCCTTGAAAAAGGAAGAGGAATAACATGTACCCAGGCAGCCTGTGCAGGTGGGGAGCTAAGGCTGGGGTAGTAGGGGTGGCTCCTCAGTCCAGGTACACACCACAAAAGGGTTTTGCACACTATCCCTTGATATGTGACACAGGCAGGATTTCTGAAATGAAGAGGGTATCCTAGCCTGCACCCAAACAAATCCTCTGATTGGAGTCATGTGGACTTTAACAGGCATCCATGAGAAGAGAGTCCATGCCCTCAGGCTGGTGGGGGAAGGAGTCTTGTACCACCAGGCACCTGCACATCAGCATCTCTGCCTGATCTCCTGATGGGTTTGAGACTTGGTCATGCAGGCCGGCACATTCCTGATTCACCTCTTTTTCCAGCTCAGGAGATCAGAAACCCTGCCAAACTGCGGGAGGGGAGTGGTACATCTGAGCCATGGAAATGATGGTTTGAACCACTGAAGTCAAAGGGCTGATTCTATGATTCTGCCTATTTATTCTGTTTCCATGATTGTCAAAGAGAGTAAGTCAGGCACCTCCCCATAGCAGGAACCCAACTGGTGAAGGGCGGCTCTAGTCCAGCATCCAGGTACGTGCTCACTCCAACCTGGCATTCAAGCCAGAGTCAAAACACAAGGAAAATATTGGGTTGGATTTCACCACCACCCCCCCCTTTTTTTTTTTTTTTTTTTTGCAACAGAAGGTGCAGGGTAGGAAAGTAAAAGTAGAATGAAAGGCTCTCAGGGACAACTTCAAGACTGTCAGGTTTTCTGTGAGTTACTGCTGCTTGGAAAATAAGTTGATAAAGTTTCAGTAGCTTAAAAAAAAAACAGAAAAGCTGTGCCTTTGTCAGAGAAGCTGCTGCATAGAGCGAGGCAGGAGCAGGTTCAACAGGAAAAATGGAGAGCGAATGTACCAGAGCTGTGCTCATTGCTGGTCTCTTCCAGAAGGAGCAGGTAACACCCAAGGTGTGGTTAAGCCATCAGCTACCCGAGCAATCTCTTGACAAGGAAGCACCTCTTGCCACTGCTGTGTCTGCTCTGAGCTTAAAAATAAACCAGGAACAGCCCTTGTATCTGTGACTTCAGCCCTGAAACTTCCAGTGCTCCTCAGCTTGGGAGAGGGACACTGAGGTGGTGCTCTCCTTGAGATCTGTGATGTAGCCTGTGGCACAGAGATGGAGAGTGAGGGAACAGCTGCTTCCTGCTGACAGAGCTGGGGGGCATCCCATGAAACCAGCAGCTGCTGAGTGCAGCAGGAACAAAAGGAGGCGGCTGAGAACACCGTGCAGAGCCAAGCACAGAGCATCTTGCCACAGGCCATTCAAGATGTCCAAAATTTGCATAGCTTGGCCAAATGCAGTTGGAAAAAATTCGGGGATGGAAAATGGTACCAGGAGCTCTTCACTCCCACTGCTGGAGGCTGGAAAAATTTGCAGAGAGGCTTCCTGTGCTCCTGTCCTGTTCCTGGCTTCTCCAGGTATCTGTGAGTGTTGAAGCTGTGTGTGGCCCCAACCTGCCACCAAGCAGAACTGAGGGCAGGTGATGGGAGGGGTGATGGACCACCCCACATCAAGGCAGCTGTCCCTGGCTCCTCTGAGCCAAGGGCAGGATGGAAGGGAGGAGAGGAGCTCTGGCCTCAGTGACTACTCAGTGGAAGGAAATGTTGTACAGGTTTAGTCCCAGCCCAGGAAGGGAGGCCTGAAACCAGCCAAGCAGCCAAAGCCCTGGCCCAGCCACGTGCAAACTAGACCAGACAGGTCTCAGAAACATCTGCTCCACACCTGGCACGAGCCTGGAGACACTCCTGCTCCCTGAGCCTGTCTCCCTGCCTGCCAACACCTGGTGAGCAAACAGTCAGAGGTGAGAAGGATGATGTGAAGCAGGGAAAGGTCACGGGGGAGATCTGGGCTGCCACCATCCTCAGCAGTCCCTGGTATTTTCCCAGAGCTGCCTCCAACATGATCTGCCCTTGCCAAGTGCCTGTGGCTGCCAGGATGCTGCTCACAGAGGCCATGCTCTGCTCCAGCACTGCATGGATGATGGGCACACAGATCCTTCTCTTGGAATCCTGTCCTGACAGCTCAGGCTAAAGGAGGACTTGGGTAGCTCATGACATACCTGAGCATCCAAAAGCTCAGCAGTAGGCTCCCAGGACAAGATTCAGGAACACCTGGCTGGGAAGCACCAGGTACAGTCCTTTGTCCTTCTCAAACTACAGGTATTCTGTGCTCTCAGGGCCACCTGCCCCTCCCTTCAGAATGACCTTCCCAGAATATGCCAGGTTCTCCAACGTGCATGTTTAGGCACAACTCTGCTTCTGCCAGCCTTTCTCTGCTCCAGAGGGGATGCATAAACCTGTGGCTCATTTAAGGATCAGACCCTAATGACAGTCAGGCCAGCAAGGAGAGTTCAGTGGTTTTAAACCCAGGTAAGCACCACCTGGCTCCCCGCTGGCTGCAGGAGCATCCACGTGGTCTGTGTTGGCCCCACTGCATGTGGACAGCCCTGATCCTTCCACACACACCTTGCCCACCTGGCATAAAAGGGCCTTCTTGCTGCTTTCCCCTTTTCCTTTGAGGATTAGAGGGTTATCCAGGCCAGAAGGTACCTCAGGAGGTCTCCAGTCCAACCTCAAGCAGGGTCAGCTCTGAAATCACAACAGGCTGCACAGTTCACTCCTGCTGTTCTTGAAAATCTCCAAGAATGAGTCGGCACAACCTCTTGGGCAAACCTGCTCCACAGTGCTGGGGTTCCCACAGCAGAAACCCTGTCCTTCATGTGCCTTGCACAGCTTTAGCCTTTTGGAACTAGAAATCTCCATGTCAAGACCCTGTGGGCACACAGGGGTGGCCGGGGAAGCTTTTCCTCTTTAAGGTGCTACAGGAAACTAATTTTTCCCCTTCCCAGCCCTGGAATCAGTCTGGTTCCTCCTAGCCCAGCTCAGACTCCCATCCCAGCCTCTGCATGGACCAATTGTGCTTTTTCCTCCTTGCCCTTGCAAGAAATTAATTTTTTTTTTTTTTTTGTGGCAAGATTGTTAAAACATTTCTGCACCGCAAGATTAGAAACTGCCATTTGAATTATTTTGATAAACCCAGCCTCACACATCCTTCTATTCTGTACAAAACAAAGGGCAAAAAAAATGAGGTTTATTTTGGTTTTGGAATGATCTCTCCTGGGATTTTTTGGTTACTGGGTAACTGGATGTTCAGGCTGAAAAGCCCTTTTGTGGTCTCATCCACATCTTCACTGAAAGCCCAAACACTGGAAATCAACCCAGTGATTTCCTGTGACTGTACATCTTGTCTCTGAGAAACAGAGCAGGGCATCCTTCAGCTGGGTGTGAGCATTTTGAAGCAGAACATGTTTTGTACTGTCAATGAATATTATGGTTCCTATAGGGACTCTGTGAAAATCCAAAAGTCTCAATATTTTGCATGTAAAACAAATCAATGGTGGACAGCAGAAGTCCTTTTGCATGAATGCCCATTTCTGCCTTTCAGAGGTGAATGGGAAGGGATAAACCACCTTTTTTTTTTTTCCATTTAAAATTGTATCTACCATGATAATATATATGAAAATACCAACTACACAAGGAAAAAGCTACATTAGACTACTACCAAAAAAGCTCAAGTGTGGTTTTCAACCCAAAAGCTGACCTGAGCCCCACCACGTCTCCAGGAGCCACCACTGAGCTGGTTAAACTGGTGTCAGGCTGTTTTCCTGCAGTGACACTCAGAGCCGATTTCCCATGTGCCAAGTTTTAGCTCAAATGAATTGTTACAAATAGCCAAAAATACCCGGACAGGATATGAGTAGGAAGCACACAATAGGATGGGAAGAGATAGCAACGAATGTTGTCATGATTAGCTTAAAAAGGCTGGAAAAGCCTTAAATATCAAATGGGATTTTTAAGAGATGAGTCTCCTCCCTCAAATCTTCTGCCCCACCCTCCCAGCAAAAAGCCCAGGATGAGTTTTACAGCAGGAAATGAAAAGTACTGGTGCTTCCCAAGCCTCTATTGCTATGGGCAGAGATTTGGAACAGGAGCAGAGTGGAATAGCTCCTCACTGCTGTAGGCAGAGGAAGATGATTGCAGCCCTCTCCCTTTCTTTGGGGAAAGATGGGATGCTGTGACCTTCTTACATAGGCAGAAAAGGATTTTTAGTTCAGATTGACCAATTACTTTGTGCAGATTTATCAATCCTCATCTAACCTCAGAGACTTTGAGCTGACATTGCTGGAGACAAACTGAAGCTAAACATGGCCCCAAAGTGTCTCTCAGCCTAATAACAGCTTTTCACTGATAGAGAAAAAGCTCTTGGCACACTAACTTCCCTGCTACATGCCTGAATTTCTGCCAGGGAAGTGAATCAGCATTTCAGGGAGTGACCAAAAATGCCTTTCCTTTAGGAGGAGGTGGTGGAAAGGTCCCTTGGATCTCAGCAGCTCTGTCTTGTTCATGAACCAGTCAGTATGGAGGAGTGCACTGACAAACAAGACTCCCTCTTTCTCCTCCTGAAGGGATGAGGAACCAGCCACACCCCTCAGCTTTGCTTGGTGCATTTCAGCCCAGTTTGGGCCAGCAGTAGCCAGGCAAGGATGGTCAGGTGTATCACACTCTGCCTGGGGCTGAAGGTTGGGAATTACTGTGGAAAATGAATCTGCCTGCCAAATTCGTCTGTTAGGGGTAAGGAAGCAGGAATGCTGAGGCTGGCTTGTAGGGATTGCACAGGATTGACGTGAGAAGGGCACCATGCACATTACAGCAATCATTTAATGGAAATTCAAGACACTTGAGTGATTAGCTCAAACAGCAAGGCCAACCTGTCCGCTACCTGTACACCCACACCTAGTGAGAAATGACTGATCCCCACCAGACAAACTAGGACCACCCAGGGGATATCAGCGCGGTCCCTGTTGGGCCAGGCAGTTCTGAAGCTGGTTTTGTTTGAAGAAGAGGTTTTGTTGTGGGTGCTTTGCATAAACAGAGCACCACTTTCCAGCATGGACGTGACAGTCCTGAGCTTTGTGCCTGGAAATCCCACTTTGACAAACACCACTTTGCTGTGCTTCTCTCCATTAGAACCATGATATTACTCTGGGAAGCAGCAGGGACACAACAGGAACCCTCACAACTGCTCCCAGCTTTAGCCCATCCTCACAGATCCTGGCATGGTTTGGGTTGGAAGGGACCTGAAAGCCCATCCAGTTCCACCCCCTGCCATGGGCAGGGACACCTTCCCTTGGACCAGGTTGCTCCAAGCCCCATCCAACCTGGCCTTAGACACTTCCAGGGATGGGCAGTCTGCAACCCCCACTGGTGCCAGCCTTTCACCAGGTCTCCCAGCTGTCCCACAGATGCCTTCAAGCTTGGAAAAACCATCAGAGAAATATTCCAGCTCTACCAGAGGTGCACATGAGAAACAGCTCTGAGAGCTGGTGCCTGCAGCCAGGAACACGAGCACAAAGCCAGTTTTAGGATTTTGGTGTTTTGCCTGAACACAGAGGCAATTCAGTGCCCTCCTCCAGGCTGGGCTCAGCCGTTACCCATCCTGCTCTGGAATATGACACACACAAGCAGAGTCACTCCCTATTTTTACTGGCCTGATCTCTGAGTCCTGATTTTTACACATAAAGAAAAATCTTCTCTTTCATCTACAGTGTGAAATCCTTCCCATGTCTAAAAATCACAGCTTTAAACCCCTTACTGCTGGTGATCCAGTGCCCAGAGTACAGCACCAGGCTAGGAAAAGAGAGAAATCTGGGGGGTTGTGGGGTGAATAAGGATGCAGGGCAGAGAAACCTTCAGCATGACAACGATGAGCGCATTCTTCAGTAAACTTTTTGGATACCAAGGCATGTTACACCCGCAGGTCGTGGCAGCACTGGAGCCATGCAGCCTTTCCCTTGCATCCTGCCCAGACAGTCCCATGGCCAGCTCCAGCCTCCCACAGCTCCTTGGCTCCAACCTCCCAGAAGCTGGGTGGTGCTAGGGACAGGATTAGCTCACAGAAGGTGTGGGCACAAAACAAAAACAGGACAGAGGGGAAAAAGCTACAAAATTCCTCACAAAACTCGTGTCTTCCCAGGAAGCTGAGGGAACACATAATGCTGGTTTTTCTTCCTGGGGAGTACAAGTGACTCACATGACACTTTCTCCCAGTCAGGTAGTTTTGAAATGGGGTCTTTAATTTAAACCATTTAATGAGGTTTTATGTAAGGAATGCTCATTCATCTCCCTCCATCTTTCCAAAAGCATCCATTAATATTTCATGTGCTGTTTCTGGGCCTGACTCTCTAGCTTTCTAAACTGCAGCCCAAGCATGGGTAATGCTCACCTTGGAACCCCTGGCAAGACACACAGCAAGCTCAAACCTGCTCCCTGTTTTCCTTCCACCCAGCTCCTGCAGAATTCCTCTAACAGAGAGGAAAGGTGCAAATCCAGGAGCTGTCACTCGGCACCAGGACTCTGCAAACAAATCTTTCTGAGGGGTAGTGAAGCCAGCTTCCAGTTTTTTCCCAAGATCTTGGAGACTGTGGCTGTTTGTGCATTTTCCCAGGGTATTTATAGAGCAGGGTGCTGTCCAGACTTGCTTTTGGTTGTAGTTCTGGGAGGAAGGTTTTAGTTTCTGGCAGGAATATAAAAGCTCCTCATTTTTGGTTCAGATCTTTCCTTTCCTGCTCCAACCTGTGGGCACCAAGGGCCTCCAGTGTGACTGGACTCCAGACTGGGACCTAAATTAAGGTCTGTTTGTGGATCTCCATGGACACATTCTGTCTGTAGGTAGTTAATGAATCTCCCATCAGGAATCTGTAAATATTGGCACTTTTGCTCTGTACTGCCAGTTTGTGTTTCTGAGCTCGCAAGGCTCCATTTCAGCCCCTTGGAGACCAACAGTAAATCCAGATGAGATTCAAAGGGGGGGGTCAGGGTCCACCAAAGCTGGTACAGGGGTGGCTGTAGGTCTGAGAGGCCTCAGCCCAAATGAGCTGCTGCCACTTCTGTTCTTCTGGCTGAAGAACACTTGGTTCCTCTCTGCTCAGACCTGTTGGGCTGGGTTATATTTATCCAGGTGCTCGTCTTCTGGAGAATCCCCACAATGTGAACAATTTGATGTGCAGAGCGGGGAGTGTTTCCTTCAGACCCCTTGCAGGTTGTACCTGGGGACTGCCTCTGCTGGAACGTAGCACATGCTACACACACCCTGGAGCTCCACACACACGCTCCCCCCTTCCATAAGCTTATGTCTTTCCAAAGGGATTCATGATCCCAAGTGGCTCCACCACTGTAAAGGTAACTTGAAAGGGTGGAAGAAAAAAAAAATCAGAGGACTTGCCACTTTCCCAAACCTGGGGTGCTGTAAAGGCATCTCAAACAACACAGGTAACAATGGGGACTCCTATGGCCACCAGGCTCTTCAGGTAGTGTCATCTGGATGTGTTCCTCTTTCCAAAGGAGGAATCACCACCATTAAAAGAGGGTGGTCAAGTTCTGACTTGGTCCTGCTGAACAACCAAGACCTGATTTGCAAAAACAGTTTTTGGAAATTTTGGATGGGACAAGATCCTGGCTTGCTTCTCCAAGGAGAAACAACAACCTGTTCTTCTGTTTGGCTGTCAGCCTCTCTGCTCTGGATTTGCATTTCCTGATGCTTTCTGACTAACCCAAAGATTATTTTTATTTATGAATGCATGTTGCTGGCAGAGACCCTGAGTTTCTTCTGGTGAGCCCTGAAGCTATCTTTACAGGCAGGTTCAGAAAAGCAACTAAAAGCAGAAGGGTGGTTCCAGGAGGCTGGACCAGCAGACCACAGACCCATGTGAAGTTCTCAAGTCAACCACAGGCTCCGGGGGTCCTCCCTCTCACAATCATTTTGAGATATCTAAGCCAGTTTGTGTGAATTTAGGGATTCTTGGTGTCTCATGAGGAGCCCTGAGCACACATATCCCAGTGCCTCACTAGTGCCCCATACCTGTTTTGTTAATGGATTGATGTGGGATTATGGCCTTCCCTACCTGCCACCTCCTTCCATACCATCAGAGAGGGTAGGATGGATTGTGGCAACTGGTGGGATACTCCCAGGGGGTGGAGGAGCTGTCTGGAGCAGGACCAGTGCAGGACACACTCACCACAGTGCCTGTGCTCCCTTTGCTCTCCTGTGAGCCCTAGCAGCCCAAGCTTTACAGCAGAGCCCATCAAACAGCTTTCTCCAGTGTGCCATTCCTGTAGGAAAACACCCAGTAGCCCTAACAGACAGTGCTTTGTGGGCCTGGGAAGTCTAGGAGATAACATCATGAGGTGGCCAGCTCATGTTTCTCCCTGACGCTTTATGTTACTCCCAAGGCTGCAGCCAATCCAGCATTTCTGCCTGCCCATCCCCCTGGCATGGGATACACACACTGAACGCAGGGTTACACTGGACCCCTCACCCCAGGCAAGATCCCAGGGAGTGTTTCCTTCCCAGGGATCTCACCAGTGCCCAAGCCCCACCACCTCTCAGTGCAGAGACTCCCTGCAGCATGGCTGATGGGGAATTCGGAAGTCCTGCTGCCCCAGGCAGATTTCAGTGGGATGACTGATGGAAACAAAGACAAGGTTTGTTAGAACTGGGTTAGAACATGCTTGGAAAAACTTGCTATTACTCCAAGGTCGCTTAGCTTAAGGTTTTTGGGGATTTTGCCATGTTTTTCTACTGTTCCAGCAAAAACTGTTCCGTTTTGACCAGCATAAGTCCATACTGCTACAATCAGATCCTTATATTCTCTGATACCAACAAACTCAGTCTCAGTCTTAAAGGTCTTAGACCCATGAAGAGAAAAACCCACAAACACTAGATGCTGCTGTTATTAATGGCGATGATAATAATAATAGTCCTAAAAACCCCACTAGTATTTCACATTTGCACATTGCCCAATCTTTATCCAAATCCAGAATTTTTTGTGTCCTTTCCACGCCCAATAAGAAGTCTGACCACAGCAGATAAGGGAGAACTATACCTAATAAAAATGAAGTACAACAATAGCAGAGATCAGCCCAGAGAGGAGAAAGAGATATTACTCTTTCCCTGCACAAAGTGCTTCTCCACCCTCGGAGAAGAGGGATCAATGTCACAGCTCCCTCTTCAAAGAGACTCAGAGAAAGCCAAAACAATGCATGGCTAGCTTCCATTTGCTATAAAAGTACAGAAATGTGGTGCAGACAATGCCAGGCTCCCGTCATGGCTCCGTGTGTCTTGGGAAGGATATTTGACCTCCAAGGATAAGACCAGCAGGAAAGTCAGGGAGTGGGATTTCCTGTGCTTTAAAGTACAACATGTCTTCACCCACCTTGATGGCTTTCAGCACTAATTTGTGCTGGCCTCCCTAAATCCCTCTGGAACCTCCTGGCCTGGGCCAGATCAAGGTGCCAGGCTTTAGCCACGCAGTTTAACTTCCCTGTAGTTGCTCCAGCAGCAGCAGACTGGATTTGAGCCTGGTTTAGCTCCTGGAGTCCATATCTCATTCCACACCATGCTCATGTGCAAGGCTCAGCTGCCTTGCTTGGTGACCCATGCAGAGACACTGCCCTGCACCAGCAAAAGGGTAGGTGATGGTCTTGAAATTGGCTTTCATTAGGCTGAGTCAAAGGTGACACCTGCACAGCCACAAATTGCATGGTGACACTTGTGTCTCGCCTCCCTTCCTACGCTCCTCCCGCTGGGGAAGGAGGAGGCAGCAGCCACACCTGCTGGGAGATAAGGGGAAGATCAGAACCCTCTAATCAGGGCAGGGAGAAGACAACATCTGGCTGAGACTGCAGACTGTGGGAGCTCTTAAGGATGCTCCCAAGGGGAGAGAGAACCTAGGGAAGGCCAGCCCACAGCTTCATCTCTCTCATCTTTGGTTCTGTCCACATTTCATGTGAAGTGCTCTTAGCCCTCCTTCACCTTTCACAAGCCCAGCTGCCTCTTGATTTAGCAGATTCAATAAAAGACTCCAACCCCTTAGGAGTCTTTTAGGAACTTAGGAACATGCCCTTCCCCCTTGCAGTCTTCCAGTTCAGATTGAATTAATATCCGGCAATTAACGCTGAATTAAAAGCTTTGGCATGAGGCTCCATCCTGGTTTCACTTGGCCAGCACCACACCACACCCTCGCTGTGACCAACACAAGGCCGAGCACAGCCATGGCCTGAATGCAGCAGAGAGAGCTGAGCAAAGGGCAGATAGGAAAATAGCAGGAATAAACAAAGAAAAGGGAGCCCAGCATGATAAGGACCTGCTGACTTGGCAGGTGTGTGCACTGCTTCCAGTTTCATGGGCTCTTGGGACACAGGCACACATCCAGGCTAACTTATCATTTGAGGAGCCCAGCTGATCCCATCAGTACTTTATTAACCACCATAAGATGAAGAATTCAGGGCTCGTCCTGCTTCACCCATGAAGCCAGACTGCTCTGCCAGTGCCATGAAGTCTGCACCTCTGGCAGCCACCTTGGGTTGCATCAGATGGGCTCCTCACGGAGCAGA